>NC_043761.1:14293830-14615080 GCF_902148845.1 Salarias fasciatus | reverse complement strand
CGCTCATCAAAGCAGCCTCTGTGTGGCTGAAAGCACGTTTTAGGACAAAGTTGAGCAAAGTCTCAGGCAGTGACCGAACTCCTCCTGTCAGGACGAAGGCGTGGAGGGCGTGAACGAGGCGGTTGGCGCCGAGTGCAGCAGGCGTCCCGACCTGAGCATGATCGCGTCCCGCCTGGACAACGAGGAGGCGACGGTCAGCCAGCTGCTCCAGTCCCTGAGGAACAAGACGCAGAAGGGGGAGCGGCTGCAGGCCGAGCTGCAGGCGTACGCCGCCAGGTAGACCAGAAACCTGAACGGATGTTTAACACAACTGTGAAAAACACAGCACCGCAGGGGGACAGATGAAACAGAAACACAGCGTGTCATTTCAGGTTAACCAACTGTTTTGCCATTAAATTGTTTTTTTATTTTGACTTTTTGCATTTTTTCACATTATTAAACAGAATGAAAGAGTTGGAAGAAACGAAGGTAAACGTGGAGGAGATTTCAACACAAACAGCCCAGCTAGAGAGCACAGAGGGCAAAGAGGAGAAGGTATTTTTAACATAATTAAGCTGCCTTTTTGTCGTCCAATCTCGTCGGCAAGACGGGAAGTGGAGTAAATTCCTTCCTGTAAACGTTCCAGGCGGCGTCGGAGGTGGAGAACCTGAAGTCTCAGATGATGACGCTCTTCAAAGAGCTGCAGCAGGCGCAGAGCAAGCTGGACGAAGCGGAAGGCATGAAGAAGAACCTGCAGGACAGGTTACACACACACACACACACACACACACACACACACACACACACACACACACACACACACACACACACACACACACACACACACACACCGACGAGTCACTGTCCTCGCATGGCCCCCTCCCCCGTCACCGACTCCGTCTGATCCCGCAGGTGTCGGGAGGTGGAGCAGGACGTGGCCACTCTGAAGTCGCAGCTGGTGGAGAAGCAGGCGGTGCAGGCGGAGAACGAGCGGCTGAAGCTGCAGCTGGGCAGCATGCAGGCGCAGGTGGCGCTGGAGCAGAGGAAGGCCGAAGAGGAGAGGTCCACACACACACTCACCGCCACCAACACACACACACACACACACACACGCTGACCTCCCCCTCCCTCACAGGAAAAACCTGGCCCAGCTGAAGGATGCCTACACCAAGCTGTTTGAAGACTACAACGAGCTCAAGGAGGAGAAGAAGAAGAGAGAGGTGATCAGAAGAGTTTGGGCATCTTAAAAATAATAATAAAGTGCATTATTTACGCGTCCGTTTGCTCCGGCAGGCTCAGCTGGTGGAGAAGGAGCAGGTGGAGGAGCTGCAGCAGCGGCTGGCCGCCGCCGAAGAGGCTCTGGCGGTGAAACAGAGCAAGATCGACGAAATGAAGCAAGACATGTTCCAGAAGGAGAAGGAGCTGGAAACCATCTCTGTCTTCCAGGCTCAGGTGAGCGGCTGCAAGCAGCTCCGCCGTCTTGTGTTTGGAAAGCTTGACGCTCATGGCAGCCACGCGGCGTTCTCCCTCCGCAGGCGGAGGTCTACTCCTCGGACTTCTACGCAGAGCGAGCAGCGAGAGAGAAGCTCCACGAGGAGAAGGAGCGTCTGGCCACTCAGCTGGAGTACATCAAGAAGCAGAACAGCCAGCTGCAGGAGGAGATGGACTCTCTGGGCCGGTATGGACGACTCCTCTCCCGCTCTGCAGACATTTCCATCAGATTGATGGATTTCTGATGTGATTCACGTTGCTTCTCCTCAGGCGCTCGCTGAACGAGATGCAGAGAAGACACGTGGCACCGGGAGGAAGCCCGCATGGAGCCGGGCCGGCTCTGGTCGGAAGAGGTACAAGATGACTGGTTAAAGAAGAAAGCAACTAAATTCAAAATAATAATGACATTAAAGATACTAAAGCCAGAATCGCTCTCTTCCCCCTTCAGGAGCAGCCGCTGACTGGCAGCATCAGGAGAACATTCCTGAACACGCCTGTCCCAATTCTGGAAACATATTTAAGCATTTAACCATACGTAGATAAGATAGTAAAGCCTGTCCACTCCTGGGCGCATTTCATCTGAACACTGGAAACAAGCTGAAACTATTCAGGGCAAAACTAAACTTGTACATGCAAAATAAAACCTGTGAACCTTTGACAGCACCTGGTAAGATGCTGTCCGACACACACCGATTCTTCCACCAAAGCTGAGCCTTCACAGGTTGCTTTTGTTAACTAAATATTTAGTTGATGAAGGTTGTTTTTTCTATATTTTAATGAAGGCTTCTTTTTCAATTTAAAGTGAAATCCTCTCTATTTTTCCTCGGTGACAATATTTGTGTTGTTGATGTTGGGGGGAAAAGAATATGCAATAGGCACTTTAATACGAACAGTGTGTTTTATTTTGGCTCTGCAGGTGGTAAATTAGAGCGTAATATATTTACCTTGTTAAGCTGGAGGTTCTGTAATTCTTCCATGTTGTAATTCTGTGAAAGAAAATAAAATGATTGAAAAGTTTCTCCATGTTTTTCTCTGACTCTGATGAAGTGATGAAATGAAACGTCAGATTCTGTTATAAAACTTTTGTCCTCGTCTCTTGGTATTTGATGTTTGTATCATCAGATAGTTGTGTTATTGGTGAGAGGAGAGGAATCGTGTGCAAATTCTCCCTGAATTCTGATAGGCTGATTTGATCTTGTTCTGAGGGCTATCTCATTTGAATCAGTGATTAAAGATTGCAGTAGGGACCTAAATCTGCACGCATTGGTCAATAGCGAGGGTTTGCAAAGTGAAGAGTCTTCATACATATCGTGGAATAAAATATTTTGCCTTTAAGTCTTGCAGTCGGGGTAAATTTGTATGTTTTTATTTATTGCAGCATTCAGACCTTTAAGGTTCCTGATTTCCACACTGAAAAATTCTCAACAAATTTCATTATGAATAAAGTCGTGTTTTATTGAGGAGGGCTCAGCATCAGGATGGTCAGATTTTGCACACAGATTATTTGCGGACGGACTTAATTTTGAAATTAAAATTCACATTGCGCAGCAAATAGTTCTACGCTGTGTAATCGGGACATTTCCTGAACAAACACAGATAAATGTCAGTTGATTTTCAGCCTCACAGGACTTGCTCCCTCCCATTTTCAGCACCTCTCCTTTTCACTCAGGCGCTTTTACGCACGGCTTCAGGACGTGTGTGTTGGAGAGCAGAGAGCCATGCAGGTCTGAAGTGTGTGAGGGTCTCTCAGCTGAAGCTGCCTCCCTCCCTGGAAGATGGTCCTGCTGCTCGGTCTGCTTTTAACCCTCTGTGGAGCCCCGAGTCTGTGTCTGGAGGAAGACACATCCTTTCTGTTGGATGGAGACATCCGTCACTTGGCCGTGGACAGTAACACGGTTTACATCGCCACTGAAGAGAAACTGTACCAGCTGAACCACGACCTGACCCCGGTCCACAGTCTGACCCTGAGAGGAGTCCTGAATCCGGACACGGAGGACTTCTACAGAGTTCCTGCTGCCGCTGACTGGAACGCAACTTTCAGGGTCAATGTTTTATTACCGTTTGAGAAGAATCAGTCTGTGATCAGCTGCGGTGTGATCGATGGAGCGTGTGGATACTGTGAGATTCTAGACCTGAACAACATCTCCAACATTCTGCACAAGGAAAACTTCCAGGTGGGACCAGCCAAACGCAGCAGCGCGTCCGTCGCTTTTCTGGTGACCCTGAAGAAAAACCAGCCTCGCAGTGACTCTTATATTCTGACTGCGATACAACAGGACGGGTCTGGAGAGGAGAAATGTCCCTCTGATTCAGGAACTGTAAACCTTCACAACACTGAAGACACTTCCAGCGGGGGGATATTTTCTCTCAATGAGGCATCTGGCGTACCCACCATCGAAAGTAAAGGGAACGTGGAGTTCGTGGACGGATTTCAGATCAACTCGACCATTTATCTGCTCGCCAATGAGCCATCAGACGCTGAAAACAACCGAGTCCGTCTTTTTAGACTCGAAGACAAATTAAATGAAAAGGAGACTCTGGAGTCTCTGAGGGGAGCTCTCATATTCTCTCGTGTTGGTGATGGCAGCAGACTGCTGGCCTCCTCGGTCGTCCCGGGTGGTCTGCAGAGGCAGTGGAGCGGCGTGTTCAGTGTGGATGGAGGAAAAACCAACACCCAGCTGCTGCTGTTTGACTTCAGTTTGGCTGTCCAAGGAGAGCACCATACTCCACTCCAAAGGGCAATGAAGGTAAGTCTGTGTTTCACATCAGTTTTGCTCTTAATGAGTTTTTACAAACAAGTTTAAGTCATTGTAGCTCAGTATGGTCAGAAAGAAATTACGAAATTATGAAATTTAACTTCACAAAAAGCCCAGAGAGCTTCTGATTTAGTGGTAGAGGAGGATCTCAGCGACTGTTTTTCATCCATCACTTCAGAATAGAGAAACTATGTTGTGACAAACAGGCTCACCTTCTCACTAATTTCACCTGTTAGTGATGTGAGTGACTGAGTGACTCCTTCACTTCCTGCAGCCTGCTGGAACTCCAGGACCCTAATGAAACATGTGACACTGGTCCTGTTCTCAAAGCTGGAATAGCTGTAAATTTAAAATTCTAAATGCTACGAGGTAAAATTGTAACTCGAATAAAACTTCACGTGTTTAAACTTATGGAAATTATGTTGATATTACTCCAATTTATTTTTGTCAAGTATCTGTGTCTACTCCACAGATCTGAAATATTTAGATATGTAAATTCAAAAAATAGATTACTTTTACTTTTTTCTTCTTTTTTCTTCATTAATAAAACAACACTAAATTATTTAGGGGGGCTCAAGAATATATTAGGGGGGCTTTAGAATCAGTGTGTTTGAAATTTCCCTGTAAATTCACAGTAAGCAGGTACGTTGCTGCTATGATCCTGTTATTCTATAGTAACCCCGCCCTACCCTTCAAAACAGTTTATCACTGTAAAGTGTATCACAGTGCTGTGCTGTTGAGAATGTCTACAGTGTAATCCTGGCAGCTTGATTGGTGTCATTTTAATATTGCTACTGCGCTGCTCAGATTGAGACATCAGATTGAATATTTTTGTGGGGTGGACATGAAAACGAAAACGCAATCCCCCTTTAGCTTTATCTTCTTAGTTGTGATACAAAATGTGCAACCTTAAGATGAAAATTAAAATGCAGTTTGGATGATTGTTTCTTAATTTTAAGAGTAATTTAATGCAGTCAGAACCTTAAAATTAAAAAAGCAATTTGGCTAATGCATTTCTAATTGAATTTTGGCCCATATTTGCTTCCGTAAACCCAAAGTATAACAACAGGGCATCACTGATGATAAAAAGATGATGGTGCTGAGCAGTGTGTGCAGTCCAGGTGCTTCATGCTAGCAGGTCAAAGCTTAGCAGAAAATCATCATCCTCACTTCTTCCACTCTGGTCCATCATATTTTACACCTATTTCTTCATAGCTCAGTGTTGAACCTTTTTTTTTCTCAGAAAACTAATGCAGAACACAGTCGCACTCAAGTCAACCTAAGTCAAAAATATTGTCACCTACTGTAAGAATGTAATTTGCTTCAAATGTATTTTTCTTTAACAACATGTGAATTAACATAAGCTGTACCAAAAATACCCTATTTTTACAGTTGTTAGTTGCGGGGTTCTCTGTCACTCCAGAGGCATTTCTCCTCAGACAGAGCAACATGACCTCTGTTCTGGCAGTGAGGCAGAACAGCTGGATGGTTTTCTTCATCGGGACTGGAGACGGGCAGCTCATCAAGGTGAGTCCATCAAACTGTACAGCTTGTCAGCATCAAACAGCTTGTTAGACCTAAAAGCCAAAAAAACCTCAAACTATTGAATCTGTATTTCGAGTTCATGTACAATGCCCAAGAAAACAAAGGAAAGAAAAACTGCATGAAAGAGATAAAATGGTAAAAATTACTATCTCTGTTCCTATAAATATTGTTCATGGTATTTTGGTACTCATTCTTTCTGTTTATATTAGTCACTATTAATCTTTGTACATATTAGTATTTAAAATTACTCATGATTAATTTTTATTCTGTCTTGTTTTTGATTAAACTTTCTTTCTATTCATTCTGTGTGGATCAACAGTTAAAACATTTTTCCTCTGGGATGATTAAAGTATTTCTGTTCTGTTCTAAAATGTCAAATTTCTCTGAAAGATGCTGGACCAGAAGGATGAGACCAATAAATCAGGAACAACAAAAGCTGAAAATGTATCAAAATGTTTTCCATCCTGAATTTAAATTGAAACTTCATGAATGCAGCATAAGACACAGTTCTACTTCATAAGTGCTTAGCCCACCTACGGGCTTCGCTATGGGGACCTCGTCCCTTGACCAGTCACTGAGACAAAAAGGAAGCTTGACGCACCAATCCCCCACGCACGATGGCGCAGCGCCACGCCCCACGCCGAGGGTATATAACTTCAGGGGACCTTCTGCAAATCCTTCTTCTTCCTCAGTACTTCATGAGACTAGAAGCTTTCTCCGGATCAAGACCACGGATCAAGAGATGGATTCACCGGCCCGCGACCAGTCGCCATCGGGCGTCGGGCCTTTCACCTGCCGCTCTTGCGGCACTCCGCTCTGCGAGGGAGATCATCACGAGCGCTACTTCCTCTGCCTCGGCCGGCAGCATCACCGCCAGCGGTCCTCCTGTCCGGCCTGCCTCACGCTGCCGCCAGAAGAGCTTCACCGGCGAACCGCCTTCGTGGGAGAAACCTCTCTGGTTCCCGCCCGCGAAGACGACGCCGAAGACGCAGTGGACATCACCGCCCCTGCCGCCTACGAGTGGGTCGACGCCGTAAGAAGCATCATCAGCAGCAGCGATTCGGTGTCGCGGAGACAACTCCGCCTCCACCGTTTCCCGCACCAGCCGCTGTGAGTCCCCCCGCGAGCCTGTCGAGCACCTCGCGGAGCTCCTCACCTCCGCCACCGAGCGCATCAGCCTCGCGCTGCCGCCGCAGCCTCCGGAGCCGGTTCAGCGCGATTTTGCAATCGGGCTAGCAACCTCGTCATGGACTCGGTCCCGGACTGCGGTGTTATGTCCCGCCGTGCCTTCATTCCAAGAGTACATACGGAAGGATTGGGGTACGCCGCTCACCGCCAAAGGCGCGGTGAAAGGCTACCGTGAATATTCCTGCGTGGACGGCTGGCCGCCGGTCCCCGGAGTGCCTGCAATAGAGGACTCCATGAGATTGTGCCTTCTCCCCAAGCCCTCCGCCTGGCCAGGCGGAAAGCCCATGCTGCCGTCTGAGAGAGACAGGCGCATGGCGACCTTCCTGGATCGTGGTTACGCCAGCGGCAATCAGATATTCGCCCGAGCTAACAACATGACCATCCTGCTGGGCTCTGTGGATAAGATCTGCCACGAGAGGTCCCAGCTCACTCCAGACGACATCGAGGAAATCTCGAACGCGGCCGAGGTTCTCATGCGGATGTGCAGAGCTATCGCCATCAACGGAGGCCGCGTCATGGCAAGCGCACATCTCGCCATGAGGCATCTGTGGCTTGGCCTGTCCTCGCTCTCTGATCGTGACCAGTGGGGAGTCCTGGGCCTCCCCCTGTCCACCTCCTCTCTCTTCGGGCCTGACATACAGGCCATCATCGAGCGCTTGGAGGCGACTGCGCGCGGTTCACAGTAGCTCGCTCCGCATCTGCAGCCTCGCTGTGAAGCGCCGCCGCAGAAACGGCGTCCCGCGAACCAGCGGCGCCCAGCCCCCTGGAGCTCCCCGGTGTGTGGCCAGACTCGACCGTCTTCCCGCCGACCCTTCCGGGACGACGACCAGTCGAAACGGGCCCACGCTTCCGAGTCCCGGAGCGCCCCGTCCGCTCGTCCAACTTTAGCTGTGAAATCTGTGAATAAAGGCCGCCGGGCACGTTACAACTATTTCAGTGCAGCTGTCTCTTCTTTCCCCCGGTGTTTACACGATCAAAAAGTGTTAAACTCGACAGGTTCTCTCCAGCCCCCCGGTTTCAGGACCACGGCCAGTGACCTGGGAAACTCCGCGCTCTCGCAGCTTCTGCCCGGGTTGTCTCCAACAAAGAGCCGGCCCGCGGCCCCGGAGCGGCCGCCCGCGCTCGAGCATGGAACGCCCCCTCTACGGCCCTTTCATAGGCGGCCCCCCCGTCTCCCGAGGCTGGGAGGACGGGTGGGCTGTCCCCCCAAGCCATAGTGCAACCACTCACGCTCCGTTTTCATGCATGGCGTGTTATGTTGGGTCCACTTTCTCCCTGGCTGTCCAGGACGCTGGGAAACGGTTATGCCCTGCAGTTTGCCTGTCGCCCGCCTCTCTTCAACAGCATCCTTTGTACACGGCTCGCATGCCCTGCGGGGGTGGCCGCTCTCGAAGTGGAAGTAGCCTCGCTCCTCCGCCAGGGCGCGATCACGGAGCAGAGCGTGGAGGAGGCGCACTCGGGCTTCTATTCCCCCTACTTCTTGGTTCCCAAGAAGTCCAGGTGAGTGAGATCCATTTTGGACCTGCGGGTCCTCAACACTCACATAGCCACCAGGAGTTTCCGCATGCTGACGGTCAAACACCTCCTGGAGTGCATTCGTCCTGGGGACTGGATGACGTCGGTCGACCAGACAAACACCTACTTCCACGTCCCCATTCTGAGGAGGCACAGGCCCTTCCTCAGGTTCGCCGTGGGAGACAGGTGCTTTCAATACACCCGGCTCCCTTTCGGCTACTCTCTCGCTCCTCGCACTTTCACCAAGTGTGTCGAAGCAGCGCTGGAGCCCCTCCGTCGTCACGGTTTGAGGATCCTCACTTACATCGACGACTGGCTCATACTGGCATCTTCCCAGCAGGAGGCAGTGCTGCACACGACTCAGGTCCTGCACCACATCGAGCTCCTGGGGTTCAGGGTGAAACCACTGATGCTAATAAAACTCAGCAGTATAAGATCTTAACACACGCATATTAAATGCAAAACCATCCAAACATCGCTCGCTCTGACTTGTCACGAACCACATCCTATGAACGATGAACGATTCACAGCTTTTTAAAGACTTCTTAGAAAAACAGGATGCAGTTTGAAGTTGAAGTTTCTTCCTCAGAACATTTATTGACTCACACTCTTTTGTCGTCAGCTTGCTGTGGACAGGAACTATCACACCACCTGTCCCAGAGTGCTCTACATGTCCAACCAGGACTGCCGAGTGTTTCCCAGAATGCATCTGGATCCAGTGGATCATAAACATGTGTATGTGCCATTTCAAAATGAGGTAGATATTGATGGAATTGTCTCTCACAGCGAATAATAGTTTTCCTTTGCATTTGGTGTGTTTTGAAGTCTTCCTCAATGTACTCGTTTGTAGATGAAGCGTGTGGCTGTAGCAAAGTGCAGCACACACACAAATGTCCAGGAGTGGTGGACTGCTCAGGATCCATACTGTGTGTGGTGTGTCTCCAAAGGAAGGTGAGAGAAGAAGCTTCTGGAACAGTTCAAGCAGTCATGAACTTGGTGAGAACATGTGTTTCTTTCCAAAGCTGCACCTTTGAAGATGACTGTGAGGACTCCGACTGGCTGTCCATTCCTGATGTCTTCCAGCAGAAACTGATTTCCCACAAAGTTGTTGAAGACGGGACTGGACAGGTTCAGACCAGATCACACTCTGAGGACTGAAACCAGCTGGAGCTCCTTGATTCACCACTCATCTTCTGTTCTTTCTCTCTCAGCTCACTCTGAACATCCAGACTCATGTGAGTGTGAGCAAAGAGACGCGGTTCGCCTGTCAGTTCTCCACAGCTTCTGGGGAGCTTTGTAGCCAGGATGGCCTTCCTCCACAGTTCCCACAATGCACCTGCATCCTTTCTGAGCAGACCGTTCCTCCTGAAGGTGGGTGATTTGATAGAAATGATGAAGGTAATGCAAAACAGATCCAACATTCACCACCAGTTGACTGATCTCTTGTCTCATTACATTCTGTTACACATTAAAATATATTGTCAGTTTTCAAAATGATGAAATGCAGATCATGTTTCTGTTTGACAGGCCTGCTGGTCACTGTAAAGATGGTGCTTGGCTCAACAAATCTGACCGAACAACTGCAGTTAATGAACTGTTCTGATATGAGTGGACCACCAACCCGAGTCTTGTAAGTCATTCACTCACACAGCAGTGGAGACAGCTGCAGGGGAACATGTTTCCACAGTGGGGGTATTGAAGTGCACGGTTCAGTTATATACAGCAAAATGTCATCAGCATAAAGTGATCATTTGTGTTCATCGTGACCAATTTGGAGACCTGTTATGGAAATGTTGGATCGAAGTGGAATTGCTAATAGTTCAATTGCTCGTGCAAAAAGTAAGGGTGAGTTGGAGCAGCCTTGCCTGCATCCCCTGGTGGTCTTAGCTTTTTTTGTGTCACATGATTCAAATTTGTATATACTTTTCATCTTGAACCTTACTGACAGTTTGTTTATTTTAATTCTACTTCGTAAGTGCTTAGCCCGCCTACGGGCTTCGCTAGTGGCACTCCCCTTGGCGCAGCCAATCAACTGAGACAACAAAAGCTCGACGCACCAATCCCCCGCCGCCCGATGGCGCGGCTCCACGCCCCCCGAGGGTATACCCCGAGCTGGAGGCAGCCATTCTCCCTTCTTCTTCCTCAGCATCACTTGAGACATTATGAAGCCACAAGTTTCTTCGGATCAAGATTCTTCGAATCAAGATGGATGGACCTGCCCGTGACCAGTCGCCATTGGGCGTTGGGCCTGTCACCCTGCTCATCAAGCAAGATCATTTCAAGCGCTGCTTTGTCTGTGTCGGCTGACGGCATCACTGCCAGCGGCCTTCCTGCCTGCCTGCCTCACTCTGCCGCTCGAGGTAACCCAGTGGCGAGCGGCCTTTATGGGCGCCGTCTCACCGGCTCCCGCGCATGCGGCAGCAGCAGCAGCAGCGGCGTCCCCGCGTCTATGGAGCCCACGCAATGCGACGGCGCCTTCTCCACCTTATTCAGACCACCGTGAGACAGGTTAGTTTGCCCTACTCATGATGTGTTGTTGCAGTACTCCTGCCTGAGCCCCCCGCGAGCCCGTGGAGCACCTCGCGGGGCTCTTCACCTCCGCCGCTCAACGCGGCCTCGCCCCTCCGCCGTAGCCTCCGAGCCGGCGCAGCGCGGCTTAGCACTCGGGCTAGCAACCCAGTCACGGACTCGGTCCCGGACTGCGGTGCTGTGTCCCGCCGTGCCACCGGTCCAGGCCTGCGTGCGGCGTGTCTGGGACGCCCCGCTCACCGCCAAGAGGACGGTGAGGGGCTACCATTAGCACGGCTGTTGTGATACGTCACTAAGGAGCAGCTAGCCTCCCCTCTTCCCGCGCAAGCTGGAGGGGCTCTCTCCCTCCCTTCTCTCGCTACGTGATAAAGCAGAGAATGGCGAGCGGAGCGTGCGCGAAGCAGCCCGGACGCACGGCGCTATCACGGGCTCTCCCTCCACGCGCTCGCCGCGCTGCTGCCTATGGGTGGCCGTTTGTGCCATACATCGCCTGGTACAAAACGCCGTTAAGAACGGCGCTTTTATTTTGAAACGCCTCCCGGCGTCTCAAACTGTTACAACATTACATTCCCAGTACAGTTAAGTTTTTTCAAATAATATCTGAATGCATGATTAGAAGAAGTATTTGAATATTCGTTTGGTAGTAAGTGTCAGGGATGCTGAACTACTTAAACACAAATCTTCACACTGGTTATGTGGCTCCCGCTTAATTTATTATGACATAATTTGTTTTATTTTGTTACTGTTCATATTTTTAATAATAAATCACACAACATAAAACAACAGTTTAACTGGTACGAAGGCACAGATAATTATTTCACTTATAAACATGTTATTTCTGGCTGCATAGGGACATTTTATCTCAACGATGCAGTCATTGGACACCATGACATCTGGGGAGCCACCAAGCAGGTTACTGTCAGAGAGGAACACTGCTTTTCCTGGATCGTCACACCAGTGGGCTTCATGTATTCCTCTCAATTCTGAAGTCACAAGCCTGGGGTCAAAAAGATAATTTATTGCACAATGTGTAGGTATTATTACAATCTGTTATTACAAAATAGAAGGAGAGAAGGAAAGAAATATAGGCTCAACTATTCAAGATTTCTTTGTTTACACAAGACTCCTTTGTGGGGGTTTTTTTCTATCACAAGGTGGGATTTATTTATTGTATTTATGAGAGTTAAAACATTTCCGGTGAAGGAATTTGATTCTACATAAATTTTGAAAATGTGATCTAACTTTTTCAAAGGTAAAAAATTCCCTGTGGGAACATTTCCAATCCTTTTGTCCTGTTCTGACTATTCGCAAACTTTAGCTGCTCTGAAAACATGTCAGATAAGTAATTTTTTGAACATTTTCCACCCTATAACCCTGTAAGTCTCCTCATTAAGCTCACCCCTGATCAAAAGTATTTATTTTTTTGTTTTTAAACATTTCAGTTTTGAAAAATTTATTAGAAAGGAAAAAATATATTTTAATACATTTAATATATCAAACGTCATGTGGACAAGAAAACATATATGGAAAAAAGTTCCTCACTCAGTTTTCAAGCGCCTAGTGGCGCTTTAAAAGCCTTCAAAAGCCTTTAAACGCCTTCCGGCGTTTGAGACGCCGGAAGGCGTTTCAAAATAAAAGCGCCTGGCGGCGTTCGGCGTCAAAAGCGCCGTTCTTAACGGCGTTTTGTACCAGGCGATGTATGGCACAAACGGCCACCCATAGCTGCCCTGTAAGCGGGACGCAGCGGCGAGCTTGACCGCTGGCTCTCCCGCCGAGCGCGAGGCGCAAACGGAGCGCCGTCGAGGTCCTGCACGGTGCCTCGCAACGCTCCAAACTACTTTCCGCCGGCTTCCGCCTGTGTTAAGCACAGCGAGGCGTCAGAGCGGCGGAGCCACGCCGGCCGGGTCCCCGCTGATGAGCGCCCCGCCCTGGTAGCATTACCGCGGCCGGCGGCCCGAGAAACTTCGGGACCGCACCGCCTCTGCCGGGTTCGCCCCCAACAAAGCGCTGGTCGCCCCCTCATTGCCATGCTGCAGCCGTGGACGTGGGTCACAGCAACGAGCTGAGGCTGCTGGCTCATCCACCGTGTGCTATGCGCATGAGGAACGCCGTCGAGGTCCCGCCGGTACCTCGCGAACGCTCCAAACTGCTTTTTCCGCTGATTTCCGCCTGTGTCAGCACGGTGAAGCGTCAGAGCGGTGGAGCTATCCAGCCCGGGTCCCCGCCGATGAGCGCCCCGGCCCTGGCATCATTCAAAAACGCTCCAAGCTGCGTTATCCGCCGGCTTCCGCCTGTGTTAGCACAGCGAAGCGTTAGAGCAGTGGAGCTGTGCCAGCCTGGGTTCCCGCTGATGAGCGCCCCGGCATCGTCACCAAGGTCAGCGGCCCGAGAACTTCGAGATCACGCCGCCTCCACCGGGTTTGTCCCCAGCAAAACACTGGTCCGCGGCCCCGAAGTGGCCGCCCGCGCTCTTTCATGGGACACCCCCTTCAGCCCTTTCGCCGGGGGTCCCCCGTCTCCCGAGGCTGGGAGGACGGGTGGACTGTCCCCTCAGGCCGTGGTACAGCCACTCACGCTCCGCTTCGGACGTGGCGTGCTATGTTGGGGACCGCTTTCTCCCTGGTTGTTCAGGACGCTGAGAAGCGGCTATGCCCTGCAGTTCACCTGTCGCCCGCTTCTCTTCAATGGGGTTCTTTGTACGCGGCTCGCATGCCCTGTGGGGCGGCCGCTCTCGAAGCAGGAGTGTCCTCGCTCCTCCGCCGGGGCGCGGTTACGGAGCTGGACGCGGAGGAGGTGCATTCGGGCTTTTATTCTCCCTACTTCTTGGTTCCAAGAAGAGCGGAGTCATGAGACCCGCTTTGGACCAGCGGGTCCTAAACACTCACATAGCCACCAGGAGGTTCCGCATGCTGACGGTCAGACACCTCCTGGAGAGCTCCTGGGGTTCTTGGTGAACCGGGACAAGAGCGCACTCACCCCAGCTCAGCACATGGCTTATCTTGGTTTGGAGCTGGACACGCTCTCTATGATGGCCCGCCTCTCTGCGGACAGGCGAGCCTCCCTCCTCTCAGCCCTGAGGTCTGCAGTGACCATGCCTCTGGTCAGGGTCTGTTTGGTCAGGACCGTCCTGGATTTAATGGCCGTGGCCCACCTGGTGGTACGGTTGGACCTTCTGCACATGCGCAGTCTGCTACGGTGGTTTGCATGCCTCCGCTGCTTGGGGAAGCGGGACAGATGCAGAAAGGTCTCGATCCCGCCCCCGGGCATGCCAGGATCTCCTTCTCTGGATGGATCCTGCTCTCCTATGCTAGGAGTCCCCCTGGGCTGCGTATCGCATCACGTCGAGGTGTTCACGGATGCGTCTCTCGCAGGGTGGGGAGTCACCCTGGACCACCACGCGGTGGGCGGTGCCTGGGATTCCATGGAGTTCCTCCAGGCCCTGCTGGACGGTGGCTGCGCTGCATCCACACTGCGGTGTTTGCATCGGCCATCATAGTGGGTTACGGCGGCTTTGGCCGCTTCTCTGCACGCAGTCACCTGCTGTTGAAGCGGTTTCTGTGTGGGGGGTGTTGGCTACGGCCACCCCCCAGGCATGTGGTCTCCCCGTGGGACCTCCACGTTGTGTTGGAGGGTCTTGGGGGGCTCCCCTCTTCGAGCCTTTGGAGAAGGCGGAGGTCCGCTTTCTCTCCTTCAAGGCCGCCATCTTGTTTGCGCTGGTATCCGCCAAGAGAGTTGGGGATCTCTGCGCCTTGTTGGTCCGCCTGGGGGCGTGGGGCCCCCCCCGACCTCTCAGCGTCTCGTCCACTGGGTGGGGGGCGCTATTGCAGCTGCCTGCAGGGCACAGAATCTCTCGCCGCTGGCAGTGATTCATGCTCATTCCACACAGCGTGTGGCTGCCTGTGCGGCCCTGTGCAGGGGTGTCACGGTGACATCTGCCAGGCTGCCGTCTGGGCCTCCGCGTTCATATCTGTTGGATATGTGAACTGACTCTGTGGCCATGTCGGTTTCAGCGAGAACGCGAGTTCCGTCGCTTAACCGTTTTGGTCCTTCTGGCCTGTTTGCCGCGTCTCGAGTGGGGTCGCGGACCAGGGCTTTCCCGCCTGCTGCTTGGTTTTTTCCGCGGCCTGCTGATGTTGTGACTGTGACGGTGCTTAGCGGGAACGGGAGTTCTGCCGCTTGCCGTGTTGGTCTTCCTGCTCGGCTGCCGCGTCCTGGGTGGGGTCGCGGACCAGAGTTTTCTCCCCGCCTGCCGCTTGGCTCTGCCACGGTGTGCGGATGTTGTTACAGTGACGGTGTTCGCGGGAACAGGAGTTCTGCCGCTCGCTGTATTGGATTCTCTAGCCCGGCTGCCGCTTCCCTGTGTGGGTGGCGGACCAGGGTTCCCCGCCTGCTGCTGTGGCTTGCCCCGGCCGGCGTGTGTGTGTCGCTGTGGCGATGTTTGTTCACGTCGCGGGCGGCATTTCGGCGCATGGATGCCTCGTTCTTCGGGGGTTCTGCGACCGTTCTGGACGGACGGTTTGTTTACTTCCATCTTACGCACCAATCCCGTCAGCAGGCCAGCTGGGAGTACATTCATCGACCTACGGCCTTCGCCTGGGTGTGTGCCACTAGCGAAGCCCGTAGGCGGGCAAAGCACTTACGAAGTAGAATTAGTAGTTACTGGATGTAACTCCAGTTCTACGAGTAAGTGCGTGCCCGCCTACCTGCTGGCCCAGCTGTCTGCTTCCCTTACTTGGCTGATTCAGAAGAAGGGAGAATGGCTGCCTCCAGCTCGGGGTATACCCTCGGGGGGTGTGGAGCCGCCCCATTGGGCGACGGGGGATTGGTGCGTCGAGCTTTTGTTGTCTCAGTTGATTGGCTGCGCCAAGGGGAGTGCCACCAGCGAAGCCCGTAGGCGGGCACGCACTTACTCGTAGAACTGGAGTTACATCCAGTAACTACTAATTTTGGTGACTGTGGTGTATGAAGCTCTTCCTGTTCCTTCCTGCACATTTAAACTCTGATTTGTGTTTTCCCTTCAGGTGTCAGCAGTGTATCAAAGCCGGCTGTGAATGGAGCAACAACGGCTGTTCCTGGGCTAATGAACAACTGTTAAATGTAGTAGCATCTTTCTTACTGTTATACAGGCTCATCTACACTACTTGTTAATTTAGCAGTAAATCCAAATCATACATGAACTCACAGCATTTGCTCTGTCAGACAGATGCTCCATCACTGTAAAGTGTTTCTTCCTCCTCCTGCAGGACAGTGTGTGTCAAACGCTGCAGTCTGAGCTGAACTTTCCTGTGAGTCTCTTCCTCTGACTCTCTCCTCCTCCACACTCTGACTGTATTGCTGCTGATTGTGTTTTGATGTGTTTTCCTCGTCAGAAGCCTGAGATCTCCTCCATCAGCCCCAGCATTGTGTCTTTCTATGGAAGAAACCACGCAGTGTTGTCAGGTGGTAACCTCAGCGGTGTGACCGGAGTGAGGATGCAGGCAGACCTGGACTGTACGCCACAGGAGTGAGTCGCTTCACACACATCTGGGAAGTCCAAGAGGAGAAACAGCAGCCATGAAACACACTGACCCATCACATTTTAACAGGAGTGACATGATCCAACCTTTTCTCTCAGCTCTCAGGAGAACATGGTGCAGTTTTCCAAGAGTGATGGAGCATTGAGGAGCATTTCTCTGCTCAGTTTTCATTTGTTTCTGGATCTTGTTGAGTCTTGTTGTGTGTTCTCTGCTCAGGTCTCCTGTCTGGAACAACAGCGGCTCCAGTTTGACCTTCCACATTCCCAGAGCAAACCGTAAAGGGACAGTGAAAGCCTGCGTTCTCCTCCCAGACGGCAGTTGCCACGGTGACGCGAGCATCACCTACCAGTCGTCACCTTCCTGTCGAGACATTTCACCGAGGAACTCCTGGATCAGGTGTGTTTGGATTTACTGATACTGTGATGCTCAAAACAAAACACAATAATCAGTCGACTGTCTGAAAATGAAGAGTTACGGGGAGGTTTTCTTTTTAATCTGTTTTCAATGTATCATGCTGAGCTAGAAGTTTCATGTCGACGACTTTCCTTGAACCTGCAGTGGGGGGAGGAAGATCACACTCACTGGATCTCACCTGGAGTTTGTGGAGGGGGTCATTCACAGCCGAGCCCCTCAGGAAGTCCAACCTCCGACTGACAGGAACCATCAGGTGGGTCTGGAGAGCGAAGACCAGGGTTTGGGTTTCTGTTGTGAAGGATGGAGGAAATGTTTCCTCAATCTGAAGACCCACAACATCTTGGAACAGCTTAATAATTATGATCATAGAAACAATGAGTCAAACAACAATCGTATCATCAATATGAGACGTCTCTTTTATTTTGATTTCATGCAGATTCTCACCTTCAAGTCACCTGCAGCTACAAATCCCTCCAGAGTTTCCAGCAGTTCTCTTCTGTTGAAAGTCGCCAATGAAACCTTGATCTGCTCCACAAACCTGATCTACCATCCAGACCCAGAGTTCACCAGCTTCACATCCACACAGAGGGGTGACCACGCCCAGATCACCATACAGGTTGAATTTCTTCTGTTTTGTTTGAAATCACACCAACGTGTTCCACATGGGATCAACATTAGTTTCTGCTGTCATTTCAGAGAAAAGCAGACAAACTGGAGATAACACCAGCGGAGTTGTCAGTATGGGGGGAGCAGGAGGAGAAACGATACCCCTGCATCATGGAAGACAAAGACCCCGGTGAAGAGTTCAACTTTTACTCTTGTGAGATTCAGAGCCCACCCAGCGCACAGTTCCAGACGTTAAAGGTAAATTTTGTTTTTCAACTGCAACTCAACATTTTATTGCATCAAATGTCCATGTACACAGAAATATTCCTGCATTTGTTTGGACACATTTTCATGATGATTTTATCAATATTCCATCAAAAATCCAGCCTTCATATCTCTGGCTCAAGACTCAGATGAGATGTTTTCTTTTTTAGATTAAATACGGTGACAAGACAGTGTTACTTGCTCCTCCAATGTTAATGCCTCCAGTCATTGTCATCCTGCGCTTCATGCTGATCCCCTGTGTTATTGCTGGTAAGTGGACAAAAACAACAACATATTCCACTTTTAAAACACTAACTTTGTTTTCTAGTTTTCAACGAATTAAACAGTTTTTCTTATAGACTTTTCTCTTTCATATAATTATTTCGGATGGTTCTCTACTTTTGATAATCAATGTTTTCGTCTTAACTTCATGACCAATATTGTGTTTTTCCTTGATTTGAACTCGAATCTGTTTTTTGTTTTGTTTTTTTTAGCGCTGGTGTTTATCTGTCTATGGGATAAGAAAGTCACCAAGAAGAAGAACAAACACTGATCACTGGTGCTGTTTTATAAGAGAAAGTTCAAGGTCTTCAAAACGGTTTGGATTTGTTTTTATTGTTTTATTGCTGTAGTGGTTAAAGCTTCTCATCACCACAGGCAGCAGCTCCATTTCTGTTCTTTTTCATGTCTAATTTACCATTAAAACATTTCTTTTGGTTTGATGTGAAGCAGATACTGTGACCAGCAAAGACAGAATCCATCAGATTTCAGACTGACTGTGTGTCGCTGGGATCAGGTTCTCATGTTCATGTATCTCATGTTTGCTGTATAAAGAGGAAGCTTGAGGGAAACAATTTAAATCAGGTGAATCACTTTTTTGTGTATATTTATTCACTTATGATCATTTATAGCTCATATTTACAACAGATCTCTTGCAACTTTTTGTCTCTCTGTGGTATTCCTCAGACTGGTCTCCATTTGTATGAATTTGTTCCAAATAAAATAGTCTTTTTTTTTCAAATGTTTCTTGTATTTTCATATTTTTACACTATGGCAGGAAACTGGAGGACCTGAAGAAAACCCAATGCAATGAGAGCACAGCGCTCATATTATAGATTAATTTAGAGGTTTGATTAGTTACTGATTGTATTCATTATCCAAATCCCAAAGGTAACAACAAATTCATCAAAGTTGTTATCATTTATTTAAATATCTACTCTAATCAGGTTGTTAGATGTTATTTGTGCCCAGGCACATGGGAAGGTGTTTTGAGAAGAGAGGGCTGGCAAATGAATGAATGAAGGAGTGACTTGATTGTTTTTTTTTTCCCTGCTGCACATTGCCACTCATGCTACTGGCTGGAAGTCTTATGATACACACAAATAAACATTAAGAAGTTCTAACAAACTCACATCTTATTACATTTTTTCTCCATAAGGAGGTTGGCAGCAATTCACCATCTCACAAGAGCAGACAGAACAAAAACACTTTCCAGCAGTAAATCGCGGCCATTTTAAGCGCTGTCCTTGGTGCTGAAGATGCAAAAAAACAGTCAGGTGGGTCTATACTCCAAATCTCACTGCCGCTGACATGACAGGTAGTAAGGATAGATTAAAAACAAAAAAACATCAGCAGATGAAGACAAGTCCCGCAAACCAACAGCAAGGAGGAGTCTATGAGGAGACGGTGGTGCTAAGCTGCTAGCTGACGTGATTTCAGTTTCAGCTGCCATGATGATGTTTTTATCTTTGTCATCCTTGGAAACATTTGATTTAAATTTTTTGGAAGTATTGCCTGTGAAAAAATCCAATATTCTCTTCTGCTTGCTGTCTGCCACACAGACGTCATACACGTAGACATTCACGCTGCTGTGAATTGGAGCCCACGTGCCTGCTGGCGGCCATCTTGCTGGGGTGGACCTTGCTTCCACAGCACATTGAGGAATGATAAGTTTCACCATAGAAGTGATCATAAATCGATAAATTTTCGACTTCTATTCTAGTTTGTTATGAATATCAGACATGGAGGACACACACAGAAACAGAATGAAATGAACTCATAAACTGTTCAGGCTGATTGAGATTTTTATTGAGAGAATTGGTTTAAGGATGTATATTGTACTTGATTGTTATTGATATTATGACTGTATGATTCTGGTCATCATATTGCATTGTTATATCTATTATTGTCACTATTACGATAATTAGTATTGTTATTTACATTTTATAATAACTATTATGATTATTATTGCTATTATTATCTTTTAATCATCACAGTGTTGCTGTTTCCATTTTATTTTGATTGATACTGAGTTTCAACATGATAAAAACCATAAACAGGAAAGCCTCGGATGCAACATCTGTGTCATTAAAACCATCTGCACATCTACAAACTACTATAAACTACTAGAACTATAAAATACGGTTTATTGATGATGTTTTGTTCTGGCCATGGCGTCCAGCATCAGTGTCTCTCATCCAGATTTAGTCTGATCTTCCTCCAGTCTTCTTCCCAGCGTTTTCTTTGGGTCAGGCATCCACTGAAGTCAGCCACCTTTTAGAACAATAAAAGCTGCAATTTTTAAACTTTAACCTGAAAAAACCTAAAACAGAGAAAATAAAATATCTGAAAGCTCAAAACGTATTAGAATGAATAATGTGATGCTTTGATGAGAGCTTTCAGATCAGAAATGTTCATGGTTTGTTACAAACATGATTAGCAGGACGAAGCACTTTGTGTATTCTCATGCAGGCCTGAAGTGTGTGAGGGTCTCTCAGATGAAGCTGCCCCCCTTCCCTGGAAGATGCTATGCTGCTCGGTCTGCTTTTAATTCGGGAACACGGAAGACCTTTATTAGGTTATTAAATGTAATTTGTTTCAAGATTTTTTCTCACTTTGTAACTATGATATAGTTTCAGTCATGACTGCATCAGTGGTGAAAGGTGTCCAGAATGACTTTATACAGCTGTGTGCCAAACAGCATGCAGCTTTTCCTTTTCATTTTGATGTTTACTCTTCAAAACCTGTGTTGACTTGTCTTTACCGAAAGGTGTTGACTCAGTACGTCTCTGAAGTCTTTTGAAATAAAGTATCTGTTAATTCAATGTGCTTATTCCATGGGCATCATTCAACGTTTGCAATAAACACCAGAAGAGAACTTCCCAGACCCGACACTAGATGTCACCTCTGTCTCATTAGTTGTCGAATCTGTTGCTCTCTTTTTTTGTTTTTTTTGGATGGTTTCTCGTAGAGGTATGTGGCGAATATCTGGTTAATGTAATATGCTGTCAGCCACCATGCTCTTATGGTTTTGCATTATTTTCCGGCTGGAGTCTGTTCTTGTTGATTCATGAGGAGCGCACAGAATCTGATTTTTCACAGATTCTTTGCGTCCAGACTTAATATAATTGAAATACATATTGCGCAATAAATAGTTCTACGCTGTGTAATCGTGACATTTCCTGAACAAACACAGATAAATGTCAGTTGAGTTTCAGCCTCGCAGGACTTGCTCCCTCCCATTTTCAGCACTTCTCCTTTTCTCTCAGGCACTTTTACACACGGCTTCAGGACGTGTGTGTCGGAGAGCAGAGAGCCATGCAGGTCTGAAGTGTGTGAGGGTCTCTCAGCTGAAGCTGCCTCCCTCCCTGGAAGATGGTCCTGCTGCTCGGTCTGCTTTTAACCCTCTGTGGAGCCCCGAGTCTGTGTCTGGAGGAAGACACATCCTTTCTCTTGGATGGAGACATCCGTCACTTGGCCGTGGACAGTAACACGGTTTACATCGCCACTGAAGAGAAACTGTACCAGCTGAACCACGACCTGACCCCGGTCCACAGTCTGACCCTGAGAGGAGTCCTGAATCCGGACACGGAGGACTTCCACAGAGTTCCTGCTGCCGCTGGCTGGAACGCAACTTTCAGGGTCAATGTTTTATTACCGTTTGAGAAGAATCAGTCTGTGATCAGCTGCGGTGTGATCGATGGAGCGTGTGGATACTGTGAGATTCTGGACCTGAACAACATCTCCAACATTCTGCACAAGGAAAACTTCCAGGTGGGGCCAGCCAAACGCAGCAGCGCGTCCGTCGCTTTTCTGGTGACCCTGAAGAAAAACCAGCCTCGCAGTGACTCTTATATTCTGACTGCGATACAACAGGACGGGTCTGGAGAGGAGAAATGTCCCTCTGATTCAGGAACCGTAAACCTTCACAACACTGAAGACACTTCCACCGGGGGGATATTTTCTCTAAATGAGGCATCTGGCGTACCCACCATCGAAAGTAAAGGGAACGTGGAGTTCGTGGACGGATTTCAGATCAGCTCGACCATTTATCTGCTCGCCAATGTGCCATCAGACAATAAAAACAACCGAGTCCGTCTGTTTTTGCTCAAAGACACATTAGATAAAAGGGAGAGTCTGGAGTATGTGAGTGAAGCGACTCTCCTCCCTGACAGTGATGGCAGCAGACTGCTGGCCTCCTCGGTCGTCCCGGGTGGTCAGAGACTGTGGAGCGGCGTGTTCAGTGTGGATGGAGGACAAACCAACACCCAGCTGGTGCTGTTTGACATCAGTTCTAATGACTGTTGGGGAATCTTGTTGGTGCCTCCCAGCTCCTCACATGAGAAATCAAAACTGAGCGTGAGTCACTGTGTTCAGTTTACTCTTAATGGCTTTGCATGTTCAAAAAAATTCAACTCAATTGAATATTTTGTAATGTCATAATGACAACATGACAGTCAGTGCTGGTCGGAACAGATGATCAAAGTTCATGAATTTTTAAAAGATCAGTCATGTGAGGGTTTATGTGATCATCAGACCCAGACCGGGTTGGAAAAATGAGAACATAGAAAGAACATTGAACAATTAATGAAGAGGTTGTCAACAATATACAAATTGCACATGACATTTTAGGTCCCTGCCTTCAGAATCAGTCAGAACAGACACAAAGTCAAAAAACTGTCTTCAACTGAACTATATCTGACTGAACAGAATGTTGAAACTGGTGATTTTAATTTGTCACTGTGGCTGCAGTGTGGGTTGTTCCTGTGTGGAAGTGAGGTTCTGTGTGGAGATGTGTTGTGGGTTTATATGAAACCTCATTCTAAGTCAATGACTCCTTTATAAGGGTGGTGTGTCACACACTCTGGACTGCAGCAGTCACACACACTTTATCCTGCAGCTCCAATCAGCCTGACTGACTTCAGGTGTGACTGATCTCAAAAGCAGTGATCACAAAGAAAAAAAGAAAAGCAGATCTGAAAACATATTACACCAAAAGGGAAAATATCTGCACCTGAATATATTTTTAAATGAAACCGTAAACAGTCCTGAGCAATAGTGAAACTCTCACCCTGGCTGTGAGGCTTAAAGAAAGCAACACGGTGCTCAAACCACGGTTTATAAGAAAGAATTGAACAAAGTTGTGTCCACTCTGCAGCCAAAGCTAACTATGCTAGTAGCTAACAGTGACTGAAAACATCAGCATTCAGGAGGTCGTGGTGAACGCAAAGCCGAGACTTTAGATTCACGTTTAGCTTCAAAAATATAGCTATATATAATAAACCTGTCAACACAAAGTGTCATAATAGTGTATTACTGATAATAAAAAGATGATGGAGGAGAGCAGTGTGTGCAGTCCAGGTGCTTGATGCTAGCAGAAAATCATCACCCTCACTTCTTCCTCTCTGATCCATCATATTTTTCATTGCTGAGTGTTGAACCTGCTTTTTCTCAGAAAACTAATGCAGAACACAGTCACACTCAGGTCAACCCAAGTTAAAAAAAAAATGTCACCTATTGTAAAAAGTTATGGCAAATTGCTTGAAACATAGTTTTCTTTAATAGCATGTGAATTTACAAAAGGTTTTACAAAAAAATACCCTATTTTTATAGAAAGATTTTCTAATATGGACTGCAACTCCGGAGGCAGTTCTCCTCAGACAGAGCAACATGACCTCTGTTCTGGCAGTGAGGCAGAACAGCTGGATGGTTTTCTTCATCGGGACTGGAGACGGGCAGCTCATCAAGGTGAGTCCATCAGACTGAACAGCTTGTGAGATTTAATGGACCCCCCCAAAAAAGAAAGCCCAAACTATTGTACTTTATTACTAAGTCTGAACTTGATCTACAATACCCAGGAAAAATGAAAAAAAACAAGAACAAGAAAGAATGCATTAAAAAAAGATAAAATGTCAAAAATGACAAAAATATTCCTCCCTCTTGAGGCCGTAAAACTGTAAATCTTTCCTGTGCATATTGTTCATGGTGTTTTGGTTCATGTGTTTATATTCATCAGCATTAATCTTTGTGCAGTTTGATATTTAAAATGACTCATGAGTCACAATTCTTTTTTATCCTTGTTTTTCAACTTTCTTTTGATTTAATTCTGTGTGGATGAACAGTTAAATCATTTTTCCTCTGGTATTAGGAAAGCATTTCTGTTCTATTATAAAATGTCTAAATTGTCTGAAAGATGCTGCAACAGAAGGATGAGGCCATTCAAATCAGGAACAGAGAAACCTGAAAATGTTATGAAATGTTTTCTGTTCCAAATTTAAATTGAAACTTCCTGAATGCAGCATAAGATACAGTTTTTTTTATTCACAATTACATTACATGTGAAATTTCAGAAGCTGTGCTCTTCTCATTTTAAAGGATAGACATGTTTTGTGACTCCAGATAAATTTGATTCGGTGGAAAATCAGAAAAAAAGCTGTTCCGGTCATAAGGATTGCGAAACCCCTGATGCTGGTAAAACTCAGCAGGATAAGATCTTAACACACGTTTGTTAAATGCAAAACCATTGAAACTTCCCTCGCTCTGACTTATCACGAACCACATCCTGTGAACGATGAACGATTAACAGCTTTTTAAAGACTTCTGAGAAAAACAGGATCCAGTTTGAAGTTGAAGTTTCTTCCTCAGAACATTTATTGACTCACACTCTTGTCGTCAGCTTGCTGTGGACAGGAACTATCACACCACCTGTCCCAGAGTGCTCTACATGTCCAACCAGGACCGCCGAGTGTTTCCCAGAATGCACCTGGATCCAGTGGATCATAAACATGTGTATGTGCCATTTCAAAATGAGGTAGATATTGATGGAACTGTCTCTCACAGCTTGTAATAATTTTCCTTTGCATTTGGTGTATTTTGAAGTCTTCTTCAATGCTCTTGTTTGTAGGTGAAGCGTGTGGCTGTAGCAAAGTGCAGCACACACACAAATGTCCAGGAGTGGTGGACTGCTCAGGATCCATACTGTGTGTGGTGTGTCTCCAAAGGAAGGTGAGAGAAGAAGCTTCTGGAACAGTTCAAGCAGTCATGAACTTGGTGAGAACATGTGTTTCTTTCCAAAGCTGCACCTTTGAAGATGACTGTGAGGACTCCCACTGGCTGTCCATTCCTGATGTCTTCCAGCAGAAACTGATTTCCCACAAAGTTGTTGAAGACGGGACTGGACAGGTTCAGACCAGATCACACTCTGAGGACTGAAACCAGCTGGAGCTCCTTGATTCACCACTCATCTTCTGTTCTTTCTCTCTCAGCTCACTCTGAACATCCAGACTCATGTGAATGTGAGCAAAGACACGCGGTTCGCCTGTCAGTTCTCCACAACTTCTGGGGAGCTTTGTAGCCGGGATGGCCTTCCTCCACAGTTCCCACAATGCACCTGCATCCTTTCTAAACAGACTGTTCCTCCTGAAGGTGATTTGATAGAAATGATGAAGGAAATGCAAAACAGACACAATATTCACCTCCAGTTGACTGATCTCTTGTCTCATTACATTCTGTTACACATTAAAACATATTGTCAGTTTTCAAAATGATGAAATGCAGATCATGTTTCTGTTTGACAGGCCTGCTGGTCACTGTAAAGATGGCGCTTGGCTCAACAAGTCTGACCGAACAACTGCAGTTAATGAACTGTTCTGATATGAGTGGACCACCAACCCGAGTCTTGTAAGTCATTCACTCACACAGCAGTGGAGACAGCTGCAGGGGAACATGTTTCCACAGTGGGGGTATTGAAGTGCATGGTTCAGTTATATACAGCAAAAGATCATCAGCGTAAAGTGATCATTCGTGCTCATCATAGCCAATTTGGAGACCTGTTATAGAAATGTTTGATTAAAGGTAGGGTACACGATGTTGTCCAAAACCACTTTTTGTCATACTGAGTGAAATGCTCCTCGCCCCCTGGGAGAAGTCAATACATTATTTGTATGGAAAAAAGTGCGGAAAAAATCTGACAACAGTAGCGGCCAAAGGACAGTAAAAACTCCGACCAATCGTAAGGCGCGAACCGCTCTTCAGGAACCGATCAAATCCCTTCGCCGTTTTACCAGACCCCTGCATGTACATTTCAATGGCGTGCACTGGCCCTGCTTCAGTGCGCGCGCCCGTTGTCAAGCTCTCGGAGCTCTCGGCGCTCGCGTGAAAAATAGAACGAGGTGGAGCGGGCGCGGTGCGCTCCTATGCGCGTTATGTGCGGGCAGTCAGAAAGGTTAATAACATTGGAGGCGATCACAAACTCCGTGTGAGTGGCGCTCCCGCGCGCGCGGCGCTTCTGCGTCCAGTGCTTTCGCTGCCAACGGGAGCTCCTCCAATGGGGTGGGAGCTGGGCGGAGCCTTGGGAGATGCTACATTCGTGCTACATGCTAGTTTTCCAAGATTGCCGACCCTCGCTTTGAATTGCAATTGCTTAAAGTTCAATTGCTTGTGCAAAAAGTCAGGGTGAGCTGAGGCAGCCTTGCCTGCATCCCCTTGTGGTTTTAGTTTTTTTTTTTTTGTGTCACATGATTCATGCGAGTATATATTTTTCATATTGAACCTTACTGACAGTTTGTTTGTTTTAATTTTGGTGACTGTGGTGTATGAAGCTCTTCCTGTTCCTTCCTGCAGATTTAAACTCTGATTTGTGTTTTCCCTTCAGGTGTCAGCAGTGTATCAAAGCCGGCTGTGAATGGAGCAACAACAGCTGTTCCTGGGCTAATGAACGACTGTTAAATGTAATAACATCGTTCTTGCTGTAATACAGGCTCATTGACACTTCATTTATGTTGTACTTGTTAATTGTGCAATAAATCCAAATAGTACATGAGCCCACAGCATCTGATGTGTCAGAAAGATGCTCCATCACTGTAAAGTGTTTCTTCCTCCTCCTGCAGGACAGTGTGTGTCAAACGCTGCAGTCTGAGCTGAACTTTCCTGTGAGTCTCTTCCTCTGACTCTCTCCTCCTCCACACTCTGACTGTATTGCTGCTGATTGTGTTTTGATGTGTTTTCCTCGTCAGAAGCCTGAGATCTCCTCCATCAGCCCCAGCATTGTGTCTTTCTATGGAAGAAACCACGCAGTGTTGTCAGGTGGTAACCTCAGCGGTGTGACCGGAGTGAGGATGCAGGCAGACCTGGACTGTACGCCACAGGAGTGAGTCGCTTCACACACATCTGGGAAGTCCAAGAGGAGAAACAGCAGCCATGAAACACACTGACCCATCACATTTTAACAGGAGTGACATGATCCAACCTTTTCTCTCAGCTCTCAGGAGAACATGGTGCAGTTTTCCAAGAGTGATGGAGCATTGAGGAGCATTTCTCTGCTCAGTTTTCATTTGTTTCTGGATCTTGTTGAGTCTTGTTGTGTGTTCTCTGCTCAGGTCTCCTGTCTGGAACAACAGCGGCTCCAGTCTGACCTTCCACATTCCCAGAGCAAACCGTAAAGGGACAGTGAAAGCCTGCGTTCTCCTCCCAGACGGCAGTTGCCACGGTGACGCGAGCATCACCTACCAGTCGTCACCTTCCTGTCGAGACATTTCACCGAGGAACTCCTGGATCAGGTGTGACTGGATTTACTGATACTGTGATGCTTAAAACAAAATACAATAATAATAATCAATTGACTGCCAGAAAATGAAGAGTTACGGGGAGGTTTTCTTTTTAATCTGTTTTCAATGTATCATGCTGAGCTAGAAGTTTCATGTCGACGACTTTCCTTGAACCTGCAGTGGGGGGAGGAAGATCACACTCACTGGATCTCACCTGGAGTTTGTGGAGGGGGTCATTCACAGCCGAGCCCCTCAGGAAGTCCAACCTCCGACTGACAGGAACCATCAGGTGGGTCTGGAGAGCGAAGACCAGGGTTTGGGTTTCTGTTGTGAAGGATGGAGGAAATGTTTCCTCAATCTGAAGACCCACAACATCTTGGAACATCTTCATCATTATGATCATAGAAACAATGAGTCAAATAACAATCGTATCATCAATATGAGACGTCTCTTTTCTTTTGATTTCATGCAGAATCTCACCTTCAAGTCACCTGCAGCTACAAATCCCTCCAGAGTTTCCAGCAGTTCTCTTCTGTTGAAAGTCGCCAATGAAACCTTGATCTGCTCCACAAACCTGATCTACCATCCAGACCCAGAGTTCACCAGCTTCACATCCACACAGAGGGGTGACCACGTCCAGATCACCATACAGGTTGAATTTCTTCTGTTTTGTTTGAAATAACACCAACGTGTTCCACATGGGATCAACATTAGTTTCTGCTGTCATTTCAGAGAAAAGCAGACAAACTGGAGATAACACCAGCGGAGTTGTCAGTATGGGGGGAGCAGGAGGAGAAACGATACCCCTGCATCATGGAAGACAAAGACCCCGGTGAAGAGTTCAACTTTTACTCTTGTGAGATTCAGAGCCCACCCAGCGCACAGTTCCAGACGTTAATGGTAATTGAATGCAACAAAGCTCGTTATTGTATGAAATGTCTATGTGCACATAAATATTCCTGCATTTGTTTGGACACATTTTCATGATGATTTTATCAATATTCACTCAAAATTCCAGCCTTCATATCTCTGGCTCAAGGCTCTGATGAGATGTTTTCTGTTTTAGATTAAATACGGTGACAAGACAGTGTTACTTGCTCCTCCAATGTTAATGCCTCCAGTCATTGTCATCCTGCGCTTCATGCTGATCCCCTGTGTTATTGCTGGTAAGTGGACAAAAACAACAACATATTCCACTTTTAAAACACTAACTTTGTTTTCCAGTTTTAAAATACTTGAATTGTTTTCTCATAGACTTTTCTCTTTCACCGAATCTTATTGGATGGTTGTCTGATAATCAGTGTTTTCTTCTTCACTTGTGACTAAAATTGTGTTTTTCCTTAATTTGATTTGGAATGTGTTTTTTGTTTTGTTTTTTTTAGTGCTGGTGTTTGTCTGTCTGTGGGATAAGAAAGTCATCACGAAGAGGAACAGACACTGATTACTGGTGCTGTTTTCTGAGAAAAAAAGGTCAAAATCCTCCCCAAAAAGTTTGGATTTGTTGTTTTTATTATTAATTTCAGATGCTTTTATGTTTATGTGTTACTTGCTCCTCCAATGTTAATGCCTCCAGTCATTGTCATCCTGCGCTTCATGCTGATCCCCTGTGTTATTGCTGGTAAGTGGACAAAAACAACAACATATTCCACTTTTAAACCACTAGCTTTGTTTTCCAGTTTTAAAATACTGAAACTGTTTTCTTACAAACTTTTCACTTCCAGTGAATTTTATTGGAAGGTTCTAATCAATGTTTTCTTCCGAGCTTCATGACTAATATTGTGTTTTTCCTTGATTTGAACTGGAATCTGTTTTTTGTTTTGTTTTTTTTCGTGCTGGTGTTTATCTGTCTGTGGAATAAGAAAGTCGCCACGAAGAGGAACAGACCGTGATCACTGGTGCTGCTTTATAAGAAAAAAGTTCAGTATCGTCTCAAAAGAAAGGTTTGGATTTGTTGTTTTCATTATTAATTTCAGATGCTTGTATGTCTGCACTTTAAAGGTGCCTTAAGGAGTTTGCACGTTTTATGCGAAACAGCGCCCCCTGCAGGCCTTGGGCGTAATGCAGCTTAGTGAAAAACTCGTCCCTGTGGCTCCCGTGCACGGAAGAGGGGAACTCCTTCTTCACTCGTTTAGAAGCGCTCAAGTAAGATTTAAGTTTCTTTTCCCTGGTGGAGTCTGTGTGGAGCTGTGGCAGTGCTAGAAGCCAGTCTGTTCTTACTTTCTGGAAGATCCTGCACAGTTGCTGCTCACTAAGCATCTGGCGGAGTAATGGCGGACAAATCGACACTCAAGGAGCCGGAGCGCGCATTACATCATTCCTTTCAAATTCTCCCCAAAAAAATGCTGGGGCCGGACCGGCACTGCAACTTTCAAGTGACAATTTAGCGCTGTTAGAGGTACTTGTAATGAATATGTCAGGGCACATTGTACACATCATTAAAAATGTGTAACATATTTATGGTGGAAAATAAGTATTTTTAAGGTTGTAAAACTCCTTAATGCACCTTTAAATGTGGCTATAGTGGTTAAAGCTTCTAATCACCACAGGCAGCGGCTCCATTTCTGTTATTTTTAAAGTCTGATTTACTATTCATTAATTTCTTTTGGTTTGTTGTGAAGCAGATACTGTGACCAGCAAAGACAGAATCCATCAGATTTCAGACTGACTGTATGTCACTGGGATCAGGTTCTCATGTTCATGTATCTCATGTTTGCTGTATAAAGAGGAAGCTTGTGACTTTAATTGTGACTTTTTTATGTTTTTATTCTCTTTAGAACATTTATAGCTCATATAGCTCATAGCGCATTACAACAAATCTATTGCAAATGTTGGTCTAACTCTGTGGTATTTTTCAGACTTCCCTCCATTTTAATAAAGTTGTTTAAAATAAAATAAAACCAAATATGTTTTTTATTCAAATGTTTCTTGTATTAAGTAGTTTTACAGACTGTGTACATGTGATGTCTGGTGACAATGTGGTTACCCATTTTCAGATTAAAAGGGGCACAGCGCAGTTTTAAATATTAAATTATCAATTATTCACACCCACACACGTTTTCACCTTTGCCTGATGGGCTGCAAGAGCTATTTCTGCAATATCGCAGTCGCTGTTATTTTCCTGTGCAGGGCACTGAAGGCACAGCAATATGAGTGATTCGGGTACGAATCGCTCTGAGCCTGACGTAATGCACGCTCCCGCTGGCCTGGTAATCCTTAAGTTTCGATTTGTCCGCCATTACTCCGCCAGACGCTTCGCAGCAACAACTGAGCAGTACTGAGGATGGAGCTTCCAGAAAGTAAGAAAAGACCGGCTTCTAGCACTGCCACAGCTCCAGCACAGACCCCACCAGGCAGAAGAAACTTACATTTTACTCGAGCGCTGCTAAAAGAGCGAGGAAGGAGTTCCCCTCTTCTGTGCACGTACATGGGCGCATGCCACAGACACGAGCTTTTCACTAAGCTACAGTTACGCCTAAGGCCTGCAGGGGTCGGTGTTTCGCATAAAACGAGCAAACTGCGCTGTGCTCCTTTAAAATTTGCTTGCTTTACTTCTTATCTTCTCAGTTGTCTTAATTGCTAGATTTGGACTAAATGTGGGAAACTTTGTTTTAATAATATAGTGAGAAAAAGAAATGATAATTATAATTGTTAACAAGTCAAAAAGTCAAAATGTTTCAAATGTAGCCAGAGTTCAACAGATGTGAGACATGTCAGCTTCTCCACATGCAGAATCTCTGGTTAACCTGTCATGTTTTTACACTGTGGCAGGAAACTGGAGGACCTGAAGAAAACCCAGCAATGCAATGAGAGCACAGCGCTCATATTATAGATTAATTTAGAGGTTTGAGAAGTTACTCATTATATTCATTATTCAAATCCCAAAGTCAGCAAAACATTCATTAAAATTCTTGTCATTTATCTAATTATCAACTCAAATCAGGTAATTAAATCCCGACAGATTTTCATTCTCGGTCTTTGTCAGTGGTAACAGTTGAGGGGAAGTCCTAACAGAGTGTGTGTATTCGATGCAGACATGAAGTCTATCTGCTCCTGGCAAAACCACAAACTGAAGTTAAAGGTATGGAAAAGGCCTCGTGCGTCTCAAAATCTTAACTTATTTTTTCTTTGATGCTTCGATAGAATGTGTGAGTGTCAAAACTGTTGGTACTTAAAATGCTTCTTGTGCAGTTTATCGCAGAGACATGGGGAGGATATTGTCTCCTTACTTGAAGTAACATGCCATAAATCACCATCGATAACATCCTGTCGTATTATCACATGTTGCGCACAGATGATTATTTTACAGGTTTAGTTTTTGTAGCTGTATGTGTTGTAGGATAAATCAACACACAATGCTGAATCCGTATTTGGTCCAAACTGAAATTGACAAGTGACAAATTTCTGTTCTACTTCGTGTGGTGCTTCGCCCACCTACGGGCTTCGCTATTGGTCCTCTCCCTGGCGCCAGCCAGACACTGAGACAGATCAAAAAAACTGACTCGCCAATCCCACACGTGCGCTGGCACACTGCCCCGCCCCAGGGACAGTGTGCCAGCTTCTGATGTTTGTATCATCAGATCGTTGTGTTATTGACTTTTAAAGATAAAAAGGATTTGTGTGCAAATTCTCCCTGAACTCTATCTGACAGGCTGATTTGATCTTGTTCTGAGGGCTATCTCATTTGAATCAGTGATTAAAGATTGCAGTAGGGACCTAAATCTGCACGCATTGGTCAATATCAAGGGTTTTCAAACCGAAGAGTCTTCATACATATGATAGAATAAAATATTTTGCCTTTAACTCTTGCAGTCGCAGTTAAACTTGTATATTTTTATTCATTGCAGCATTCAGACCTTTAAGGTTCCTGATTTCCACACTGAAAAATTCTCAACAAATTTCATTATGGTTAAAGTCGTGCTTTACTGAGGAGCGCACAGCATCGGGATGGTCAGATTTTGCACACAGATTATTTGCGGACAGACTTAATTTTGAAATTGAAATACACATTACGCAGTAAATAGTTCTACGCTGTGTAATCGGGACATTTCCTGAACAAACAGAGATAAATGTCAGTTGATTTTCAGCCTCAGAAGTCTTGCTCCCTCCCATTTTCAGCTTTTCTTCTTTTCACTGAGGCGATCGTGCGCTTTTACGCACGGCTTCAGGACGTGTGTGTCGGAGAGCAGAGAGCCATGCAGGTCTGAAGTGTGTGAGGGTCTCTCAGCTGAAGCTGCCTCCCTCCCTGGAAGATGGTCCTGCTGCTCGGTCTGCTTTTAATCCTCTGTGGAGCCCCGAGTCTGTGTCTGGAGGAAGACACATCCTTTCTCTTGGATGGAGACATCCGTCACTTGGCCGTGGACAGTAACACGGTTTACATCGCCACTGAAGAGAAACTGTACCAGCTGAACCACGACCTGACCCCGGTCCACAGTCTGACCCTGAGAGGAGTCCTGAATCCGGACACGGAGGACTTCTACAGAGTTCCTGCTGCCGCTGACTGGAACGCAACTTTCAGGGTCAATATTTTATTACCGTTTGAGAAGAATCAGTCTGTGATCAGCTGCGGTGTGATCGATGGAGCGTGTGGATACTGTGAGATTCTGGACCTGAACAACATCTCCAACATTCTGCACAAGGAAAACTTCCAGGTGGGACCAGCCAAACGCAGCAGCGCGTCCGTCGCTTTTCTGGTGACCCTGAAGAAAAACCAGCCTCGCAGTGACTCTTATATTCTGACTGCGATACAACAGGACGGGTCTGGAGAGGAGAAATGTCCCTCTGATTCAGGAACTGTAAACCTTCACAACACTGAGGACACTTCCACCGGGGGGATATTTTCTCTCAATGAGGCGTCTGGTGTACCCACCATCAAAAGCAAAGGGAACTTGGAGTTCGTGGATGGATTTCAGATCAACTTGACCATTTATCTGCTCGCCAATGAGCCATCAGGCGCTAAAAAAAACAGAGTCCGTGTTTTTTGGCTCAAAGACAAATTAAAAGAAAACGACACACTGGAGTCTCTGAGGGGAGTGACTCTCCTTCTCTCTGATGGTGGCAGCAGACTGCTGGCCTCCTCGGTCGTCCCGGGTGGTCTGCAGAGGCTGTGGAGCGGCGTGTTCAGTGTGGATGGAGGACAAACCAACACCCAGCTGCTGCTGTTTGACATCAGTCCTGCTGTCCTTATATTGCATAATCGTTTGTCCTTACCAAGATCAGTCGTGAGTCACTAGTTTGCTTTTAATGGGTTTTACATGTTCAAACACATTCAATTTGTTGTAAAGTCATAATAACAACATGACAGTCAATGCTGATCAGAACATATGATAGAATTTTAATAATTCTTAAAAGATCAGTCATGTGTTTTTATATTGAGGTTTATGTGATCATCTGACCCAGACTGGGTTGGATGATCAGTGTGTTTCTGTGAGAAATTTCTCTGTAAATTTACAGTGAATTGGCAGCTAAAGTTACCATAGTGATGCTTTTATTCGACAGCCAGAATTCTTCAATTTATTACTGTGAAAAATATCACAGCACTGTGTAGCTGAGAATCCCTACAGTGTCATACTGTCAGCTTGAATGGTGCTATTTATTATGTATATATTATTTATATATTTATTTTATTGTTACTTTACTATAGCATTTTTAAAATTTTATAACGTAAAAATGTCACACCTCAAACTAATACATCTCAGTAAAGTTTTTAAAAAGGCAGTGGCACAACATGACTTGTCAGTATTAGGTTTTTTATTAAAACCAAATTAGTATCAAACACCTTAAATAACTGAAAAATATAAATCCATTACACTGTAATTTTCATTGCATTCTTCATTCTAAGCAGGATCTCAGTTTACATGGTCTGCTCCAGATGTTGTGGAATTTTGTGACACAGAACCAAAGATGAGGAGTGAAGGTGTCACGCTGCACCAGGACGTCTGTCCTGGGTTTAGTTTCCATTAGTATTATGTAAAAACAAAATATGTCAAAATAACTTTGAATTTGATGACCTGCTGCATTGAACACATTCAATGCTTAACAAACCTCAAATAATCCAAGTCTTGTAAAATGAAATCCATCAGAAAAATTAATGATGTTCAACAGGTTGTCAACAATATAAAAGTTGCACGTCACATTTTAGGTCCCTGCCTTCAGAATCAGTCATAACAGACACAAAGTCGAGAAACAAACCTGGAACTTCTAAACGGGCCCACTTTAACTGAAGTACAGTCTATCTGATTGAAGAGAATGCTGAAAGTTGTGACTTTAAATTGTCAGCATGAATGTGTGGCTGCAGTGTGGGTTGTTCCTGTGTGGAAGTGAGGTTCTGTGTGGAGATGTGTTGTGGGTTTATATGAAACCTCATTCTAAGTCAATGACTCCTTTATAAGGGTGGTGTGCCACACACTCTAGACTGCAGCAGTCACACACACTTTATCCTGCAGCTCCAATCAGCCTGACTGACTTCAGGTGTGACTGATCTCAACAGCAGTGATCACAAACAAAAAAAGAAAAACAGATCTGAAAACATATTACACCAAAAGGGAAAATATCTACACCCAAATATGTTTTAAATGAAACCGTAAACAGTCCTGAGCAATAGTGAAACTCTCACCCTGGCTGTGAGGCTTAAAGAAAGCAACACGGTGCTCAAACCACGGTTTATAAGAAAGAATTGAACAAAGTTGTGCCCACTCTGCAGCCAAAGCTAACTATGCTAGTAGCTAACAGTGACTGAAAACATCAGCATTCAGGAGGTCGTGGTGAACGCAAAGCAGAGACTTTAGCTTTATGTTTGGCTTTAAAAATATATATAATAAACCTGTCAACACAAAGTGTCATAACAGGGCTTCACTGATGATAAAAAGATGATGGAGGAGAGCAGTGTGTGCAGTCCAGGTGCTTCATGCTAGCAGCTCAAAGCTCAGCAGAAAATCATCCTCCTCACTTCCTTCTCTGTGATCCATAATATTTTACATCTATTTCTTCATTGCTGAGTGTTGAACCTGCTTTTTCTCAGACAACTAATGCAGAACACAGTCAATTCAACCTCAGTCAAAAACAAACGAAAAAAAAGGTCACCTACTGTAAAAAGTTATGGCAAACCGCTTTAAACAATTTCCAGTAACACTTTATTTGAAGCCCCCCTGTATAACACATTATAAGTACATTTATAAAGTATTATAATGCCATTATAACACGTGTAGCTGTAGTTATAAACATTCATAGATGATCACAATGCCAGGACCTAACCCTAACCCTAATCCCATGCTGTGTAGTGAGTTATAATACATTGTGATCATTTATGAGTGTTTATAACTACTTATAATGGGGTGCTTCAAGTAAAGTGTGACCCAATTTTCTTTAAAAACACGCAAATTTACATCAGGTTTTACCAAAAATACCCTATTTTTACAGAACGAGTTAGCAAGGTGGCTGAGAAGTGTGCATCGGAAGACAGTTCTCCTCAGACAGAGCAACATGACCTCTGTTCTGGCAGTGAGGCAGAACAGCTGGATGGTTTTCTTCATCGGGACTGGAGACGGGCAGCTCATCAAGGTGAGTCCATCAAACTGTACAGCTTGTCAGCATCAAACAGCTTGTGAGACCTAAGAGTCAAAAAAACCTCAAACTATTGAATTTGTAATTTCATTTCATCTAGTAGAAAAAAGAGGAAAGAAAAGCTGCATGAAAAAGAGATAAAATAGTAAAAATAACTAAAATATTCTTCCTTCTTGAGGCCGTAAATCTCTGTAACTCTTTCCTGTAAATATTGTTCATAATGTTTTGGTTAATTTCATCCTTTCTGTTTGTATTAGTCACCATTAATCTTTGTAAACATTAGAATTTAAAATTACTTATTAAATTTTTTATTGTGTCTTGTTTTTGATTCAGCTTATTTATTCTGAGTGGATCAACAGTGAAAGTATTTTTCCTCTGGGATTAATAAAGTATTTCTGTTCTATTAAAAAATGTCAAAATTGTCTGAAAGATGCTGATCAGAAGGATGAGACCATTAAAATCAGGCACACAAAAAAAACTGAAAATGGATTGAAATATTTTCGATCCTAAATTTAAATTGAAACTTCATGAAGGCAGCATAAGACACAGTTTTTGTGTTTAATAATTACATTATATGTGGAACTTCAGAAGCTGTGCTCTCCTCATATTGAAGGATCAACATCTTTTTTATGTTACTCCAGATAAATTTGATTTGGTGGGAAATTAGAAAAAAAGCTGTTTCAGTCATAAAGATTGAGGGTTTTAACCTGATTCAACATGTTACAGGTTCTACACAAATCCATGGACACACACTTGATCTTGTTCTTAGTTACAATGTGCCTGTGGAAAATGTATTGATAGGTGATGCTATTGTGTCTGATCACAGTCCTGTTGTGTTTGATCTTTCTTTAAATGAAAAAGGTGATCAGTACGCTCGAACACGCGTTTGGCGTTCCCTCAAGCCAGACACTGCAGCGCGTTTTTCATTGATGTTTCCAACTGTGCTGCCTGTGAACGCTGGTTCTGCACAAGGAACTGAAAACTTAATGGAGCAGTTTAATTTGACTTGTGATCATGTTCTTGACAGTGTAGCGCCGCGTAAATTTATGCGCCCTGGAGCCACTTCAGACTTAATGATGTCACACGTGAGGCCAGGCGTGCTTGTAGGAGGGCGGAACGCAAGTGGAAGTCAGACGGACTGTGTGTTTCCTATGACATCTTAAAAGAAAGCTGGCATTCTTATCAAAGAACTGTTAGAGCTGAGAAAACTAAATATCTCTCTCACTTGGTCTCAAAAAATGTCAGCAATCCTCGAGTTCTCTTTAAAGTCATAGGCTCTGTTTTAAACCCCACTCAGTCAACATGTGAAGTGTCTCCCGAAGCCAGTAGAACTTTTTTGTCATTTTTTAGGGAAAAAGTAGATAAAATAAAGGCCAATATTGTGGCTCTTACCAATCCATCACCAGACTGGGTATGCTCTACCATGTTCTGCAGGTTTAACCCAGTATCTTTTGAGTGTCTCTCTGAGGTGGTGAATAAGCTAAAACTTTCGTCTTCTCCAACTGATCCTGTCCCACCACAGTTTTTCAGACATGCGTGGGCTACCATTGGGCCTGCTGTCCTTAAAATTAATAACAGCAGCCTTGTCTCTGGTGTGGTGCCTCAGTTTTGCAAAGAGGCTGTTGTTGAACCGCTCTTGAAAAATCCGGATTGGACTCTTCAGATCCATCTAACTATAGGCCCATTTCCAAACTCCCTCTGGTGGCAAAGATTTTAGAAAAGTGTGCACTTGAGCAGCTACAGTCTTTTTTAGTAGCTCATGATATTTTTGACATTTTCCAATCAGGTTATAAAGCTTTTCATTGCACTGAGTCTGCACTTTTGAAGGTTTTTAATGATCTGTTTTTAGTAACTGACTGTGGTAATTCTGCCATTTTAGTGCTTTTAGATCTGACGGCTGCTTTTGACACAGTGGACCACACAATTCTTCTAGATCGTCTGGAAAACTGTGTGGGTGTCAAGGGGTCTGCTCTGGAGTGGTTCAGATCTTATCTTAGGGGGAGATCTTGGTGTGTTAGGCTAGGGGAGTCCACCTCGCCGTTTGCCCCTCTTCACTGTGGAGTCCCCCAGGGTTCAATTCTGGCTCCAGTTTTATTTGCTCTCTATCTCCTCCCACTTAGTGTCATTTTTAAGAAGCATGGGATACACTATCATCTCTATGCTGACGATTGTCAAATCTACCTGCCACTCCAGAGACACTCTTCCAGCCCCTTGGCACCCCTCTTTGATTGCTTTAGTGACGTCAAGGCTTGGTTGGCAAACAATTGTCTTAGCCTTAATGAGGGTAAAACTGAGGTAATTGTACTTGGACAGATCGATCCCAGCTTAGATCTGGGCCACTTTACACACCATGTCAAACCCTCAGTCACCAGCCTATTCACTATTGACAGTGACTTTAAATTTGTCAAGCAAGTAAATGCTGTCGTCAAATCGGGCTTTTATCATCTTCGGCTTTTATCTAAAGTTAAACCATTTTTAACTTTTAAATCTTTTGAACAGGTTATGCACACTTTTATCTCTTCTCGTTTGGACTACTGTAATGCACTTTACTCGGGCATCAGCCAGAACGCTCTCTCCCGCTTACAGTTAGTCCAAAACTCTGCGGCACGCCTTTTAACTGGGAGGAAGAAATACGATCATATAACCCCCATTTTAGCATCCTTGCACTGGCTCCCTGTTCGTTTCAGAATTCATTTTTAAGATTTTATTGTTTGTGTTTAAAGCCTTAAGCGGACTGGCCCCTCGGTACATCTCAGACCTCATCCAAATTTACCAGCCCCGGCGCGCCTTGAGGTCTGAAGGCCAGCTCCAGCTCGTGGTGCCTAAGACGAGACTTAAGACCCGTGGGGACAGGGCCTTCTCTGTGGTTGGTCCCAAACTCAGGAACGCTCTGCCCCTCCACGTCAGAACAGCTCCCACAGTTGAGTGCTTTAAGTCTCGTCTTAAGGCCCACTTTTATTCTGTGGCTTTTAACACCGTGGGGTTGTGTGGTCCTCTGGGTTTTTAATCCTATTTCTATATTGTGTTACATTTTTATTGTTATTTTATTCTGATTTTTTTTTTTTTTCTTTTATTGTCATGTTGAATTTGTTGTCTGTGCAGCACTTTGGAAACTGTCTTTAGTTGTTAAAATGTGCTATATAAATAAATTTGGATTGGATTGGATAAAGATTGTAAAACCCCTGATGCTGGTAAAACTCAGCAGGATAAGATCTTAACATGCGCATATTAAATACAAAACCATCGAAACATTCCTCTCTCTGACTTGTCTCGAACCACATCCTGTGAACGATTAACAGCTTTTTAAAGACTTCTTAGAAAAACAGGATCCAGTTTGAAGTTGAAGTTTCTTCCTCAGAACATTGATTGACTCACACTCTTGTCATCAGCTTGCTGTGGACAGGAACTATCACACCACCTGTCCCAGAGGGCTCTACATGTCCAACCAGGACCGCCGAGTGTTTCCCAGAATGCACCTGGATCCAGTGGATCATAAACATGTTTATGTGCCATTTCAAAATGAGGTAGATATTGATGGAACTGTCTCACACAGCTAATAATAGTTTTCCTTTGCATTTGGTGTATTTTGACGTCTTCTTCAATGTTCTTGTTTGTAGGTGAAGCGTGTGGCTGTAGCAAAGTGCAGCACACACACAAATGTCCAGGAGTGGTGGACTGCTCAGGATCCATACTGTGTGTGGTGTGTCTCCAAAGGAAGGTGAGAGAAGAAGCTTCTGGAACAGTTCAAGCAGTCATGAACTTGGTGAGAACAGATGTTTCTTTCCAAAGCTGCACCTTTGAAGATGACTGTGAGGACTCCCACTGGCTGTCCATTCCTGATGTCTTCCAGCAGAAACTGATTTCCCACAAAGTTGTTGAAGACGGGACTGGACAGGTTCAGACCAGATCACACTCTGAGGACTGAAACCAGCTGGAGCTCCTTGATTCACCACTCATCTTCTGTTCTTTCTCTCTCAGCTCACTCTGAACATCCAGACTCATGTGAATGTGAGCAAAGAGACGCAGTTCGCCTGTCAGTTCTCCACAACTTCTGGGGAGCTTTGTAGCCGGGATGGCCTTCCTCCACAGTTCCCACAATGCACCTGCATCCTTTCTGAGCAGACCGTTCCTCCTGAAGGTGATTTGATAGAAATGATGAAGGAAATGCAAAACAGATCCAACATTCACCTCCAGTTGACTGATCTCTTGTCTCATTACATTCTGTTACACATGAAAACATATTGTCAGTTTTCAAAATGATGAAATGCAGATCATGTTTCTGTTTGACAGGCCTGCTGGTCACTGTAAAGATGAGGCTTGGCTCAACAAGTCTGACCGAACAACTGCAGTTAATGAACTGTTCTGATATGAGTGGACCACCAACCCGAGTCTTGTAAGTCATTCACTCACACAGCAGTGGAGACAGCTGCAGGGGAACATGTTTCCACAGTGGGGGTATTGAGGTGCACGGTTCAGTTATATACAGCAAAAGGTCATCAGCGTAAAGTGATCATTCGTGCTCATCATAGCAATTTGGACAGATAGATAGATAGATAAAAATGTATTAATCTCCCAAGGGAGAAAGTCAGGTGTCCAGCAGCACACACAAATCATTTGCACGCAAATAAAGAAATAACAACAGCACAATAAAGTGCTCATAGTGTACTCAGTTCGGCTCAGGCACATCTGTTATACAGCCTGATTGCCGAGGGGATGAACGACCTCTTGAAGCGCTCAGTTCTGCAGCGCAGTGACAGGAGCCTGTTACTCCGGTCACTCTTCTGAGCTGCAGCTGTGTCGTGCAGTGGATGTTTGGGTTTCCTCAAGATACCCTGCATTAGAGCCCTCATCCTCCTCTCCAAGACTGCTCCAACAGAGTCCACCTTGGAGACCTGTTATGGAAATGTTGGATCAAACTGCAATTGCTAATAGTTAAATTGCTCGTGCAAAAAGTAAGGGTGAGCTGGCCCAGGGGCAGTCTTGCCTGCATCCCCTTGTGGTTTTATTTATTTATTTATTTTTTATTTTTTTGGTGTCACATGATACAGATGAGCATATATTTTTCATATTGAACCTGACTGACAGATTGTTTTAATTTTGGTGACTGTGGTGTACGAGGGGGTACCCAAAAAAAACCGGAATTTGGTCAGAAAACAATAATAATAATGAGTTCCGACTTCTGGCCGTCACATGTGCTGCAGGTAAGCCTCATGCACATCTGTGAGAAATTTGAGCTCCGAGAGTTACACTGAAGCCTGTCGGGAGCTATTTATAGCAACAGAGTGCAGAGGCAGTCTGCGATTTTTTCCAAAATGGCGACATTGACTGGGAAGCCAGAGCAGCGCGTAAACATTAAATTCTGCTTTTTGCTGGGAAAAAACAGCAGCAGAAACACTCACCTTGTTGCAGCAAGCCTACAAGGATGATGCTCTGGGGAAGACTCAGGTCCATGAGTGGTTCGGGTGGTTTAAAAAGGGCCAGATGTCCGCGCGTCAGGTGCGCTCAGCCGTGAAAACAATGCTGAGCTGCTTCTTCGCTGTCCAGGGTCTCGTCCACAGCGAGTCTGTCCCTCCAGGTCAGACTGTAAATCAGGACTACTACATGGAAGTCCTCAGACGGCTCCGTGAGGATGTGAGGAGGAAGCGGCCCGCGGAGTGGCGGAGTGGAGCCCGGTTGATCCACCACGACAGTGCGCCAGCGGACACGGCGCTGCGCGTCACGCAGTTTCTGGCGAAGAATGAGATGAATCTCCTCTCCCATCCGCCTGATTCGCCAGATGAAGCCTCGAGTGACTTTTTCTTGTTCCCCAAGTTGAAGAAAGAGCTGAAGGGACAGCGGTTTGCAGATGTGGAGGAGGTGACAGAAAAATCGCAGCCGGCAACAAATGGCACTTTTACGCGCGGGTCTGACGACGCATTAGTGAAGTGGGAGACACGGCTGGAGCGCTGCATTAATGCAGATGGGGATTATTTTGAAGGCGACGGTGGTGTTTTATTTTGAAATGTCATAAATAAAAAGTTATAATCAAATTCCGGTTTTTTTTGGGTACACCCTCGTATGAAGCTCTTCCTGTTCCTTCCTGCAGATTTAAACTCTGATTTGTGTTTTCCCTTCAGGTGTCAGCAGTGTATCAAAGCCGGCTGTGAATGGAGCAACAACGGCTGTTCCTGGGCTAATGAACGACTGTTAAATGTAATAACATCTTTCTTAGTGTTATACAGGCTCATCTACACTTCATTTATGTTGTACTTGTTAATTTAGCAGTAAATCCAAAACATACATGAACCCACAGCATTTGCTCTGTCAGAAAGATGCTCCATCACTGTAAAGTGTTTCTTCCTCCTCCTGCAGGACAGTGTGTGTCGAACGCTGCAGTCTGAGCTGAACTTTCCTGTGAGTCTCTTCCTCTGACTCTCTCCTCCTCCACACTCTGACTGTATTGCTGCTGATTGTGTTTTGATGTGTTTTCCTCGTCAGAAGCCTGAGATCTCCTCCATCAGCCCCAGCATTGTGTCTTTCTATGGAAGAAACCACGCAGTGTTGTCAGGCGGTAACCTCAGCGGTGTGACCGGAGTGAGGATGCAGGCAGACCTGGACTGTACGCCACAGGAGTGAGTCGCTTCACACACATCTGGGAAGTCCAAGAGGAGAAACAGCAGCCATGAAACACACTGACCCATCACATTTTAACAGGAGTCACATGATCCAACCTTTTCTCTCAGCTCTCAGGAGAACATGGTGCAGTTTTCCAAGAGTGATGGAGCATTGAGGAGCATTTCTCTGCTCAGTTTTCATTTGTTTTTGGATCTTGTTGAGTCTTGTTGTGTGTTCTCTGCTCAGGTCTCCTGTCTGGAACAACAGCGGCTCCAGTTTGACCTTCCACATTCCCAGAGCAAACCGTAAAGGGACAGTGAAAGCCTGCGTTCTCCTCCCAGATGGCAGTTGCCACGGTGACGCGAGCATCATCTACCAGTCGTCCCCTTCCTGTCGAGACATTTCACCGAGGAACTCCTGGATCAGGTGTGCTTGGATTTACTGATACTGTGATGCTCAAAACAAAATACAATAATCAGTCGACTGCCTGAAAATGAAGAGTTACCGGGATTTTCTTAAATATCTGTTTTCAATGTATCATGCTGAGCTAGAAGTTTCATGTCGATGACTTTCCTTGAACCTGCAGTGGGGGGAGGAAGATCACACTCACTGGATCTCACCTGGAGTTTGTGGAGGGGGTCATTCACAGCCGAGCCCCTCAGGAAGTCCAACCTCCGACTGACAGGAACCATCAGGTGGGTCTGGAGAGCGAAGACCAGGGTTTGGGTTTCTGTTGTGAAGGATGGAGGAAATGTTTCCTCAATCTGAAGACCCACAACATCTTGGAACATCTTAATAATTATGAACATAGAAACAATGAGTCAAATAACAATCGTATCATCAATATGAGACGTCTCTTTTCTTTTGATTTCATGCAGAATCTCACCTTCAAGTCACCTGCAGCTACAAATCCCTCCAGAGTTTCCAGCAGTTCTCTTCTGTTGAAAGTGGCCAATGAAACCTTGATCTGCTCCACAAACCTGATCTACCATCCAGACCCAGAGTTCACCAGCTTCACATCCACACAGAGGGGTGACCACGTCCAGATCACCATACAGGTTGAATTTCTTCTGATTTGTTTGAAATAACACCAACGTGTTCCACATCGGATCAACATTAGTTTCTGCTGTCATTTCAGAGAAAAGCAGACAAACTGGAGATAACACCAGCAGAGTTGTCAGTATGGGGGGAGCAGGAGGAGAAACGATACCCCTGCATCATGGAAGACAAAGACCCCGGTGAAGAGTTCAACTTTTACTCTTGTGAGATTCAGAGCCCACCCAGCGCACAGTTCCAGACGTTAATGGTAACTTTTGTTTTTCAACTACAACTCAACATTTTATTGCATCAAATGTCCATGTACACAGAAATATTCCTGCATTTGTTTGGACACATTTTCATGATGAATTTATCAATATTCCCTCAAAAATCCAGCCTTCATATCTCTATCTCAAGGCTCTGATGAGATGTTTTCTGTTTTAGATTAAATACGGTGACAAGACAGTGTTACTTGCTCCTCCAATGTTAATGCCTCCAGTCATTGTCATCCTGCGCTTCATGCTGATCCCCTGTGTTATTGCTGGTAAGTGGACAAAAACACTAACTTTGTTTTCTAGTTTTCAACAAATGAAACAGTTTTTCTTCCAGACTTTTCTCTTTCACATATGGGATGGTTCTTTACTTTTGATAATGTATGTTTTCTTCTTAACTTCATGGCTAATATTGTGTTTTTCCTTGATTTGAACTGGAATCTGTTTTTTATTTTGTTTTGTTTTTTTTAGCACTGGTGTTTATCTGTCCATGGGATAAGAAAGTCACCAAGAAGAAGAACAAACACTGATCACTGGTGCTGTTTTATAAGAAAAAGTTCAAGGTCTTCAGAACGGTTTGGATTTGTTTTTATTGTTTTATTGCTGTAGTGGTTAAAGCTTCTAATCACCACAGGCAGCGGCTCCATTTCTGTTCTTTTTTTTGAAGTCTAATTTACCATTAAAACATTTCTTTTGGTTTGTTGTGAAGCAGATACTGTGACCAGCAAAGACAGAATCCATCAGATTTCAGACTGACTGTACGTCACTGGGATCAGGTTCTCATCTTCATGTATCTCATGTTTGCTGTATAAAGAGGAAGCTTGTGGGAAACAATTTAAATCAGGCGAATCACTTTTTTGTGTATTTTTATTCACTTGTGATCATTTATTTCTCATATTTACAACAAATCTCTTGCAACTTTTCATCTCTCTGTGGTATTCCTCAGACTGGTCTCCATTTGTATGAAATTGTTACAAATAAAACAGTCTTTTTTTTTTCCAAGTGTTTCTTGTATTTTCATGTTTTTACACTGTGGCAGGAAACTGGAGACCTGAAGAAAAACTAATGTGATCAGAGCACAGCACTTACATTATAGTTTAGAGGTTTGAGAAGTTACTGATTATCCAAATCCCAAAGTTAACAATATCATTAAAGTTCTTATCACTTCATTAAATATCTACTCTAATCAGGTTGTTAGATGTTTTGTGGCCAGGCACATGGGAAGGTGTTTTAAGAAGAGAGGGCTGGCAAATGAATGAATGAAGGAGTGACTTGATTGCATTTTTTCCCTGCTGCACATCGCCACTCATGCTACTGGCTGGAAGTCTTATGATACACACAAATAAACATTAAGAAGTTCTAACAAACTCACATTTTATTACATTTTTTCTCCATAAGGAGGTTGGCAGCAATTCACCACATGACAAGAACAGACGAGAACAAAAACACTTTCCAGCAGTAAATCGCTGCCATTTTAAGCGCTGTCCTTGGTGCTGAAGATGCAACAAAACAGTCAGGTGGGTCTATACTCCAAATCTCACTGCCGCTGACATGACAGGTAGTAAGGATAGATTAAAAACAAAAAAACATCAGATGAAGACAAGTCCCGCAAACCAACAGCAAGGAGGAGTCTATGAGGAGACGGGTGGTGCTAAGCTGCTAGCTGACGTGATTTCAGTTTCAGCTGCCATGATGATGTTTTTACCTTTGTCATCCTTGGAAACATTCGATTTTAATTTTTTGGAAGTATTGCCTGTGAAAAAAATCCAATATTCTCTTCTGCTTGCTGTCTGCCACACAGACGTCATATACGTAGACATTCACGCTGCTGTGAATTGGAGCCCACGTGCCTGCTGGCGGCCATCTTGCTGGGGTGAACCTTGCTTCCACAGCACATTGGGGAATGATAAGTTTCACTATATAAGTGATCATAAATCGATCAGTTTTCGACTTCTATTTTAGTTTGTTATGAACATCAGACATGGAGGACACAGACAAACAGAATGAAATGAACTCATAAACTGTTCAGGCTGATTGAGATTTTTATTGAGAGAATTGTGCAACAATTCGCCCATCGATTCCAGGACGATCTTGCCACTACGCATAAAGAGGTCACGGGCGGAATTCACCAAACAGCAGGGGTGATTAACAGGCAGACAAAAACCTTAAGATTGGATCATAAAGCAACATTTATTCGAACAAAAAACCCCTCCCAACAGAAAACAAGCCACCCGACGCTCGGGCGCTCCTCCTTATAAACTAAACAGAAAACGCCGCACAACGCGGGAAGTCCAGAAATGAACACAAAGGGCTCACAAAGTCCTGTCTTTTATTGCCCAAAGTTCCCCAAAGTTCGAGGCGCTCGTCCCTGCAGGTGACCGACTGAGAGGCCGGTGTTGTGGGTTACTCACACCCGGTTCACTCCTCAATCCGCTGGTCTCCAAAGCTCCTCCTCTCCAGCCCGGTGGCTCCGTGGATGGTAGTCGGTTTAATCCAGTAGACCCCAAAAAACAGCAAGTTATTTCCACACTGGTGCAGATCCACCCTGGAAAACGCTCCACAGCCTCGCTCCTCCGGCAGGTGAGTTCCAGGACGGCGTGTGACGTCACTCTCCTCCTCAGCAGGTGCGCTGCCTTCCTTAAATAAACCAAGGCCCCGCCCCCAGTACCAATGTCCTGATAATTACGACGGACACGGTTTCCAAACACAAAACCGTGCCCCAGATTAAATAGCCCACAGTGACCCAAGTTTAGCATATGAAGATGACAGCACAGGAATATATTTTATCACCCCTGCTGGGTGAGGGACCTCCGTGGTCGTTATAATTGGTTTAATGATGTATATTGTACTTGATTGTTATTGATATTATGATTGTATGATTCTGGTCATCATATTGCATTGTTATATCTATTATTGTCACTATTACTATAATTAGTATTTTTATTTACATTTTATAATCACTGTTATGATTATTATTGCTAATATTATCTTTTAATCATCACAGTGTTGCTGTTTCCATTTTATTTTGATTGATACTGAGTTTCAACATGATAAAAACCATAAACAGGAAAGCCTCGGATGCAACATCTGTGTCATTAAAACCATCTGCACATCTACAAACTACTATAAACTACTAGAACTATAAAATACGGTTTATTGATGATGTTTTGTTCTGGCCATGGCGTCCAGCATCAGTGTCTCTCATCCAGATTTAGTCTGATCTTCCTCCAGTCTTCTTCCCAGCATCTTCTTTAGGTCAGGCATCCACTGAAGTCAGCCACCTTTTAGAACAATAAAAGCTGCAATTTTAAAAATTTTAACCTGAAAAACCTAAAACAGACAAAATGAAATATCTGAAAGCTCAAAACGTATTAGAATTAATAATGTGATGCTTTGATGAGAGCTTTCAGATCAGACATGTTCATGGTTTGTTCCAAACATGATTAGCAGGACCAAGCACTTTGTGTGTTCTCATGCAGGCCTGAAGTGTGTGAGGGTCTCTTTGATGACTCTGAAAAGGAACTCAGAGAAGCTTCTAGCACCACTTGATTTAATACATGGATCCAAGTGAAAAATTGTAATTAGTTGATTTAGATAAATGTTCAAAGTTTCAAACTTATTTTTTTCAAGTTATGAATAAATAAAAATGTTCCTATTTAAATCAACTTAATTTTGCTTGCAATTTGAACTCAAAATTCATTGTTGATGGGTTTAAAACAGAATTCAAGTTGTTATAACTTAACAAACTTGGCTGGATAATTTAATTTTGTCAAGGTTGACTTCACAATTTTAAGTACCTTCTCGCCACACACCATGCCTGGACAAGTTGGACAGTGGGTTAGCAGGATGGAAAACCTCAACAGAAGCAACATTTCATGGCGAGTAAAATTTATTTCTAATAGTTGGAGTAAGGACACCACATTGGCATGGTTAGTGTTGTCACAGCATAAAGGAAGCGGCCTCTTTGAAGAATTTAACAATGATGATGGTAGTGCCGCAATGCATCATGGGAGTTTGGGATGAGATATTCAAGATTTAAACACTGACTTCATGATTTATTTCAATGTTCTGATGTTAATAGTGTTATTGGTAGTTGTGTTTGGTTGTGTTCTTGTTGTTCAGTTTATCTAAATAGTTTAGTTACTTTATGTGTCAAACCTGGAATGAGAAGTACTGAGCGTTTAATCTGCCCCTGCTACTACACGATAACTTGCATGGTTCAACAGAACATTTCCCATATGACTCTGGAGTTGTCAAAGGCCTGTGTGTGCCGGAGCAGAATCAGTCCACGTTAGCTATGACAGTGTTGTATTCCCAAATAATCGCAATATTGAGGTTAAACAAAAACTGGCCATTATAACTACTTAAAAGTGGGCAGCCAATTTATTTGAGTTATCAACATAAAAATCTTGCATTTATTAAATAAGCAGTACTTAAAATGATCTTTGACTGATGACAAAAAATGAATTGACAAAGTAATACAGTTTGTTGGTTCAATGTAATTTCTAATGAGGTTGCCATAACTTAAAAAGACTAATGCAAACTGTTGCGTTGATTTTTTTTTGTTGAGTCTTGACATTTCTTTTTAGAGTGTATGAGGCGGACATCTGCTTGATGTAATATGCTGTTAACCACCATGCTCTTATGGTTTTGCATTATTTTTCGACTGGAGTCTGTCCTTGTTGATTTGTTGAGGAGCGCACAGCATCGGGTTGGTTACATTTTTGCGCACAGATTCTTTGCGTTCATACTTAATATAATTCAAATTCACATTGCGCAATAAATAGTTCTACGGTGTGTAATAGGGACATTTCCTGCGTGAACACAGATAAATGTCAGTTGATTTTCAGCCTCAGAAGTCTTGCTCCCTCCCATTTTCAGTACTTCTCCTTTTCACTGAGGTGATCGTGCGCTTTTACGCACGGCTTCAGGACGTGTGTGTCGGAGAGCAGAGAGCCATGCAGGTCTGAAGTGTGTGAGGGTCTCTCAGCTGAAGCTGCCTCCCTCCCTGGAAGATGGTCCTGCTGCTCGGTCTGCTTTTAACCCTCTGTGGAGTCCCGAGTCTGTGTCTGGAGGAAGACACATCCTTTCTCTTGGATGGAGACATCCGTCACTTGGCCGTGGACAGTAACACGGTTTACATCGCCACTGAAGAGAAACTGTACCAGCTGAACCACGACCTGACCCCGGTCCACAGTCTGACCCTGAGAGGAGTCCTGAATCCGGACACGGAGGACTTCTACAGAGTTCCTGCTGCCGCTGACTGGAACGCAACTTTCAGGGTCAATATTTTATTACCGTTTGAGAAGAATCAGTCTGTGATCAGCTGCGGTGTGATCGATGGAGCGTGTGGATACTGTGAGATTCTGGACCTGAACAACATCTCCAACATTCTGCACAAGGAAAACTTCCAGGTGGGACCAGCCACACGCAGCAGCGCGTCCGTCGCTTTTCTGGTGACCCTGAAGAAAAACCAGTCTCTCAGTGACTCTTATATTCTGACTGCGATACAACAGGACGGGTCTGGAGAGGAGAAATGTCCCTCTGATTCAGGAACTGTAAACCTTCACAACACTGAGGACACTTCCACCGGGGGGATATTTTCTATAAATGAGGCGTCTGGCCAAACCACCATCGAAAGTAAAGGGAACTTGGAGTTCGTGGATGGATTTCAGATCAACTCGATCATATATCTGCTCGCCAATAAGCCATCAGGCGCTCAAAACAACCAAGTCCGTCTTTTTTGGCTCGAAGACAATTTAAAGGAAAACGACACACTGGAGTCTCTGAGGAGAGCATACATCCTCCCTGACAGTGATGGCCGCAGACTGCTGGCCTCCTCGGTCGTCCCGGGTGGTCTGCGGACGCTTTGGAGCGGCGTGTTCAGTGTGGATGGAGGACAAACCAACACCCAGCTGCTGCTGTTTGACATCAGTCCTTCTCACCTCATGATGACGTATCATCGTTGGTCCATGTCAAGATGGAGCGTGAGTCACTAGTTTACTTTTGATGGGTTTTACATGTTCAAGCAAATTCAATATGTTGTAAAGTCATAATAACAACATGACAGTCAATGCTGATCAGAACGTATGATAGAATTTTAATATTTTTTAAAAGATCAGTCATGTGTTTTTATATTGAGGTTTATGTGATCATCTGATCACACTGATCATCTGGGTTGGATGATCAGTGTGTTTCTGTTAGAAATTTCTCTGTAAATTTACAGTGAATTGGTAGCTAAAGTTACCATAGTGATGCTTTTATTCGACAGCCAGAATTCTTCAACGACAATTTATTACTGTGAAAAATATCACAGCACTGTGTAGCTGAGAATCCCTACAGTGTCATACTGTCAGCTTGAATGGTGCTATTTATTATATATATTATTGATATTTTTATTATATTGTTACTTTACTATAAAAATTTTAAAAATTCAAGAATGTAAAAATGTCACACCTCAAACTAATACATCTCAATAACGTTTTTAAAAAGGCAGTGGCACAACATGACTTGCCAGTATTAGGTTTTTATTAAAACCAAATCAGTGCCAAACACCTGAAATAACTGAAAAATATAAATCCATTACATTGTAATTTTCATTGCATTCTTCATGCTGAGCAGGATCTAAGTTTACATGGTCTGCTCCAGATGTTGTGGAATTTTGTGACACAGAACCAAAGATGAGGAGTGAAGGTGTCACGCTGCACCAGGACGTCTGTCCTGGGTTTAGCTTCCAATAGTATTATGTAAAAACAAAATATGTTGAAATAACTTTGAATTTGATGACCTGCTGCATTGAACACATTCAATGCTGAACAAACCTCAAATAATCCAAGTCTTGTAAAATGAAATCCATCAGAAAAATTAATGATGTTCAACAGGTTGTCAACAATATAAAAGTTGCACGTCACATTTTAGGTCCCTGCCTTCAGGATCAGTCATAACAGACACAAAGTCATAAAACCTGCTTCAACTGAACTATATCTGACTGAACAGAATGTTGAAACTGGTGATTTTAATTTGTCACTGTGGCTGCAGTGTGGGTTGTTCCTGTGTGGAAGTGAGGTTCTGTGTGGAGATGTGTTGTGGGTTTATATGAAATCTCTTTCATAGTCTATGACTCCTTTATAAGTGTGGTGTGTCACACACTCTGGACTGCAGCAGTCACACACACTTTATCCTGCAGCTCCAATCAGCCTGACTGACTTCAGGTGTGACTGATCTCAAAAGCAGTGATCACAAAGAAAAAAACAAACAGATCTGAAAACATATTACATCAAAAGGGAAAATATCTACACCCGAATATGTTTTTAAATGAAACCGTAAACAGTCACCAAACAGTAGTGAAACTCTCACCCTGGCTGTGAGACTTAAAGAAAGCAACACGGTGCTCAAACCACGGTTTATAAGAAAGAATTGAACAAAGTTGTGTCCACTCTGCAGCCAAAGCTAACTATGCTAGTAGCTAACAGTGACTGAAAACATCAGCATTCAGGAGGTCGTGGTGAACGCAAAGCAGTGAGTTTAGCTTTATGTTTGGCTTTAAAAATATATATAATAAACCTGTCAACACAAAGTGTCATAACAGGGCTTCACTGATGATAAAAAGATGATGGAGGAGAGCAGTGTGTGCAGTCCAGGTGCTTCATGCTAGCAGCTCAAAGCTCAGCAGAAAATCATCCTCCTCACTTCTTCCTCTGATCCATCATATTTTACACCCATTTCTTCATTGCTGAGTGTTGAACCTGCTTTTTCTCAGAAAACTAATGAACACACAGTCAATTCAACCTCAGTCAAAACAAAAAAAAAAAGGTCACCTACTGTAAAAAGTTATGGCAACTTACTTTAAACAATTTTCTTTAAAATCACGCAAATTTACATCAGGTTTTACCAAAAATACCCTATTTTTACAGATAGATTTTCCATGGTGGCTTAGAAGTTGGCTTCAGAATACAGTTCTCCTCAGACAGAGCAACATGACCTCTGTTCTGGCAGTGAGGCAGAACAGCTGGATGGTTTTCTTCATCGGGACTGGAGACGGGCAGCTCATCAAGGTGAGTCCATCAAACTGTACAGCTTGTCAGCATCAAACAGCTTGTGAGACCTCAGAGCCAAAAAACCTCAAACAATTGAATCTGTAAGAAAAGTTGCTTGAAAAAGAGAAAAATTTTTTTAAAATGACTAAAATATTTTTCGTTCTTGAGGAAGTAAATCTCTAACTCTTTCCTGTGAGTGTTGTTCATGGTGTTTTGGTAAATTTCATCCTTTCTGTTTGTATTAGTCACCATTAATCTTTGTAAATATGAACATTTAAAATGACTTATTATTACATTTTTATTCTGTCTTGTTTTTGATTCAACTTATTTATTCTGTGTGGATCAACAGTTAAAGCATTTTTCCTCTGGGATTAATAAAGTATTTCTGTTCTATTAAAAAATGTCAAAATTGTCTGAAAGATGCTCAGAAGGATGAGACCATTAAAATCAGGCACACAAAAAAGCTGAAATTGTATTGAAGTGTTTTCCATCCTAAATTTAAATTGAAACTTCATGAAGGCAGCATAAGACACAGTTTTTGTGTTGAATAATTACATTATATGTGGAACTTCAGAAGCTGTGCTCTCCTCATTTTAAAGGATGAACATCTTTTTTATGTTACTCCAGATAAATTTGATTCGGTGGAAAATCAGAAAAAAAGCTGTTTCGGTCATAAAGATTGTGAAACCCCCGATGCTCATAAAACTCAGCAGGATAAGATCTTAACACACGCATATTAAATGCAAAACCATCGAAACATCCCTCGCTCTGACTTGTCACGAACCACATCCTGTGAACGATTCACAGCTTTTTAAAGACTTCTGAGAAAAACAGGATCCAGTTTGAAGTTGAAGTTTCTTCCTCAGAACATTTATTGACTCACGCTCTTGTCGACAGCTTGTTGTGGACAGGAACTATCACACCACCTGTCCCAGAGTGCTCTACATGTCCAACCAGGACCGCCGAGTGTTTCCCAGAATGCAGCTGGATCCAGTGGATCATAAACATGTGTATGTGCCATTTCAAAATGAGGTAGATATTGAAGGAACTGTCTCACACAGCTAATAATAGTTTTCCTTTGCATTTGGTGTGTTTTAAAGTCTTCTTCAATGTTCTTGTTTGTAGGTGAAGCGTGTGGCTGTAGCAAAGTGCAGCACACACACAAATGTCCAGGAGTGGTGGACTGCTCAGGATCCATACTGTGTGTGGTGTGTCTCCAAAGGAAGGTGAGAGAAGAAGCTTCTGGAACAGTTCAAGCAGTCATGAACTTGGTGAGAACATGTGTTTCTTTCCAAAGCTGCACCTTTGAAGATGACTGTGAGGACTCCCACTGGCTGTCCATTCCTGATGTCTTCCAGCAGAAACTGATTTCCCACAAAGTTGTTGAAGACGGGACTGGACAGGTTCAGACCAGATCACACTCTGAGGACTGAAACCAGCTGGAGCTCCTTGATTCACCACTCATCTTCTGTTCTTTCTCTCTCAGCTCACTCTGAACATCCAGACTCATGTGAGTGTGAGCAAAGAGACGCGGTTCGCCTGTCAGTTCTCCACAACTTCTGGGGAGCTTTGTAGCCAGGATGGCCTTCCTCCACAGTTCCCACAATGCACCTGCATCCTTTCTGAGCAGACCGTTCCTCCTGAAGGTGATTTGATAGAAATGATGAAGGAAATAATAATAATAATAATAATAATAATGCATTTTATTTGTAATGCGCTTTACATTTCAAAATAAATCTTAAAGTGCTACAGAACAAGATTAAAAAACAATTCTCAAGGCAGAAGTACAATGATCAGAAAAAAAAAACAAAACAAAAAAAAAAAACATAACATATTAAACATATTAAAACTTCAAGTCACAATGAAGGAGAAGACAGTGGATCTAATAGGCCTTTTGAAACAGTAAAGTCTTTAGGCCTTTTTTAAAGGTTTCCACACTTAGTGGGGCCCTCAGCGTCTCGGGGAGAGCATTCCACAGCCGAGGGGCCACTGCCTGGAAAGCCCTGTCTCCCATGGTGGAGAGTTTAGTCCTGGGTTGTTGGAGGCAGTAGGTGGAAGAGGAGGAGGAGCGGAGACTTCGTGTGGCGGTATGGGGTGTAAGTAGTTCGCGGAGGTAGGACGGGGCAGTTCCATGTAGGCACTGGTGAGTGAGGAGGCAGACTTTGTAGTGGATTCTGTATTTGATTGGCAGCCAGTGGAGAGTTTTGAGTATCGGCGTGATATGATCGAATTTGCGCCTCCTCGTCAAGATCCGGGCAGCACAGTTCTGAATGTGCTGCAGCTTTTGCAGATTCTTGCCAGGGATCCCGACGAGGAGGGCATTGCAGTAATCCAACCTGGAGGTGATGAAGGCATGGACCAGCCTCTCAGCATCTGGTTGGGAGAGGGAGGGGCGGAGTTTGGCTATGTTTTTGAGGTGGAAGAAAGAGATTTTACAGAGGTGGTTTATGTGGGTTTCAAGAGTGAGCTGAGGGTCAAAGATGACTCCGAGATTTTTAACAGAGGATGACAGGGAAATGTTGTGACCAAAAATGGGAAGACTGCTGAGGGGGAGGGACCGAGTTTGATGTGTGGTACCAACCAAGATGGCTTCTGTTTTGTTGCTGTTTAATTGAAGAAAGTTTTCAGACATCCATGCCCTTATCTCCTCCAGGCAAACACAGAGAGCTGGAGGTAGAGCTGAGGGGAGTGCGGAGTCCATTTTTATGTATAATTGATAGGGGTGGGACGAGACACAAATTTCACGGGACGAGATGTCTCGCGAGATTGAGTCCACGAGATCGAGACGACACGAGACCGGGGGGGGGGGGGGGGGTTTGGTGCTGAGGTGTGGGGGGCAGCGCGGTACTCACATGCAGCGTCGGAGCATGGAGTGTCGGGTCGGAGTGCCCCTTGTACGGCCACGTTGCCCTCCGCTCTACACTGCGCCCGAGGCGGCCGCCCAGTTCGCCTATTCCCATTCAAACCGCGGCGCACAGACGACGCCATGACTGCATTTGCACTTCATGCCACTAGGTGCGCTGTTTGCATGTTCAACCTTATTTTACACAGACACCACAGAGGAAGAAGGGTGCAGCAGCCGCTGCAGGCTCTCTCTGCATGCTGTTAGAAAAAGAGTGTGAGCCGGTAAGACGTGGTAAAATGTTCATTGATGCGATACACCGTTTTTTCAATAAAAGAGAAGAACTGAACGATCGTTTCCGCACATTTTCTTTACGTCGTATCAATTAAACTGTATCACAAGTAGTTTGTGTACTCAAAAGACCAAGATTCCTTGCAGATAGAACATGCGCAGAACAGTATTTCATGTCCTTTTCGACCGGGTTTTTAAATATGAATATGAGCACATTCAGGGTTTTGCACGTGTTTATATGGCTGTGCTCCATGTAATGTATTATTCCGTCAATATTCCAGTTAATAAAGAGTTTTTGCCTTTATATAAACGTACTTAATCTCGCGGCATTCGATCTCGCAAGATCTCGCGGCATTGCGATCTCGCGAGATCTCGTGACACGAGATCTCGTCCCATCCCTAATAATTGAGTGTCGTCGGCGTAGCAGTGAAATGAGACATTATGTTTTTGAATGATATGACCAAGGGGAAGCATGTATATGGAAAAGAGGGTTGGACCGAGAACTGAACCTTGTGGTACACCACAGCTTACAGAATGGGGGAAAGACTTGGATTTGCCGAGTTGCACATATTCCATTCTGTCCGTGAGGTAGGATTGGAACCATTTGAAAGTGGTTCCAGTGATACCAATCACTGATTGGAGGCGATGGAGCAGAATGGCGTGATCAACGGTATCGAAGGCAGCTGACAAGTCCAGTAACAGGAGGAGGGATGATGAGCCCTGGTCCGCAGGCATGAGTAGATCGTTCATGACGCGGACCAGAGCTGTCTCTGTGCTGTGTGCAGATCGGAAACCAGATTGAAATTTTTCATATAAGTGATGGCTATGAAGATGGGTATGTAGTTGGGCTGCAACCACCTTTTCTAGTACTTTGGAGAGGAAAGGTAAATTTGAAATAGGCCTGTAGTGAGCAAAGATTTCGGGGTCGAGAGAGGGCTTTTTCAGATGGGGGCGGATGACTGCTGTTTTGAGAGCTGGAGGGAATGCAAAACAGACCCAATATTCACCACCAGTTGACTGATCTCTTGTCTCATTACATTCTGTTACACATTAAAACATTTTGTCAGTTTTCAAAATGATGAAATGCAGATCATGTTTCTGTTTGACAGGCCTGCTGGTCACTGTAAAGATGGCGCTTGGCTCAACAAGTCTGACCGAACAACTGCAGTTAATGAACTGTTCTGATATGAGTGGACCACCAACCCGAGTCTTGTAAGTCATTCACTCACACAGCAGTGGAGACAGCTGCAGGGGAACATGTTTCCACACCAGTGGGAGAGTTTTGAAGATTAAAGAGAGTTAAAGAAGATCATCAGTCAGATGCATCACTGATAATGGAGTTAACCTGCAAAGTTGTTTCAGTAATTTCCCCTCAATTTACAGATGCATTACGTTGAAAGATAAAGTTGATTAAGCTATTGTCATTTTATTCCTCAGAAATACTCTGTTGTTTCTGCCGTAATTACCTTTTCTCTGTCTTCACAGAATACAAAACTAAAGCAGGCGTGTCAAAAATAAGGCCTGCAGAGGCTCTAATCCAGCACACCAAACCACCAAGGAAATTGTACAAATGTCATCAGAAGCAGACGTTTTTCAAGGAGCAAATAGCAAATTCTATATTTTTCATGTTGAACCTTCCTGACTGTTTGTTTTAACTTGAGTGACTGTGGTGTATGAAGCTCTTCCTGTTCCTTCCTGCAGATTCAAACTCTGATTTGTGTTTTCCCTTCAGGTGTCAGCAGTGTATCAAAGCCGGCTGTGAATGGAGCAACAACAGCTGTTCCTGGGCTAATGAACGACGTTTAGATGTAATAACATCGTTCTTACTGTCATACAGGCTCATCTGCACTTCATTTATGTTGTCCTGGTTAATTGAACAGTAAATCCAAATCATACATGAGCCCACAGCATTTGATCTGTCAGAAAGATGCTCCATCACTGTAAAGTGTTTCTTCCTCCTCCTGCAGGACAGTGTGTGTCAAACGCTGCAGTCTGAGCTGAACTTTCCTGTGAGTCTCTTCCTCTGACTCTCTCCTCCTCCACACTCTGACTGTATTGCTGCTGATTGTGTTTTGATGTGTTTTCCTCGTCAGAAGCCTGAGATCTCCTCCATCAGCCCCAGCATTGTGTCTTTCTATGGAAGAAACCACGCAGTGTTGTCAGGTGGTAACCTCAGCGGTGTGACCGGAGTGAGGATGCAGGCAGACCTGGACTGTACGCCACAGGAGTGAGTCGCTTCACACACATCTGGGAAGTCCAAGAGGAGAAACAGCAGCCATGAAACACACTGACCCATCACATTTTAACAGGAGTGACATGATCCAACCTTTTCTCTCAGCTCTCAGGAGAACATGGTGCAGTTTTCCAAGAGTGATGGAGCATTGAGGAGCATTTCTCTGCTCAGTTTTCATTTGTTTCTGGATCTTGTTGAGTCTTGTTGTGTGTTCTCTGCTCAGGTCTCCTGTCTGGAACAACAGCGGCTCCAGTTTGACCTTCCACATTCCCAGAGCAAACCGTAAAGGGACAGTGAAAGCCTGCGTTCTCCTCCCAGACGGCAGTTGCCACGGTGACGCGAGCATCACCTACCAGTCGTCACCTTCCTGTCGAGACATTTCACCGAGGAACTCCTGGATCAGGTGTGCTTGGATTTACTGATACTGTGATGCTCAAAACAAAACACAATAATCAGTCGACTGCCTGAAAATGAAGAGTTACGGGGATTTTCTTTAATATCTGTTTTTAATGTACCATGCTGAGCTAGAAGTTTCATGTCGACGACTTTCCTTGAACCTGCAGTGGGGGGAGGAAGATCACACTCACTGGATCTCACCTGGAGTTTGTGGAGGGGGTCATTCACAGCCGAGCCCCTCAGGAAGTACAACCTCCGACTGACAGGAACCATCAGGTGGGTCTGGAGAGCGAAGACCAGGGTTTGGGTTTCTGTTGTGAAGGATGGAGGAAATGTTTCCTCAATCTGAAGACCCACAACATCTTGGAACATCTTAATCATTATGATCATAGAAACAATGAGTGAAATAACAATCGTATCATCAATATGAGACGTCTCTTTTCTTTTGATTTCATGCAGAATCTCACCTTCAAGTCACCTGCAGCTACAAATCCCTCCAGAGCTTCCAGCAGTTCTCTTCTGTTGAAAGTCGCCAATGAAACCTTGATCTGCTCCACAAACCTGATCTACCATCCAGACCCAGAGTTCACCAGCTTCACATCCACACAGAGGGGTGACCACGTCCAGATCACCATACAGGTTGAATTTCTTCAGATTTTTTTGAAATAACACCAACGTGTTCCACATGGGATCAACATGAGTTTCTGCTGTCATTTCAGAGAAAAGCAGACAAACTGGAGATAACACCAGCGGAGTTGTCAGTATGGGGGGAGCAGGAGGAGAAACGATACCCCTGCATCATGGAAGACAAAGACCCCGGTGAAGAGTTCAACTTTTACTCTTGTGAGATTCAGAGCCCACCCAGCGCACAGTTCCAGACGTTAATGGTAAGTTTTGTTTTTCAACTGCAACTCAACGTTTTATTGCATCAAATGTCCATGTACACAGAAATATTCCTGCGTTTGTTTGGACACATTTTCATGATTTTATCAGTATTCACTCAAAAATCCAGCCTTCATATCTCTGGCTCAAGGCTCTGATGAGATGTTTTTCTTTTTTAGGTTAAATACGGTGACAAGACAGTGTTACTTGCTCCTCCAATGTTAATGCCTCCAGTCATTGTCATCCTGCGCTTCATGCTGATCCCCTGTGTTATTGCTGGTAAGTGGACAAAAACAACAACATATTCCACTTTTAAAACACTAACTTTGTTTTCCAGTTTTAAAATACTTGAACTGTTTTCTCATGGACTTTTCTCTTTCACCAAATCTTATTGGATGGTTGTCTGCTTTTGATAATCAGTGTTTTCTTCTTCACTTGTGACTAAAATTGTGTTTTTCCTTGATTTGAACTGGAATGTGTTTTTTCTTTTGTTTTTTTTAGCGCTGGTGTTTATCTGTCTTTGGAATAAGAAAGTCAACACGAAGAGGAACAGACACTGATCACTGGTGCTGTTTTCTCAGAAAAAAGGTTGAAATCCTCCCCAAAAAGTTTGGATTTGTTGTTTTTGTTATTAATTTCAGATGCTTGTATGTCCGCACTGTAAATGTGGCTGTAGTGGTTAAAGCTTCTGATCACCACAGGCAGCGGCTCCATTTCTGTTCTTTTTTTTAAGTATAATTTACCATTAAATCATTTCTTTTGGTTTGATGTGAAGCAGATACTGTGACCAGCAAAGACAGAATCCATCAGATGTCAGACTGACTGTGTGTCACTGGGATCAGGTTCTCATGTTCAAGTATCTCATGTTTGCTGTATGGAGAGGAAGCTTGTGGGAAACAATTCAATTCAGGTGAATCACTTTTTTGTGCTTTTATTCACTTATGATAGCTCATATTTAATATAAATCATTGCAACTTTTTGTCTAACTTTGTAATATTACTCAGACTTGCCTCCATTTGAACATATTTGTTCCAAATAAAATAAAGCCTTTTTTTTATTCAAATGTTTCTTGTATTAACCAGTTTTACAGACTCTCTACATGTTATGCCTGGTGACCATGCTTACCCATTTTCATAATAAAATTTGCTTATTATACTTATCTTCTCAGTTGTCCTATTTGCTAGATTTAGACTAAATTTGGAAACATTTGCTTTAATAATACAGGAAAAAACAAAAAAGAATTGAAATCATGACAAAGTCAAAACATTTAAATTTAGTCAGAGTTCAACAGATGTGAGACATGTCAGCTTCTCTAAATGTAGAATCTCTGGTTAACCTGTCGTGTTTGTACACTGTGGCAGGAAACTGGAGGACCTGAAGAAAACCCAGCAATGCAATGAGAGCACAGCGCTCATATTATAGTTTAATTTAGAGGTTTGAGAAGTTACTCATTATATTAAATATCCAAATCCCCAAATTAGCAAAACATTCATTGAAATTCTTATCATTTAATTAATCATCTACTCAAATCAGGTAATTAAATGTTATTTGTCTTCAAAAGATTATGTCATGTAGACTCAAACCTGACTGATTTTCATTCTCGGTCTGTGTCAGTGGTAACAGTTGAAGTGGTGTCCAAACAGAGTGTGTGTATTAGGTGCATGAAGTCTGTCTGCTCATGGCAATACCACAAACCCAAGTTGAAGATACTGTGAAAAGGCCTCGTGCGTCTCAAAATCTCAACTTATTTTTTCTTTGATGCTTCGATAGGCTGCATGACTGTCAAAACTGTTGGTACTTAAAATGCTTCTCGTGCGGTTTGTCGCAGAGGCATGGAGAGGATATTGTCTACTTACTTGAAGTAACATGCCATAAATCAGCATCAATAACTTCCTGTCGTATTGTCACATGTTGCGCACAGATAATTATTTTCCAAGTTTAGTTTTCTCCCCCCTCACCTGCCACCTTAAAGTGGTGGGGGGGTTTGAGTGCCCACGTGATCCCAGGAGCTATGTTGTCTGCGGCTTTATGCCCCTGGTAGGGTCTCCCATGACAAACAGGTCCTGGGTGATGGGCCAGACCAAGGGCAGGTCAACAGCCCTTATGAGTATAGTACAATCGAGGTCCGTGACGTCGCCCGGTATGCTACTGGGGGACTTCAACGCCCACGTGGGTAGCAATAGTGAGACCTGGAAGGGGGTGATTGGCCTCTCTGATCTGAGCCCGAGTGGTGTTCTGTTATTGGACTTCTGTGCTAGTCACAGTTTGTCCATAACAAACACCATGTTCGAGCACAGGGGTGTCCATAAGTGCACTTGGCACCAGGACACGCTAGGTCAGAGGTCGATGATCGACTTTGTTGTCGTGTCATCTGACCTCCGGCCGTGTGTTTTGGACACTCGGGTGAAGAGAGGGGCAGAGCTGTCTACCGATCACCACCTGGTGGTGAGTTGGATTCGCTGGCGGAGGAGAAAATCGGACAGACTTGGCAGACCCAAACGTGTTGTGAGGGTCTGCTGGGAACGTCTGGTGGAACCCTCTGTCAGCATGGTTTTCAGCTCCCACCTCCGGGAGCGCTTCTCTCATGTTCTGAGGGAGGCTGGGGACATTAAATCTGAGTGTACCATGTTCTCCACCTCCATTGTCGAAGCAGCTGCCCGGAGCTGTGGTCGTAAGGTCTCCGGTGCCTGTCGTGGCGGCAGCCCCCGAACCCGGTGGTGGACACTGGAAGTAGCGGCGGCCGTCAAGCTGAAGAATGAGTCCTATCGAGCCTTGTTGGCTCATGGGACTCCAGAAGCAGCTGACAGGTACCGGCAGGCCAAGCAAACTGCAGCCCGAGTGGTTGTGGAGGCAAAAACTCGGGTCTGGGAGGAGTTCGGGGAGGCCATGGAGGAGGACTATCGGTCGGCCTCGAAGAAATTCTATCAAACCGTCCGGCGCCTCAGGAGGGGAAAGCAGGTCTCCGCCAACACTGTTTACAGTGGAGGTGGGGAGCTGCTGACCTCAACTGGGGATATCATGGGACGGTGGAAGGAATACTTCGAGGACCTCCTCAATCCTGTCACCACATCTTCCGTGGAGGAAGCAGAGGCTGAGGTCTCAGAGGTGGACTCGTCCATCACCCAAGCCGAAGTCAACGAGGTGGTCGGTAAACTCCTCGGTGGCAAGGCACCGGGGGTGGACGAGATTCACCCTGAGTGCCTTAAGTCTCTGGATGTGCAGGGACTGTCTTGGTTGACACGTCTCTGCAACATCATGTGGCAGTCGGGGACAGTGCTTCTGGATTGGCAGACCGGGGTGGTGGTCCCCCTGTTTAAAATGGGGGACCGGAGGGTGTGCTGCAACTATAGGGGGTCACACTCCTCAGCCTCCCCGGAAAAGTCTATTCCAGCGTACTGGAGAGGAGGATCCGACCGATAGTCGAACCTCGGATTCAGGAGGAACAATACGATTTTCGTCCTGGTCGTGGAACAGTGGACCAGCTCTACACCCTCCATCGAGTGCTCGAGGGCTCGTGGGAGTTTGCCCAACCAGTCCACATGTGTTTTGTGGACTTGGAGAAGGTGTTCGACCGTGTCCCTCATGGTATCTTGTGGGGGGGTGCTCCGGGAATACGGAGTCCGGGGCCCCTTGTTAAAGGTGCTGTAGGCAGGATTTTGCTAGTCAGTGCTAATTTTTCTGTGTTTTCTTTGGATTAAATGTTAGAGTATCCATTGATAGTCCTTTACGAGTGTAGCATAATTGCACTACCGCGAGGGTGCAGCATTTCCATCTGTCTCTGTTCTGAGCTGAAAAGGAATCTCGACAGCTCCAGGTATCTTTGACTAATCAGAAGAGCCCTTGAGGCTCTAACCGTGATTGGTCGAGGGGCGTTCGTCGCACGTTCTTGTGGGAGGGGCTTAACTTGCGTGAGGGCGTGATGTCAGAGAAAACAGGACAGGATTGGCTGTGCTGGGTTTCAAATCACCATCTTAGATGGGTCAAATCGCCATCTTGCTAAGGTAACCTTAAGCAAGATGGCGGAGATGCGGAATCCTGCCTACAGCACCTTTACGGGCCGTCCGTTCTCTGTATGACCGGAGTAGGAGTCTGGTCTGCATTGCCGGCAGTAAGTCGGACCTGTTCCCGGTGCATGTTGGACTCTGGCAGGGCTGCCCTTTGTCACCGGCTCTGTTCATTATTTTTATGGACAGAATTTCTAGGTGCAGCCAGAGGCCGGAGGGGGTCCGGTTCGGGGACCACAGGATTTCATCTCTGCTTTTTGCAGATGATGTTGTCCTGTTGGCTTCATCGAACCTGGACCGACAGCATGTACTGAGGCGGTTCGCAGCCAAGTGTGAAGCGACAGGGATGAGGATCAGCACCTTCAAATGCGAGGCCATGCTCCTCAACCGGAACAAGGTGGCTTGCCCTCTCCAGGTCGGTGGAGAAACCCTAGCCCAGGTGGAGGAGTTTAAGTATCTTGGGGTCTTGTTCACGAGTGGGGGACGGATGGAGCGTGAGATTGACAGGCGGATCAGTGCAGCGTCTGCAGTGGTGCGGTCGTTGTATCGGTCCGTTGTGGTGAAGAAGGAGCTGAGCCGAAAGGCGAAGCTCTCGATTTACCGGTCAATCTACGTTCCCACCCTCACCTATGCTCATGAGCTTTGGGTCATGTTCGAAAGGACAAGATCCCGGATACAAGTGGCCGAAATGAGTTTCCTTCGTAGGGTGGCTGGGCACTCCCTGAGAGATAGGGTGAGGAGCTCAGTCACCAGGGAGGAGCTTGGAGTAGAGCCGCGACTCCTCCACATCGAGAGGAGCCAGCTGAGGTGGCTCGGGCATCTGGTCAGGATGCCTCCTGGACGCCTCCCTGGGGAGGTTTTCCGGGCATGTCCCACCGGGAGGAGACCCTAGGGAAGACCCAGGACACGCTGGAGAGACTATGTCTCTCGGCTGGCCTGGGAACGCCTTGGGATCCTCCCGGAAGAGCTGGAGGAAGTGTCTGGGGACAGGGAAGTCTGGGCATCCCTGCTGAGACTGCTGCCCCCGCGACCCATCCCCGGATAAGCGGTGGAAGATGGATGGATGGAGGTTTAGTTTTTGTAGCTCTATGTGTTGTAGGATAAATCAGCACACAATGCTGAATCCTTATTTGGTCCAAACTGAAATTGACAAGTGACAATTTTCTGTTCTACTTCGTGTGGTGCTTAGCCCATGTATTGGTCCTCTCCCTGGCGCCAGCCAGGCACTGAGATAGATCAAAAAAGCTGACGCTCCAATTCCACACGTGCGCTGGCACACTGCCCCGCCCCAGGGGCAGTGTGATGTTTGTATCATCAGATCGTTGTGTTATTGGCTTTCAAAGACAGGATTTGTGTGCAAATTCTCCCTGAACTCTGACAGGCTGATTTGATCTTGTTCTGAGGGCTATCTCATTTGAATCAGTGATTAAAGATTCCACGTAAATCTGCACGCATTGGTTAATATCAAGGGTTTGCAAACCGAAGGGTCTTCATGCATATCAGCACTGCAAAAACTGCAAAAATTCAAATACTTACCAAGTTCAAAAGTCTTGTTTTCAGTCAAATTGTCTCATCTCACTTGATTTAAGATATATTTAAGATACAGAGACTTATTTCCTGGTTTAATATTCTTATATCAAGATCTTGTTTTAAGTAAAATTCACTTGCTGCATGGACAGATAATTTCACTGGTTTTAAGAGTAATTTTCTTTAATTTAGTGTTGATATCTTGTATTTAGGTTATCCTTTTTTGCAGTGAGAGAGTGAAATATTTTGCCTTTAAGTCTTGCAGTCGCAGTTAAATTTGTATATTTTCATTTATTGCAGCATTCAGACCTTTAAGGTTCCTGATTTCCACACTGAAAAATTCTCAACAAATTTCATTATGGTTAAAGTCGTGTTTTACTGAGGAGCGCTCAGCATCGGGATGGTCAGATTTTGCACACAGATTATTTGCGGACAGACTTAATTTTGAAATTGAAATACACATTACGCAGTAAATAGTTCTACGCTGTGTAATCGGGACATTTCCTGAACAAACAGAGATCAATGTCAGTTGAGTTTCAGCCTCGCAGGACTTGCTCCCTCCCATTTTCAGCACTTCTTCTTTTCACTGAGGCAATCGTGCGCTTTTTCGCACGGCTTCAGGACGTGTGTGTCGGAGAGCAGAGAGCCATGCAGGTCTGAAGTGTGTGAGGGTCTCTCAGCTGAAGCTGCCTCCCTCCCTGGAAGATGGTCCTGCTGCTCGGTCTGCTTTTAACTCTCTGTGGAGCCCCGAGTCTGTGTCTGGAGGAAGACACATCCTTTCTCTTGGATGGAGATATCCGTCACTTGGCCGTGGACAGTAACACGGTTTACATCGCCACTGAAGAGAAACTGTACCAGCTGAACCACGACCTGACCCCGGTCCACAGTCTGACCCTGAGAGGAGTCCTGAATCCGGACAAGGAGGACTTCTCCAGAGTTCCTGCTGCCGCTGACTGGAACGCAACTTTCAAGGTCAATGTTTTAATACCGTTTGAGAAGAATCAGTCTGTGATCAGCTGCGGTGTGATCGATGGAGCGTGTGGATACTGTGAGATTCTGGACCTGAACAACATCTCCAACATCCTGCACAAGGAAAACTTCCAGGTGGGACCAGCCAAACGCAGCAGCGCGTCCGTCGCTTTTCTGGTGACCCTGAAGAAAAACCAGCCTCGCAGTGACTTTTATATTCTGACTGCGATACAACAGGACGGGTCTGGAGAGGAGAAATGTCCCTCTGATTCAGGAACTGTAAACCTTCACAACACTGAGGACACTTCCACCGGGGGGATATTTTCTATAAATGAGGCATCTGGCAAAACCACCATCAACAGTGGTAACTTGGAGTTCGTGGACGGATTTCAGATCGACTCGACCATTTATCTGCTCGCCAATGCGCCATCAGGCGCTAAAAACAACCACATTCGTCTTTTTAGACTTAAAGACAAATTAAATAAAAATGAGACTCTGGAGTCTCTGAGGGAAGCATACATCCTCCCTGACGGTGATGGCCGCAGACTGCTGGCCTCCTCGGTCGTCCCAGGTGGTCTGCGGACTCTGTGGAGCGGCGTGTTCAGTGTGGATGGAGGAAAAACCAACACCCAGCTGCTGCTGTTTGACATCAGTTTGGCTGTCCAAGGAGAGCACCTTACTGCACTCCAAAGGGCAATGAAGGTAAGTCTGTGTTTCACATCAGTTTTGCTCTTAATGGGTTTTTACAAACAAGTTTAACTCATTGTAGCTGAGTATGGTCAGAAAGAAATTACGAAATTATGAAATTTAACTTCAGAAAAAGCCCAGAGAGCTTCTGATTTAGTGGTAAAGGAGGATCTCAGAGACTGTTTTTCATCCGTCACTCCAGAATAGATGAACTGTGTTGTGACAAACAGGCTCACCTTCTCACTAATTTCACCTGTTAGTGATGTGAGTGACTGAGTGACTCCTTCACTTCCTGCAGCCTGCTGGATCTCCAGGACCCTACTGAAACATGTGACACTGGTCCTGTTCTCAAAGCTGGAATAGCTGTAAATTTAAAATTCAAAATGCTACGAGGTGAAAATGTAGCTCGAATAAAACTTCACGTGTTTAAACTTCTGGAAATTATGTTGATATTAGTCCAATTTATTTTTGTCAAGTTCATTTCTACTCCACAGATCTGAAATATTTAGATATGAAAATTCAAAAAATAGATTACTTTTACTTTTTTCTTCTTTTTTCTTCATTAATAAAACAACACTAAATTATTAAGGGGGGCTCAAGAATATATTATGGGGGCTTTAGAATCAGTGTATTTGAAATTTCCCTGTAAATTCACAGTAAGCAGGTACGTTGCTGCTATGATCCTGTTATTCTATAGTAACCCCGCCCTACCCTTCAAAACAGTTTATCTCTGTAAAATGTATCACATTTTGGCTAATGCATTTTAAAATGAATTTTGGCCCAGATTTGCTTCCATAAAACACAAAGTGCCATAACGAGGTGTCACTAAAAAGATGATGGTGGTGAGCAGTGTGTGCAGTCCAGGTGCTTCATGCTAGCAGATCAAAGCTTAAAGGGCAACTCCGGTTTTTTGACACCTGGACCTTATTTACCCGTGTGTCCATGCTCATATACTCACTCAGACAAACATCGTGCAGCTCGGAGTCCTTCAGAAGTTATTTAGATCCAAACGATGTAGCCGCACTAGCGGGGGTGCCACAGCAATGGAGCGTTAGCGTGGGACATAATCTCTGCAAAGTCGCTCATTTCGGCTGTATTTTTCCTCCATCGGCGCTGGGTTGCCTTTCAGTCGGAAGGGGGGCCTCCGGCGGATTCCCGCGGCCTGGTTTGGGAGTGCGCATCCGCCGGGCAGCGGAGATCTGGATTCTCCCGGTGAGTAGAGAGCTCCGGCCGTCGCGCAGCCCACGGCCGGCGTGGAGCGCGCATCCGCTGGGGAGTGGAGATACGCTTCCTCCCGGCGAGGAGAGAGCTCCGGGCCGTCGAGCGTCCCGCAGCCGGCGTGGAGCGTGCATCGGCCGGGGAGCAGAGATACGCTTCCTCCCAGCGAGGAGAGACGTCCAGCGGCCGCGCGTGAGCCGTGCGTCTTCGCCGGTGTCTGGAGCCTCCGTGGAGCAGCTGAGGGCCGTTTTCCAACTCGGCCCCTGGAAGTCAGACGCCGGGGCACCGTGACAGCCGAGGCTGACTCAAAGTGCCTTTCTGCTGGGGAGAGGAGCGCCGCAACGTTCCCATCCGAGCTAATTGTGGCTAAGTTAGCGAAAACTGTCAGCTCTTCAGCTGACCCACCTGAAGACGGTAGACGAGCTGACTTTATGATAACACTGGTGATGGATGAAGAAATACAGCCGAAATGGGCGACTTTGCAGAGATTATGTCCCACGCTAACGCTCCATTGCTGTGGCACCCCCGCTAGTGCGGCTACATCGTTTGGATCTAAATAACTTCTGAAGGACTCCGAGCTGCACGATGTTTGTCTGAGTGAGTATATGAGCATGCATACACCTATAAATAAGGTCCAGGTGTCAAAAAACCGGAGTTGCCCTTTAACAGAAAATCATCATCCTCATTTCTTCCTCTCTGATCCATAATATTTTACACCTATTTCTTCATTGCTCAATGTCAAACCTGCCTTTTCTCAGACAACTAATGTAGAACACAGTTGCATCAAGTCAACCTAAGTCAAAAATATTTTCTCCTACTGTGATACGAATGTGTAAGAATGTGCGGTGACTTTCTTTAAATATACTTTTCTTTAACAGCATGTTAATTTATATAAGCTGTACAAAAATGCTCTATTTTTTACAGATGTTAGTTACAGCATTCTCTGCAACTCAGGAGGCAGTTCTGCTCAGACAGAGCAACATGACCTCTGTTCTGGCAGTGAGGCAGAACAGCTGGATGGTTTTCTTCCTCGGGACTGGAGACGGGCAGCTCATCAAGGTGAGTCCATCAAACAGCTTGGGAGATCCTAAGCCCACCTACGGGCTTCGCAATTGGTACTCTTCCTGGCGGCAGCCAGACACTGAGACAGATTTAAAAAGCTGACGCGCACACTGCCCCGACCCTCACCAAGGGGAAATGAGCAGAACGAGTGCGCACAACTTCCTTCTTCTTTCTCAGCCTCAAGACTGATCATAGAAGCTCATCTCAAGACTCAAGACTCAAGTTCCGAGAAGATTATGGACAAGCCGGCCCAAGAAGCGTCACCATCCGGCATCAGGCCATCCACCTGCCGGGGCTGTGGCACTCCGCTCCTCCAAGAGGACCGCCACGAGTGGTGCTTCACCTGCCTGGGCTGGCAGCATCAGCGCCAGCGGGCTTCCTATTCCGCCTGCCTCACTCTCCCACTCGAGGAATCCGAGCGGCGTTTATGGGCGCTGTTTCACCGGCTTCTGCTCCCGACAAGACCGGCGCTGACTTTGCTGCCGTTCCCGCCTCCTTCACCAACTGGGCCAAGTCGGGCGGGGATCTGCTGAACTGCCATGACTCCTCCGGCTCAGAGAAGTCTGTGCGGTATGATGATTCCCTCTCCACATTCTCCAGAGCCTGCCGCCTGAGCACGCCCTGCAAACCTGTGGTGCACCTCGCGGTGCTCTTCGCCACCGCTGCGAATCACACCGGCCTGTCGCAGTCGCTGCAACCCCTGGAGCCGGCGCAGCGCAACTTCCCCCTTGGGCTCGCAACCCAGTCGCGGGCTCAGTCCCGGACTGCAGTGCTGTGTCCCACCGTGCCATCATTCCAGGCCAACGTGCAGCGTGATTGGTGTACACCGCTCACCGCCAAGGGTGCGGTGAAAGGCTACCGTGAGTACTGCTGTGTGGACGGCTGGCCCCCTGTCTCTGGAGTCCCAATGGACTCCGTGAGGCTCTGCTTGTTACCTACCTCCACCCCCTGGCCCGGTGGGAAGCCCGTCCTGCCCTCTGAAAGAGACAGGCGCATGGGTTCCTTTCTGGACCACGGTTATGCTAATGGAAATCAGGTGTTCGCCTGAGCAAACAATATGTCCTTCCTAGTTCCTTGGTTCCATTAAGCTCTGCCACGAGCGTTCAGAGTTATCACCGGAAGACATATAGGAGATCCAGAACACGAGGTCCTGATGCGGATGTGCTGTGCCACTGCCATCAACGGAAGTCGTGCCATGGCCAGTGCCCAGCTCGGTATCAGACACCTGTGGCTTGGTCTCTCCTCCCTCGCGGAAATGGGTTGTCCCTTTCTACCTCTTCCCTCCTCGGTTGGGACATAAAGGTGATCATCGAACACCTGGAGGCGGCAGCTCGAGTCTCGCAGCAGCTCACCCCCCACCTCCAGCTCCGCCGCATGCCGAACCCACAATGCCGGCATCCTGCAGAGCGGAGGAGGTCTGCCCCTTGGGATCCTGCGATATCTGGCCAGAGTCGACCAGTTGTCCGCATTTCCTTGTCCTCCCAGGGCACCAACCAGCTGAGATGGTCCCTGGCTCCCGTGACACGGAGACTCGTCCTCCTGCATCTGTTGTTAAAGTGTTATCATTAAAGGCCGTCAGGCCCGTTACACCTCTAAAGAGCAGCAGTCCCTCCTTCCTCGCCGCACCCACATGGCAGGCCCATGTCGAGCCCGGCTGAGCTTACTCCTTCCCTCACCGGCCTCCCTCTGCTGTCAGATAAAGCGGAGTGTCGTGATAAGGATGTGGCAGCACCCGGAGATTCTGGCGTCTCTAAAGAGCAGCAGTCCTTGACCATGCCCGCGCCACAGGACCGTGCGGAATGTGACTGTGGCCTCTTCTCCTCTGACGCACCCATCCCGTCAGAGGTTCCCTGCTGCCATCCGACGCAGAGCTCCTGGGTCGCCGGCGTTGCTGTGATGGCAGTCACACATCCCGCCATCTCTGAAGAGCACAATCCTTGACTTCACGTTGCGCCCTCACACCAGGGGCGTGTCAGACCCACCGTTGGTTTCCCCACCTCCACGACGGCCTGGGCGGTTTTTGGCGCGCAGTCACCCGCTGGTGAAGCAGTTTCTGCGAGGGGTATAGTCGGCTGAGGTCTCCCCCCAGGCATGTAGTTCCCCCGTGGGACCTCCACATGGTGCTGGATGGTCTGAGGGGGCCCCCTTTTGAACCTTTGGAGCAGGCGGAGTTCTGCTTTCTCTCCTTCAGTGCTGCCCTTCTTTTGGCTCTGGCCTGTGCCAAGAGGGTTGGGATCTCTGCGCCCTGTCGGTTCACCCTTCCTGCATGGCCTTCAGTCAGGACAGGGGACTGGTTCAACTTTGGCCTAACCCGGCTTTTCATCCCCAGGTGATCACTTCGGACTGTCAGTTGAGGGTGATCCAAATCAGGGCACTTTGCTCCTCGAGTGGTTCATCAGTGGACGATCCACGGCTGTGGTTGCTGTGTCCGGTCAGGGCTCTGCGTTGCTATGTTGAGCATTGAGCTAGTTTCCGCATGACGGACCCGCTGTTTGTGAGATTTGGAGCCAGGGGGCGTGGTGCCCCGCTGTCCTCCCAGCACCTTGCCCACTGGGTCGGTGGCGCTATTGCAGCTGCCTATGAGACATGTAACCACCCGCCGCCTGCAGTGGTTTGCACTCACTCTACGCGTAGCGTCACCACTTCTGCGACTCTGTGCAGAGGTGTCACGGTGGGTGACATCTGCCAGGCCGCCTCTTGGACCTCTGCGTCCACTTTTGTGCACTCCTACCTGATGGATATTTGCGCAGACTCTGTGGCCTTGTCAGTTTTCAGCGAGAACAGGAGTTCTGTCACTTAACTGTGTTTGTTCTGGATCTGGCCGGCTGCTGCTTCCCTGGGGGGATGCAGGCCATGTGTGGTCCTGTTGCCTGTGACTTTGGTACTCCTGGCCGACGTATGTGTGCCGTTGTGTTACGGTGATTGTCAGACATGGTTGCGGTCAGCGCCTCGGTGAGAGGCTGCTTGCCACCGGTGCTTTGGAGGTTTGGTGTGGCGGTACTGAGCGTACGGCCTGCCTACTTCCTTCTCCGCACCAATATTGTCAGTCTGTCCAGCTGGGGGTACATTTATCCCTACGGCCTCTGTCTTGGTAGTGTACTAATAGCGAAGCCTACCACACGAAGTAGAAATTATAGTTACTCAACGTAACTACAGTTCGACGAGTGTGTGCGTATCCTCCTACCTGCAATCCCAGCTGGCCTGCTTCCGTTTCTCCTGGGCTGCTCAGGAAAAGGAAGTTGTGTGCACTCGAGCTGCTTATATCCCCTTGGTGAGGGGCGGGGCAGTGTGCCAGCGCGCGAGTGGGATTGGCGCGTCAGCTTTTTTGATCTGTCTCAGTGTCTGGCTGGCGCCAGGGAGAGTACCAATAGCGAAGCCCGTAGGTGGGCACGAACACACTCGTAGAACTGTAGTTACATTTAGTAACTATAATTTTGATTCCATCTGCAATGCCCAAGAAAAAAAGGAAAGAAAAACTGCATGAAAAACAGATAAAGTGGCAAAAATTAGTAACTCTGTCACTCTTTCCTGTAAATATTGTTCATGGTTGAACATGGCTTGGTTGAATTCAATCTTTATGTTTATATTTGTCACCATTAATCTTTGTACATATCAGTATTTAAAATTACCTGTTATTTAATTTTTATTCTGTCTTGTTTTTGATTAAGCTTCCTTTCTATTGATTCTGTGTGGATCAACAGTGAAAGCAGTTTTCCTCTGGGATTAATAAAGTATTTCTGTTCTATTCTAAAATGTCAAATTTGTCTGAAAGATGCTGTAACAGAAGGATGAGACCAAAAAATGATTAACAAGTAAAGCTGAAAATGTACATGTGTTGTATTTTATTCATCCTAAACTGAAATTGAAATTTCATTAATGTAGCATAAGCTACAGGTTTTGTGTTTAATAATTATGTCATATACGAAACTTCAGAAGCTGTGCTCTCCTCATTTTAAAGGATAAACATCTTTTTTATGTTACTCCAGATGAATTTCATTTGTTGGAAAATCAGAAAAAAAAGCTGTTTCGGTCAGAAAGATTGTGAAACCCCTGATGCTGGTAAAACTAAGCAGTATAAGATGTTAACACACGCATATTAAATGCAAAAGCATCGAAACTTCCCTCGCTCTGACTTATCACGAACCACATCCTGTGAACGATGAACGATTAACAGCTTTTTAAAGACTTCTTAGAAAAACAGGATCCAGTTTGAAGTTTCTTCCTCAGAACATTCATTGACTCACACTCTTGTCATCAGCTTGCTGTGGACAGGAAGTATCACACCGCCTGTCCCAGAGTGCTCTACATGTCCAACCAGGACCGCCGAGTGTTTCCCAGAATGCACCTGGATCCAGTGGATCATAAACATGTTTATGTGCCATTTCAAAATGAGGTAGATATTGATGGAATTGTCTCACACAGCTAATAATAGTTTTCCTTTGCATTTGGTGTATTTTGAAGTCTCCTTCAATGTTCTTGTTTGTAGGTGAAGCGTGTGGCTGTAGCAAAGTGCAGCACACACACAAATGTCCAGGAGTGGTGGATTGCTCAGGATCCATACTGTGTGTGGTGTGTCTCCAAAGAAAGGTGAGAGAAGAAGCTTCTGGAACAGTTCAAGCTGTCATGAACTTGGTGAGAACATATGTTTCTTTCCAAAGCTGCACCTTTGAAGATGACTGTGAGGACTCCCACTGGCTGTCCATTCCTGATGTCTTCCAGCAGAAACTGATTTCCCACAAAGTTGTTGAAGACGGGACTGGACAGGTTCAGACCAGATCACACTCTGAGGACTGAAACCAGCTGGAGCTCCTTGATTCACCACTCATCTTCTGTTCTTTCTCTCTCAGCTCACTCTGAACATCCAGACTCATGTGAATGTGAGCAAAGAGACGCGGTTCGCCTGTCAGTTCTCCACAACTTCTGGGGAGCTTTGTAGCCGGGATGGCCTTCCTCCACAGTTCCCACAATGCACCTGCACCCTTTCTAAGCAGACCATTCCTCCTGAAGGTGATTTGATAGAAATGATGAAGGAAATGCAAAACAGACACAACATTCACCTCCAGTTGACTGATCTCTTGTCTCATTACATTCTGTTACACATTAAAACATATTGTCAGTTTTCAAAATGATGAAATGCAGATCATGTTTCTGTTCGACAGGCCTGCTGGTCACTGTAAAGATGGCGCTTGGCTCAACAAATCTGACCGAACAACTGCAGTTAATGAACTGTTCTGATATGAGTGGACCACCAACCCGAGTCTTGTAAGTCATTCACTCACACAGCAGTGGAGACAGCTGCAGGGGAACATGTTTCCACAGTGGGGGTATTGAAGTGCACGGTTCAGTTATATACAGCAAAAGGTCATCAGCGTAAAGTGATCATTCATGCTCATCATAGCAGTTTGGACGGATAGATAGATAGATAGATAGATAGATAGATAGATAGATAGATAGATAGATAGACAGATAGATAGATAAAAACTTTATTAATCTCCCAAGGGAGAAATTCAGGTGTCCAGCAGCACACACAAATCATTTGCACGCAAATAAATAAATAACAACAGCACAATGAAGTGCTCATAGTGTACTCAGTTCGGCTCAGGCACATCTGTTATACATCCTGATTGTCGAGGGGATGAACGACCTCTTGAAGCGCTCAGTTCTGCAGCGCAGTGACAGGAGCCTGTTACTCCGGTCACTCTTTTGAGCTGCAGCTGTGTCGTGCAGTGGATGTTTGGGTTTCCTCAAGATACCCTGCATTAGAGCAATCATCCTCGACTCCAAGACTGCTCCAACAGAGTCCACCTTGGAGACCTGTTATGGAAATGTTGGATCAAACTGCAATTGCTAATAGTTAAATTGCTCGTGCAAAAAGTAAGGGTGAGCTGAGGCAGCCTTGCCTGCATCCCCTTGTGGTTTTATTTATTTATTTTTTTGGTGTCACATGATACAAATGAGCATATATTTTGCAGATTGAACCTTACTGACAGTTTGTTTTTAATTTTGGTGACTGTGGTGTATGAAGCTCTTCCTGTTCCTTCCTGCAGATTTAAACTCTGATTTGTGTTTTCCCTTCAGGTGTCAGCAGTGTATCAAAGCCGGCTGTGAATGGAGCAACAACGGCTGTTCCTGGGCTAATGAACGACTTTTAGATGTAATAGCATCTTTCTTACTGTTATACAGGCTCATCTACACTTCATTTATGTTGTACTTGTTAATTTTGCAGTAAATCCAAATCGTACATGAGCCCATAGCATTTGCTCTGTCAGAAAGATGCTCCATCACTGTAAAGTGTTTCTTCCTCCTCCTGCAGGACAGTGTGTGTCAAACGCTGCAGTCTGAGCTGAACTTTCCTGTGAGTCTCTTCCTCTGACTCTCTCCTCCTCCACACTCTCACTGTATTGCTGCTGATTGTTTTTTGATGTGTTTTCCTCGTCAGAAGCCTGAGATCTCCTCCATCAGCCCCAGCATTGTGTCTTTCTATGGAAGAAACCACGCAGTGTTGTCAGGTGGTAACCTCAGCGGTGTGACCGGAGTGAGGATGCAGGCAGACCTGGACTGTACGCCACAGGAGTGAGTCGCTTCACACACATCTGGGAAGTCCAAGAGGAGAAACAGCAGCCATGAAACACACTGACCCATCACATTTTAACAGGAGTGACATGATCCAACCTTTTCTCTCAGCTCTCAGGAGAACATGGTGCAGTTTTCCAAGAGTGATGGAGCATTGAGGAGCATTTCTCTGCTCAGTTTTCATTTGTTTTTCAATCTTGTTGAGTCTTGTTGTGTGTTCTCTGCTCAGGTCTCCTGTCTGGAACAACAGCGGCTCCAGTATGACCTTCCACATTCCCAGAGCAAACCGTAAAGGGACAGTGAAAGCCTGCGTTCTCCTCCCAGACGGCAGTTGCCACGGTGACGCCAGCATCATCTACCAGTCGTCACCTTCCTGTCGAGACATTTCACCGAGGAACTCCTGGATCAGGTGTGCTTGGATTTACTGATACTGTGATGCTCAAAACAAAATACAATAATCAGTCGACTGCCTGAAAATGAAGAGTGACTCAGCAGCTACACGGCTGCAGAAAAACATTTTGACAAAACAAAGCAAGAATTTCAAAAGCAACAACAAATGCATCTTTTCCTGAAATGAAAATATATTCCAGTGCTTAAAGTATTGCTATTATTCAGTGTCTTTCTGTGTATTTATATTGGTTTTCTATTTGAGTTCTCATTCAGTCCATCTTCAACCTCTTCTCTGGGACCGGGTCGCAGGGGGACCAGTCTAAGCAGGGATGCCCAGACTTCCCTGTTCCCAGAGCTTCTTCCAGCTCCTTTGAGAAGAGGGCCAAACAAGGCCAAACAAAAGACATAGTCTCTCCAGCGTGTCCTCAGTCTTCCCTGGGGTCTACTACTGGTGGGATATTCCCAGGACACATCCCCAGGGAGGCGTCCAAGAAGCATCCTAAACCGATGCCCGAGCCTCATCAGATGGCTTCTCTTGATGTGGAGGAGTAGCGGCTTTACTCCAAGCTCCTCTCTGGTGACTGAGCTCCTCACCCTATCTCGAAGGGAGCGCCCAGCCACCCTACGGAGGAAGCTCATTTCAGCTGCTTGAATCTGGGGTCTTGTTCTTTAGGTCATAACCCGAAGCTCAAGACCACAGGTGAAGGTAGTAGCAAATCGAGAGCTTTGCTTTTCAGCTCAGCTCTTTCTTCACCATGAGGACCGATATGACTGCATCATTGCAGCTGCTTCACCAATCCAGCTGTCAATCTCACGCTCCATCCGCCCCCACTCAAAACCAAAACCCAAGATACTTAAACTTCTCCACTTGGGCCAGAGTCTCTCCACTGACCTGGAGAGGGCAGGCCGCCATCTTCTGGTCGAGAACCGTGGCCTCGGATTTGGAGGTGCTAATTCTCATCCCTGTTGCTTCACACTCAGCTGCACACCGCCCCAGTGCATGCTGTAGGTCCAGGTTTGATGAAACCAACAGGACAACATCATCTGCAAAAAGCAGAGATGAAATCCAGTTTATACCAAACCTGACCCCCTTCGGCCCCTGGCTGCACCTAGAAATTCTGTCCATAAAGATTATGAACAGAACCAGTGACAAAGGGCAGCCCTGCCGGAGTCCAACATGCACTGGCAACAGGTCCGACTTACTGAGGGCAATAAGGACCAGGCTCCTGCTTCAGTCCTACAGATACCGGATGGCCCTTCAACAAGGACTCCATACTCCCGAAGCACCCCCGACAAGGCATCCCAACGAATGCAGTCGAACACCTTTTCCAAATCCACCAAACACATGTGGACTGATTGGGTGAAGTCCCACAAGCCCTTGAGCAGCCGAGAGATGGTATAGAGTTGGTCCAGTGTTCCATGACCAGGACGAAAACCACATTGTTCCTCTGGGATCCGAGGTTCAACTATCAGTTGAATCCTCCTCTCCAGTACCCTGAAAAAGACTTTCCTGGGATGACTGAGGAATAGGATCTCCCTGTAGTTGGAGCACACCTTCCGGTCCTCCTTTTTAAAAAGGGGAACCACCACCCCAGTCTGCCACTCCAGAAGCACTGTCCCCGACCGCCACGCGATGTTGCAGAGACGTGTCAACCAAGATGGTCCCTGCACATCCAGAGACTTAAAGGAATACTCCACCCAAAAAATGATTTGGCCTCATTTTCTACTCACCCTCATGCTGAGAAACACTCTGGAGCACTTTTTTGACGTTTCAAATGCAGTTGGAGATGTTTGGGGACTTCCGTAGTCAACAAACAGGGACCGACAGAGCCCGACAGAAAACACGGTCCATAAAATCCACAAAACGTGCCCATTTTCCTTCATACTGCTCGTCCGCTGTAATCCAAGTGTCCTGAGCGCATAACGTCCATAATTAATTCTTAACGAGGTCATTTAGTACATTTTAAGAGCCCAAACAGCGCACTCTCGTAGAGCTCAGGTGCATGTCTGCGTGCGCACCCTGAACTACGGAAGCCGCGGCAGACCGTTTTTTCTGTCAGGCTCTGTCGGTCCCTGTTTGTTGACAACGAAAATCCCCAAACATCTCCAACTGCATTTGAAACGTCAAAAAAGTGCTCCAGAGTGTTTCTCAGCATGAGGGTGAGCAGAAAATGAGGCCAGATCGTTTTTTGGGTGGAGTATTCCTTTAAGGTACTCAGGGCGAATCTCGTCCACCCCTGGTGCCTTGCCATCCCAGAAACTTACCAACCACCTCGGTGACTTCGGCTTGAATGATGGACGAGTCCACCTCTGAGACTTTAGCCACTGCTTCCCCACGGAAGATGTGGCAACGGGATTGAGGAGGTCCTCAAAGTACTCTTTCCACTGTCCGATAATATCATGTATTGAGGTCAGCAGTTGGTGGAGACCGGCGTTCCCCTGCTGAGGCACCAGATGGTTTGCCAGAATTTCCCCGAGGCCGGCTGGTAGTCCTCCTCCATGGCTCTCCGAACTCCTTCCAGACCCGAGTTTTTACCTCCAGAACCCCTTGTTCTGGAGTTTTCTTAGCTTACTGCTACCTGTCAGCTGCTTGGGTAATCCCATGAGCCAGCTGGAATGGATAGGACTCCTGGTTCAGCTTGATGACAGCCCTGACTTCTGGTGTCCACCACTGGGTTCAAGGATTGCCATCACAGCAAGCACCAAGACCCTAAGACCACAGCCAAGTTGAATACTAAAATATTGTCTTGCCTCGAGTTTACTAGCTATTACAGGGATTTTATTATCTGTTTTTAATGTATCATGCTGAGCTAGAAGTTTCATGTTGACCACTTTCCTTGAACCTGCAGTGGGGGGAGGAAGATCACACTCACTGGATCTCACCTGGAGTTTGTGGAGGGGGTCATTCACAGCCAAGCCCCTCAGGAAGTCCAACCTCCGACTGACAGGAACCATCAGGTGGGTCTGGAGAGCGAAGACCAGGGTTTAGGTTTCTGTTGTGAAGGATGGAGGAAATGTTTCCTCAATCTGAAGACCCACAACATCTTGGAACATCTTAATCATTATGATCATAGAAACAATGAGTCAAATGGCAATAGTATTATCGACATGAGAGGTTTCTTGTTTTTATTTCATGCAGAATCTCACCTTCAAGTCACCTGCAGCTACAAATCCCTCCAGAGTTTCCAGCAGTTCTCTTCTGTTGAAAGTCGCCAATGAAACCTTGATCTGCTCCACAAACCTGATCTACCATCCAGACCCAGAGTTCACCAGCTTCACATCCACACAGAGGGGTGACCACGTCCAGATCACCATACAGGTTGAATTTCTTCTGATTTGTTTGAAATAACACCAACGTGTTCCACATGGGATCAACATTAGTTTCTGCTGTCATTTCAGAGAAAAGCAGACAAACTGGAGATAACCCCAGCGGAGTTGTCAGTATGGGGGGAGCAGGAGGAGAAACGATACCCCTGCATCATGGAAGACAAAGACCCCGGTGAAGAGTTCAACTTTTACTCTTGTGAGATTCAGAGCCCACCCAGCGCACAGTTCCAGACGTTAATGGTAAGTTTTGTTTTTCAGTTTTTCAACTGCAACTCAACATTTTATTGCATCAAATGTCCATGTACACAGAAATATTCCTGCATTTGTTTGAACACATTTTCATGATGATTTTTTCAAAATTCACTCAAAAATCCAGCCTTCATATCTCTGATTCAAAGCTCTGATGAGATGTTTTCTTTTTTAGATTAAATACGGTGACACGACAGTGTTACTTGCTCCTCCAATGTTAATGCCTCCAGTCATTGTCATCCTGCGCTTCATGCTGATCCCCTGTGTTATTGCTGGTAAGTGGACAAAAACAACAACATATTCCACTTTTAAACCACTAACTTTATTTTTCAGTATTAAAATACTGAAATTTTTCCTCTTCATTTTATGACTAAAATTGTGTTTTTTCTTGATTTGAACTGGAATGTGTTTTTTGTTTTGTTTTTTTTAGCGCTGGTGTTTATCTGTCTGTGGGATGAGAAAGTCACCAAGAAGAGGAACAAACACTGATCACTGGTGCTGTTTTATAAGAAAACAAGTTAAATATCCTCAAAAAAAGGTTTGGATTTGTTGTTTTTATTAGTAATTTCAGTTGCTTGTATGTCTGCTCTTTAAATGTGGCTGTCGTGGTTAAAGCTTCTAAATACCACAGGCAGCGGCTCCATTTCTGTTCTTTTTTAAAGTTTAATTTGCCATTAAAACATTTCTTTTGGTTTGTTGTGAAGCAGATACTGTGACCAGCAAAGACAGAATCCATCAGATGTCAGACTGAATGTGTGTCACTGGGATCAGGTTCTCATGTTCATGTATCTCATGTTTGCTGTATGAAGAGGAAGCTTGTGGGAAACAATTCAAATCTAACTTTGTCTAACTTTGAAACAATTTAAATCAGGTGAATCACTTTTTTTCCTTTTTTTTTAATCGTTATTCACTTATGATCATTTATAGCTCATATTTACAACAAATCTATTGCAACTTTTTGTCTCTCTGTGGTATTCCTCAGTCTGGTCTCCATTTGTATGAATTTGTTCCAAACAAAATAAATCCTTTTTTTTATGTTTCTTGTATTGTCATGTTTTTACACTGTGGCAGGAAACTGGAGGACCTGAAGAAAAAAATGCAATGAAAGTACAGCACTCATATTGTAGTTTAATTTAGAGGTTTGAGAAGCTGCTGATTATATGCATTGTCCGAATCCCAAACTTAATAAAATCTAATAATTAAAGTTCTTATCATTTAATTAATTATCTGCTCCAATCCGGTTATTATACTGAAGCTAAAGATACTGAAAAGGCTTTGAAGTTAGGCTCAACTTTTTTTTTCTTTTGACACTGAGATTCTCTTCAAAACCCTTTGCTGTAGTGTAGTAAAGATTTTTTTTAAGTAATGAACAATGTAAGTTTAAATGGATTTACTTTTTCCAGCTCTGGATGGCATCAAACTGTTTGGTCAGTAACATTCAATGTTTCCCCATAAACTGAGAGAGAGAACTTCCCAGAAACGACACTAGAGGTCACCTCTCTCTTGCTGAAGTTTGAACGTGATTGTTGAAACTGTTGCTACTTCAAACACTTGTGAGGTTTGCAGCAAAGACATGGGAGGATATTTTCTGCTTACTTCAAATAAAATGCCATAAACTGCCATCAACAACTTTTTAATGAACTGCCGCCTGGAGGATGTCGTTTGTTTTCTGAGGATTTCCCTCCTGTTGGGATCGTCAGGTTTTGCGCTGAGATTATTATTTCAGATTTAGTTTTTTTTATCTGGAACATATATATTGCAGACCATATTCACACATTGCTGAATCCTCAAACAGAAATAAAATAGATAAATTTCACTTAATTTTCTATTTCACCAGTTCAGTCCCTCAGAGTTTCAGTACTTTTAGACTAATGCGTAATGCGCCTTTACGCACGACTTCCAAACGTGTGTGTCGGAGAGTCTCATGCAGGCCTGGAGTGTGTGAGGATTTAACAGATGAAGCTGTCACCTTGTCAAGAAGAGGGCTTTCGGCCTCATGCCAAGTCCGCCCCATGCAAACTCGCAGGGCTCTCAAGTCTCCCGCATTTCGGGCTTTTGTCACGCACTCACGCCACACATTGTATTTCTCACACTGAAAAAAAAAAAAAATGCCGGTAAATTTGTCTGGTGCGCCGCTGCTGTGGAACCGGGAGGAATCAAACACGTCTGTAAGCCTGTCACTTACCTGTCAATCAAAAAAGGAAAGGTGCGGGCTAAAATAGTGCAACAACCAATGAAAACAGATTTGTTACAGTCTGCTGGAGAGCGATGGGATGGAGGGGGGGGGGGGAGTTGCAACAACCATCCATCATCATTCATCATCCCTTCAACTCTGTGAAACTCCTCTATATTGGTTGTTTCTCATATTTTTATATTAAATTGTACATATGTATCTTTCTTAACTGTATATTTAAATTATATTTAATTTATAAATGTTACTATATCTGTTATTTATTTAATTGTATCTGTCTTAGATGTATATGTAAATTGGATTTAATTTACATTTGTAAGTTTATATCTGTTATTTAATTATATCTGTCTGAAATTTATATTTAAATTATGTTTAATTATGTTGGTTAGCTTACATCTGTTATTTCGTTATATCTATCCTAAATTTATATTTGAATTAAATAGAATTTTTCTATGTATGGTTGGGCTTTGTAAATGTCACATTTCACCTTTCTATTCCATTTCTATTTCTTTTCTCTGCTGCTGGAACACTGCATTTTTCCCTGTGGGACAAATAAAGAACTTTCAATCAATTCAAATCAATGTAAATCGTTCAAATGTCACTGTGTGATGACATGAGTTTGAAACAATGTATCGTTTTAAATGACGTCATCATCTGATTTGACCGAGATATGCAAATGAGCCTCTATGCAAATTAGAAGACGGCATTAATAACGTCACTAAGTGAGGAGTGGGCAACAATGTGTCTGTTTTAAAGGTTTTTGTTTTTTTCGCAAAACGCAAGAAATTGCATCATATTTAATCATTAAGCATTTAATGTAAATATTAACATTATTTCACAATATGTACTTTCATTTAAATCATGTTGACATGGTAATATGTATAACACAACTCATCATTCAGTTCAATTCAGCACCAATGAGGTTCCTTCTTTCTTTGCACAAGCTTCGTATCAGCTCAGGTGGACTTCGCAGGAGGAAGAATCAGGCTGAAAGCAGTGAATGACAGTTCCATAGCAGCAGCGCAACTGACAAATTTACTGGTATTTGTTTTTTTTCAGTGTGAGAAATACAATGTGTGGCCTGAGTGTGTGGCAAAAGACCGAAACAGACTCTCATGCTCAATGCCTGAGACTTGAGACATGGGGCCGACTTGGCGCTCGTGGCCGATTTGACTGTATCGTGATGCAAGCCGGGTGGTAGTGGGGCCCCATTAGGTGTCATTACGTGTCATTGTGATGTATCTGGGGGGGCTGGTGGGGGGGTGATCAAGTTGTGTCGCTGCTATCTGCCGTCTGTCGGGGCCCCCACCAGCAACTAACCGGGGAGTACTCGGAAAAGGGCCCCATGCGGGGGATTTTCGACACACTGTCGTTGCAGCGTCAAGTGTAGCGCCTTTAATTTGTCACTGAAATTGACTGATGTCAGCCGTCCCTCGGGGCCCTCAACAAAAGCTGTTTCTTACCCCGTAGCGACGCCTCTGATCACTGATCATGATGGTGTCCAGAGTGTGTATGGCTTTGTTTGCATGCTGCATGTGGGTGTGCATATCACATCATGTGCAGATCAAGGCTGTCTACTTATGACTACTGCAAAAACATATTCAAGATACCAGACAGAGGCATGGAGCAGGTTCGAAGTTTGTTTTTTACACTTTGATATTTACCACTGTTGTCTTGTCCTGACTTAAAGTGGTTCACTCAGTAGAGTTACAGCTCATCCTGTAACTCTTTACCGCTTCCTGCGCTTGGGTCCTTTCACCTGCACCGTGACAGAACGTCTCTGAATCTTTTTCATAAAATATCTGTAAATTCGATGTTCCTATTTCAGTTCTGGGTGGAACTGAGGAAATGGTCAGTATTAATGTGTGCCGATCGAAGAGAATTAGACCCTGTTATACAGGTTGGAGAAATGACCCAGTTTGACAGAGTTTAAAAAGAAATACATTTCCAACAGTTATGGTATCTTTCTCTGAGCTCACCTGAAACCGGAGGTTAAGGCCTCTGCGACAAATATTGTGACCACAAGGCTGGTGGGTTTAAAGCCGAGACTTGAGCAAAGCTTCACTCTGGTTTTATTGTATGTTTGGAAGTCTTTCTGTAAGTTTGGATGCTCATGGATGTTCTTAGACTCTACGATCCAAAACATTTGTGTTTGGTGCTGTTGTTAAGGTAATTAAGGTGTGTGTTTTGTATTTAATTCACCGTGTTGTACTATGTCTCTTGCTGATTGTACACTGGCTTCAACTCCAGTCCACAACAACCCTGTGAAACCAGAGAACACACCTTCAAAAGTTCAAAATAATCTGCAAGAGATCACCTTGCAGTGGTGAAACTTTGGTTTACTGGGGGCAAAGGGATGCAATAAAACCAAGACCCACAGAGGACTGTAGCTGCTTTATTTCACTGGTTCAGAGACTTTGGATCCAAACCCAAAAACCACAGAATTGTCAGACGTTGCTTTGCCTGTTTTACCACACTGGTAGGAAATAGAGCTGATTACAATTAATTTCTTGCTTCAGAACGCAGCTGTATCATAGTAGAGTCCAGTTTATTTCTGCAAGTGACGTGAGCTTGCTGAACTTTCAACATGACTATATTTTTATCCATATATGTCAGTTGATTTTCAGCCTCGCAGGACTTGCTCCCTCCCATTTTCAGCACTTCTCCTTTTCTCTCAGGCGCTTTTGCGCACGGCTTCAGGACGTGTGTGTCGGAGAGCAGAGAGCCAGGCAGGTCTGAAGTGTGTGAGGGTCTCTCAGCTGAAGCTGCCTCCCTCCCTGGAAGATGGTCCTGCTGCTCGGTCTGCTTTTAACCCTCTGTGGAGCCCCGAGTCTGTGTCTGGAGGAAGACACATCCTTTCTCTTGGATGGAGACATCCGTCACTTGGCCGTGGACAGTAACACGGTTTACATTGCCACTGAAGAGAAACTGTACCAGCTGAACCACGACCTGACCCCGGTCCACAGTCTGACCCTGAGAGGAGTCCTGAATCCGGACACGGAGGACTTCTACAGAGTTCCTGCTGCCGCTGGCTGGAACGCAACTTTCAGGGTCAATATTTTATTACCGTTTGAGAAGAATCAGTCTGTGATCAGCTGCGGTGTGATCGATGGAGCGTGTGGATACTGTGAGATTCTGGACCTGAACAACATCTCCAACATTCTGCACAAGGAAAACTTCCAGGTGGGACCAGCCAAACGCAGCAGCGCGTCCGTCGCTTTTCTGGTGACCCTGAAGAAAAACCAGCCTCGCAGTGACTCTTATATTCTGACTGCGATACAACAGGACATGTCTGGAGAGGAGAAATGTCCCTCTGATTCAGGAACTGTAAACCTTCACAACACTGAGGACACTTCCACCGGGGGGATATTTTCTACAAATGAGATGTCTGGCCAACAAACCATCCAAAGTAAAGGAAACATGGACTTCGTGGACGGATTTCAGATCAACTCGATCATTTATCTGCTCGCCAATGAGCCATCAGGCGCTGAAAACAACCGAGTCCGTCTTTTTTGGTTCGAAGACAAATTAAAGAAAAGAGAGACTCTGGAGTCTCTGAGGGGAGCGACTCTCTCTGATGGTGGCAGCAGACTGCTGGCCTCCTCGGTCGTCCCGGGTGGTCAGAGGCTGTGGAGCGGCGTGTTCAGTGTGGATGGAGGACAAACCAACACCCAGCTGCTGCTGTTTGACATCAGTCCTGATCTCTCAGGAGAGCCCGACACTGATCCAGTTTTATACTTCAAGATGAAACCGACAACGGAGGTGAGTCTGTGTATGACATCATCTTAATGGGTTTTTACATGCTCAAACAAATTCAACACAATTTAATATATTGTAAAAAAACAAAATTTCAAAAAGCCTCTTAGTTTTAAATAAAGTTAAACCATACCTTGATGAGGATGAGGATACTCTGTACTGTACATTGGTTCTGCCATACTTTCCATATTGTGTGGAAGTATGGGGGAACACTTACCAAAATACAACAGTTTCCTTATTCAAACTGCAGAAACGGGCGTTGCGCATCATTCATAAGGTTGGGTTTCTGGATCACACTCATGAGCTGTTTCTTAAGTCAAAGTTACTCACATTTCAGGATCTTGTCAATTGTAATACATCTATCATTCTATATAAAGCTTTTAATAAAATGTTACCCGCAAACTTACAAAAGATTTTTGATATTCGGGAAGGAGCGTTTAATTTGAGAGGCTATGGTGAGTTCACATTACCCAGATTTCGAACAACTCACAAAAGTTTTTGTGTGTCTGTACGTGGAGTGAAACTCTGGAACAGGCTGAGTTGACAATATAAACAATGTAAAAATATTCACAGATTTAAATTGCTCTATAAACAGTTGATCTGGTCACAATATGCTCGAAGAGGGTCTTAAATGTATATCGGTCTTCTGTCAATGTGTGTTTGTCGTTCTCTTTGTTGGTACCAGTGGTAACGCAATTATGTTTAATATTCTGTTCTCAGTACTGAACATATTCTAGGATTCACTTAACTGCTTATGACATATTTCAATTTGTGTTCGAAGCTGCTGTATATAAAAGAAAAATATGTGCCTTGAAATTGTTTTGAAATTAGTTGCAGGAAGAATATTGTATGTCATGTACGAACATTATCGGGGTGGGATTTAATAAGTTTTCTTCGTCCCACTCCCTTTCAGGCATTTTTGTTGTTATTTAGTATATTGTAAATTTAGTTTCTTTGGTTTCAATTGATGAACGGGCATTCATTATGTTTGTCCCAAATAGTGAATGTGATTGCCTGAAATGAACAAATAAATGAAATGAAATGAATGAATGTCAAAATAATAACATGACAGCTTATGATGGTCCTAAAGAAATACTCACCCTACTTCAGTTTTGAGCAAAAAAAGTATCCAAGAATCGTCGACTTCAATGCAAAAGAGAAAAATCAAACAATTAAAATTCCAACATCATCTCAATCAGAATCAGAATCAGAAAGATTTATTGACCAGGTTTGACAACAAACTAGGAATTTGACTCCGGTTAGCCGCGCTCTCCGCTGGGTACACAGATGAATACCACAGGATAAACACACAAGGATAAAGACACATCAAAAACTCAGTTAACTTAAGGTTAACTATCAGACCCGTCACCAGACATTTGTCTCAGGAGGGGCACATCAAGTGTATGGGGGGGGCACAAATGTGCGTTCGTGGGGGGGTGTAGCGTTGGAGCGAGGATGGTGCGGTGCGTGCTCGTGCTAATATATTTTGGGGGATTTAGTTTGAGGGGGCACAACATTTATTTGAGGCGGCCAGGCCCCCTCTTGCCCCTGCGTAGACCCGGCCCTGTTAACTACTGAGAGAATAAATAAATAAATACACAAAGAAGAGAGGCATTACATTAACATAGGAATCACAAGTATTTACAATAACACAGAGAAACTAAAACCCCAAGAATATATCACATTTATCTGGCAAAAAGGAGCATGATGTCCAGTGCAAAGTGGCAGGTTATGGAGAGAAGCGGCATAATATTAACATAAGAATCACAAGTATTTACAATAACACAGATAGAACTAAAACCCCAAGACCATGTCTTGGATGTCCAGTGCATCATACATCATACATGTTATTGTCAAATTGAGGAGTGAGACTTTACTGGATGCAACAAAGTAAAACCATTTTACAGTTTTCCCTAATCTGATCCAATTTGATTAATTTCCCCAAGAACATCAGCAAGGAGTTCATATATTCAGACTGATGTGACAATAAGTGTGTTTCTGTTTCTCAGCCAAAGATCCTGCGTCCAGAGGCAGTTCTGCTCAGACAGAGCAACATGACCTCTGTTCTGGCAGTGAGGCAGAACAGCTGGATGGTTTTCTTCATCGGGACTGGAGACGGGCAGCTCATCAAGGTGAGTCCATCAAACTGTACAGCTTGTGAGATTTAATGGACAGAAAACCTCCAAACTTTTGTATTTCCCTTTCAGAAAAAACAAACAAACAAGCAATGCTGCTAAAAGATTTAAGAGATAAAATGGTGAAGATGATGAGAATGTTCTTCCTTCCTGTTCCGGTAAAACTGTAACTCCTTCGTGTAAATCATGTTGAAAGCATGATCATAAATAACCACAGCTCTGAATGTTTCCTCCGTATTTTAGTGCAGAGAAGTTCAGTTCTTCTGACAAAACTTGAAATAGTTAAAATTTACACAGAAACAGACAAGACTTCAACCTTATATCTTTCTTTAACAACGCCACTTGGTGCAGAATAAAATCTGTTGCAAGAAAAAAATGACTCAACTTTTAACTTCCTTAATATTTAAAGTTTTTATTGTCATTTTTATACTTTGTAAGGTGATCATGCAGACCAGTTTCGGCCCACAGGCCAGATGTGTGACAAACTTCTTACACAGAGACTCTGAAAATAATAAAGGAATCATCCAGAAGTTTGATCACTCAGTAACTTTTAATAAGTTCTCTCATACTGAGTAAACTTTGAGCTGACAAACCTATGGAGCCTTTTCAGATCAGATCAGATGTTTTTTTTTTTTTTTGCTAATTCACTGAAAATGACGATTTGATTTCTAAATCACAAAATGTCGTAACAAGGATCAGCCCCATGTTCTCTTCTGTACGTGAGATCTCAGAGCTGCGTAGCGAAAACTGATAAAATCTTAACACATGCTAATTAAACGCAAAACCATCGAAACTTAACTGTCCGAGAGTCAAGGAAGCATTTCACACCTGACACATCGCTCGCTCTGACTTGTCACGAACCACATCCTGTGAACGATGAACGATGAGCAGCTTTTTAAAGACTTCTGAGAAAAACAGGATCCAGTTTGAAGTTGAAGTTTCTTCCTCAGAACATTTATTGACTCACACTCTTGTCCTCAGCTTGCTGTTGACAGGAACTATCACACCACCTGTCCCAGAGTGCTCTACAGGTCCAACCAGGACCGCCGAGTGTTTCCCAGAATGCACCTGGATCCAGTGGATCATAAACATGTGTATGTGCCATTTCAAAATGAGGTAGATATTGATGGAACTGTCTCTCACAGCTAATAATAGTTTTCCTTTGCATTTGGTGTGTTTTGAAGTCTTCCTCAATGTTCTTGTTTGTAGGTGAAGCGTGTGGCTGTAGCAAAGTGCAGCACACACACAAATGTCCAGGAGTGGTGGACTGCTCAGGATCCATACTGTGTGTGGTGTGTCTCCAAAGGAAGGTGAGAGAAGAAGCTTCTGGAACAGTTCAAGCAGTCATGAACTTGGTGAGAACATATGTTTCTTTCCAAAGCTGCACCTTTGAAGATGACTGTGAGGACTCCCACTGGCTGTCCATTCCTGATGTCTTCCAGCAGAAACTGATTTCCCACAAAGTTGTTGAAGACGGGACTGGACAGGTTCAGACCAGATCACACTCTGAGGACTGAAACCAGCTGGAGCTCCTTGATTCACCACTCATCTTCTGTTCTTTCTCTCTCAGCTCACTCTGAACATCCAGACTCATGTGAGTGTGAGCAAAGAGACGCGGTTCGCCTGTCAGTTCTCCACAACTTCTGGGGAGCTTTGTAGCCGGGATGGCCTTCCTCCACAGTTCCCACAATGCACCTGCATCCTTTCTAAGCAGACCGTTCCTCCTGAAGGTGATTTGATAGAAATGATGAAGGAAATGCAAAACAGACACGATATTCACCACCAGTTGACTGATCTCTTGTCTCATTACATTCTGTTACACATTAAAACATATTGTCAGTTTTCAAAATGATGAAATGCAGATCATGTTTCTGTTTGACAGGCCTGCTGGTCACTGTAAAGATGAGGCTTGGCTCAACAAGTCTGACCGAACAACTGCAGTTAATGAACTGTTCTGATATGAGTGGACCACCAACCCGAGTCTTGTAAGTCATTCACTCACACAGCAGTGGAGACAGCTGCAGGGGAACATGTTTCCACACCAGTAGGAGAGTTTTGAAGATTAAAGAGAGTTAATCAATTTGCAGATGCATGATATTGAAAGACTAATTTGATTAAGCCATTATCTTTGTTTCTTTAGAAATACTCTGTTGTTGCTGCAGTAATTACCTTTTCTCTGTGTCCACAGAGTAGAAAACTAAAGCAGGGGTGTCAAAAATAAGTCCTGCAGGAGGCTCTGATCCAGCACACCAAGCCACCAAAGATATTGTAAAAATTTCAAAAGAACCAGACATATTTCAGCGAACATACAGCGTTTTTTTTTTTTTTTTTAAACCTGTTTAATGACTGTTTTAATTTTGATGACTGTGGTGTATGAAGCTCTTCCTGTTCCTTCCTGCAGATTTAAACTCTGATTTGTGTTTTCCCTTCAGGTGTCAGCAGTGTATCAAAGCCGGCTGTAAATGGAGCAGGAACAGCTGTTCCTGGGCTAATGAACGACTTTTAGATGTAATAGCATCTTTCTTGCTGTAAGACAGGCTCATCTACACTTCATTTATGTTGCACTTGTTAATTTAGCAGTAAATCCAAATCGTACATGAGCCCACAGCATTTGCTCTGTCAGAAAGATGCTCCATCACTGTAAAGTGTTTCTTCCTCCTCCTGCAGGACAGTGTGTGTCAAACGCTGCAGTCTGAGCTGAACTTTCCTGTGAGTCTCTTCCTCTGACTCTCTCCTCCTCCACACTCTGACTGTATTGCTGCTGATTGTGTTTTGATGTGTTTTCCTCGTCAGAAGCCTGAGATCTCCTCCATCAGCCCCAGCATTGTGTCTTTCTATGGAAGAAACCACGCAGTGTTGTCAGGTGGTAACCTCAGCGGTGTGACCGGAGTGAGGATGCAGGCAGACCTGGACTGTACGCCACAGGAGTGAGTCGCTTCACACACATCTGGGAAGTCCAAGAGGAGAAACAGCAGCCGTGAAACACACTGACCCATGACATTTTAACAGGAGTGACATGATCCAACCTTTTCTCTCAGCTCTCAGGAGAACATGGTGCAGTTTTCCAAGAGTGATGGAGCATTGAGGAGCATTTCTCTGCTCAGTTTTCATTTGTTTTTGGATCTTGTTGAGTCTTGTTGTGTGTTCTCTGCTCAGGTCTCCTGTCTGGAACAACAGTGGCTCCAATTTGACCTTCCACATTCCCAGAGCAAACCGTAAAGGGACAGTGAAAGCCTGCGTTCTCCTCCCAGACGGCAGTTGCCACGGTGACGCGAGCATCACCTACCAGTCGCCACCTTCCTGTCGAGACATTTCACCGAGGAACTCCTGGATCAGGTGTGCTTGGATTTACTGATACTCCATCCATTGCTCCATCCATCCATCCATCAATCCATCCATCTTCCACCGCTTATCCGGGACCGGGTTGCGGGGACAGCAGTCTAAGCAGGGATGCCCAGACTTCCCTGTCCGCAGACACTTCCTCCAGCTCCTCTGAGAGGATCCCAAGGTGTTCCCAGCCCAAATGAGAGACATACCGGTAGACTCTCCAGCGTGTCCTCAGTCTTCCCTGGGGCCTCCTACCGGTGGGACATTCCCAGAACTCCTCCCCAGGGAGGCGTCCAGGAAGCATCCTAAACCGATGCCCGAGCCTCCTCAGATGGTTCCTCACAATGTGGAGGAGTAGTGGCTCTGTTCCGAGCTCCTCCCTGGTGACTGAGCTCCTCAACCTATCTCTAAGGGAGCGCTCAGCCCCCCTTCAGAGGAAGCTCATTTCAGCTGCTTGAATCTGGGGTCTTGTTCTTTAGGTCGTGACCCAAAGCTCATGACCATAGGTGAAGGTAGTAGCAAATCGAAAGCTTTGCTTTTCGGCTCAGTTCTTTCTTCACCATGATGGACCGATATGACTGCATCATTGCAACTGCTTCACCAATCCAGCTGTCAATCTCACGCTCCATCCGCCCCCACTCAAAACCAAAACTCAAGATACTTAAACTCCTCCACTTGGGCCAGAGTCTCGCCACTGACCTGGAGAGGGCAGGCCGCCTTCCTCCGGTCGAGGACCATGGCCTCAGATTTGGAGGTGCTAATTCTCATCCCTGTTGCTTCACACTTGGCTGCGAACCGCCCCAGTGCATGCTGCAGGTCCAGGTTCGATGGAGCCAACAGAACAACATCATCTGCAAAAAGCAGAGATGAAATCCAGTTTATACCAAACCTGACCCCCTTCGGCCCCTGGCTGCGCCTAGAAATTCTGTCCATAAAGATTATGAACAGAACCATTGACAAAGGGCAGTCCAACATGCACTGGCAAAAAGGTCTGACTTACTGAGAGCAATGAGGACCAGGCTCCTGCTTCAGTCCTACAGAGACCGGACAGCCCTTAAACAAGGACTCCATACTCCCGAAGCACCCCCGACAAGGCATCCCAACTAATGCAGTCGAAAGCCTTCTCCAAATCCACCAAACACATGTGGACTGATTGGGCGCAGTCCCATAAGCCCTCGAGCACCCTATGGATGGTATAGAGTTTGTCCAGTGTTCCATGACCAGGACGAAAACCACATTGTTCCTCTGGGATCTGAGGTTCAACTATCGGTCGAATCCTCCTCTCCAGTACCCTGAAAAAGATTTTCCTGGGATGACTGAGGAATAGGATCTCCCTGGAGCTGGAGCAAACCCTCCAGTCCCCCTTTTAAAAAGGGGAACCACCACCCTGGTCTGTCAGTCTGTTGCAGAGACGTGTCAACCAAGACAGTCCATGTGCATCCAGAGACTTAAGGTACTCAAGGCGAATCTCGTCCACCCCTGGTGCCTTGCCACCCCAGAAGCTTACAAACCACCTCGGTGACTTCAGCTTGGATGATGGACGAGTCCACCTCTGAGACTTTAAACTGCTTCCCCCACGGAAGACATGGTCCTCCTCCATGGCCTCTCCGAACTTCTCCCAGACCCGAGCTTTTGCCTCCACAACCCCTTGTTCTGCAGTTTTCTTAGCTTACTGGTACCTGTCAGCTGCTTTGGGAATCCCACGAGCCAGTGAGAATGGATAGGACTCCCTCATAAGCTTGACGACACCCCTGACTTCTGGTGTCCACCACTGGGTTCAGGGGTTGCCGCCACAGCAAGCACCAAGACCCTAAGACCACAGCGAAGTTGAATACGAAAATATTCTCTTGCCCCGGGTTTACTAGCTATGACCAGCTGTGACTAACTATGATTACTACCTATGGATGTTTTTTTTTTTTTTCATCTGTTTTTAATGTATCATGCTGAGCTATAAGTTTCATGTCGATGACTTTCCTTGAACCTGCAGTGGGGGGAGGAAGATCACACTCACTGGATCTCACCTGGAGTTTGTGGAGGGGGTCATTCACAGCCGAGCCCCTCAGGAAGTCCAACCTCCGACTGACAGGAACCATCAGGTGGGTCTGGAGAGCGAAGACCAGGGTTTGGGTTTCTGTTGTGAAGGATGGAGGAAATGTTTCCTCAATCTGAAGACCCACAACATCTTGGAACATCTTAATTATTATGATCATAGAAACAATGAGTCAAACAACAGTCGTATCATCAATATGAGACGTCTCTTTTCTTTTGATTTCATGCAGAATCTCACCTTCAAGTCACCTGCAGCTACAAATCCCTCCAGAGTTTCCAGCAGTTCTCTTCTGTTGAAAGTCGCCAATGAAACCTTGATCTGCTCCACAAACCTGATCTACCATCCAGACCCAGAGTTCACCAGCTTCACATCCACACAGAGGGGTGACCACGTCCAGATCACCATACAGGTTGAATTTCTTCTGTTTTGTTTGAAATAACACCAACGTGTTCCACATGGGATCAACATGAGTTTCTGCTGTCATTTCAGAGAAAAGCAGACAAACTGGAGATAACACCAGCGGAGTTGTCAGTATGGGGGGAGCAGGAGGAGAAACGATACCCCTGCATCACGGAAGACAAAGACCCCGGTGAAGAGTTCAACTTTTACTCTTGTGAGATTCAGAGCCCACCCAGCGCACAGTTCCAGACGTTAATGGTAATTGAATGCAACAAAGCTCGTTATTGGATGAAATGCACATGTACACATAAATATTCCTGCATTTGTTTGGACACATTTTCTTGATGATTTTATCAATATTCCCTCAAAAATCCAGCCTTCATATCTCTGGCTCAAGGCTCTGATGAGATGTTTTCTTTTTTAGATTAAATACGGTGACAAGACAGTGTTACTTGCTCCTCCAATGTTAATGCCTCCAGTCATTGTCATCCTGCGCTTCATGCTGATCCCCTGTGTTATTGCTGGTAAGTGGACAAAAACAACAACATATTCCACTTTTAAAACACTGACTTTGTTTTACAGATTTAAATGACTGAGACAGTTTTCTTACAAACTTTTCACTACCACTGAATTTTATTGGAAGGTTCTCATCAATGTTTTCTTCTTCACTTGTGACTCAAATTGTGTTTCTCCTTGATTTGAACTGGAATGTGTTTTTTGTTTTATTTTTGTAGCGCTGGTGTTTATCTGTCTATGGGATAAGAAAGTCACCACGAAGAGGAACAAACACTGATCACTGGTGCTGTTTTATCAGAAAAAGGTTAAAGATCCTCCAAAAAAAAGGTTTGGATTTGTTGTTTTTATTATTAATTTCAGATGCTTGTGTGGCTGCAGTGGTTAAAGCTTCTAATCACCACAGGCAGCGTCTCCATTTCTCTTGTTTTTTTAAGTCTAATTTTCCATTAAAGCATTTCTTTTGGTTTGTTGTGAAGCAGATACTGTGACCAGCAAAGACAGAATCCATCAGATGTCAGACTGACTGTATGTCACAGGGATCAGGTTCTCATGTTTATGTATCTCATGTTGCTGTATAAAGAGGAAGCTTGTGGGAAACAGTTTAATCATGTGAAGCACTTTTTTGTATTTTTATTCACTTTAGATCATTAATAGCTCATATTTACACCAAATCTATTGTAACTTTTTGTCTAAGTCTGGTGTTAGTCAGACTGGCCTCCATTTTTGTGAATTTGTTTCAAATCAAATCAAGCCAAATGTTTTGTTTCTCAATTTGTTTTTTGTATTAACTAGTTGGAATGTGTGCATGCTTTGCCTTGTGACCATGTGGTTGCCTATTATTTTTATAATAAAATTTGCTTGCTTTACTTCTTATCTTCTCAGCTGTCTTCATTGGTAGATTTAGATTAAGTTTGGAAAACTTTGTTTTAATAATGAAGTGAGAAAAACCAAAAAGAATTAAAATTATTACTCAGTCAAAATGTTTCCAATTCCGTCAGAGTTCAACAGATCCCCAGCTGCTGAGTCAGGTGGCGTTGGTCCAGGGCCAACAGTTTTCTTCTGGACTTTTCACTTTCACTGAATTCTTTTGAACGGTTCTCTACTTTTGATAATCAATGTTTTCTTCTTCACTTGTGACTAAAATTGTGTTTCTCCTTGATTTGAACTGGAATGTGTTTTTTGTTTTATTTTTGTAGCGCTGGTGTTTATCTGTCTGTGGGCTAAGAAAGTCACCACGAAGAGGAACAAACACTGATCACTGGTGCTGTTTTATCAAAAAAAAATTAAGAATCCTCAAAAAAAAGATTTGGATTTGTTGTTTTTATTATTAGTAATTTCAGATGCTTGTATGTCTGCACTTTAAATGTGGCTGTATGGTTAAAGCTTCTCATCACCACAGGCAGCGGCTCCATTTCTGTTCTTTTTAAAGTTTAATTCACCATTAAAACATTTGTTTTGGTTTGTTGTGAAGCAGATACTGTGACCAGCAAAGACAGAATCCATCAGATGTCAGACTGACTGTATGTCACTGGGATCAGGTTCTCGTGTTCATGTATCTCATGTTTACTGTATGGAGAGGAAGCTTGTGACTTTAATTTAATCAATTAAGTGCTTTTTTATGGTTTTATTCTCTTTAGATCATTTATAGCTCATATTTACAACAAATCTATTGCAAATGTTGGTCGAACTCTGTGGTATCACTCAGACTTCCCTCATTTTTATGAAGTTGTTTAAAATAAAATAAAACCAAATATGTTTTTTATTCAAATGTTTCTTGTATTAAGTAGTTTTACAGACTGTGTACATGTTATGTCTGGTCACCATGTGGTTACCCATTTTCAGATTAAAACTTGCTTGCTTTACTTCTTATCTTCTCAGTTGTCTTAATTGCGAGATTTAGAATAAATGTGGGAAACTTTGTTTTAATAATATAGTGAGAAAAAGAAATTAAAATTACAATTGTTAACAAGTCAAAAAGTCAAAGTCAAAGTTATTTGTGTCCAGAAAACATTTGAGAGGCAAACCTGATAGATTCACTATCTGGGTCAGTGGTAAGTTAAGGTGGTGTCCTGTCTGTCCTTGCTGATTTGCCGAGGAGTGCAGAGCATCAGGATGGTCAGACTTTCCGCACAGATTATGACCCGACAGACTTAATGTAATTGAAACATGTTGCGCAATAAATAGTTCTACGCTGTGTAATCGTGACATTTCCTGAACAAACACAGATAAATATCAGTTGATTTTCAGTCGTGCTCCCTCCCATTTTCAGAACTTCTCCTTTTCGCTGAGGCGCAATCGTGCGCTTTTACGCACGGCTTCAGGACGTGTGTGTCGGAGAGCAGAGAGCCATGCAGGTCTGAAGTGTGTGAGGGTCTCTCAGCTGAAGCTGCCCCCCTCCCTGGAAGATGGTCCTGCTTAATCAGTTATGATCAGTCATACGTTTTTATATTCAGGTTTATGTGATATTCAGACCCATGATCAGTGTGTTTCTGTTTGAAATTTCTCTGTAAAGTTACAGTGAAGTATTAGGTTTTTATTAAAACCAAAACAGTATCAAACATTTTTAAATCACTGAAAAGTATAAATCATACAATCAATACATCAATACATCAATACATGTTTGTTTCTTACAATCCATTCTTCATGCTGAGCAGGATCTAAGTTTACATGGTCTGGTCCAGATGTTGTGGAATTTTGTGTGACAGAACCAAAGATGAGGAGTGAAGGTGCACAGAGTCTATCCTGGGTTTAGCTTCCATTAGTATTATGTAAAAACAACATTTGTCGAAATAACTTTGAATTTTTTTTTTTATTATTTTTTTTTTTTAATAATTTTTGGGGCTGGTGATGGTCACTAAATTGCAAAAAGAATAAAATTGCAAAATGATCTTGGAAGTCGACAGCAGGTGTTGTTTGACTTCGAGATGAATGCAGACAAAAAAAATTATAAAAAATAAAAGAAATAACTTTGAATTTGATGACCTGCTGCATTGAACACATTCAATGTGGAACAAACCTCAAATAATCCAAGTCTTGTAAAATGCAATCCATCAGAACAATTAATGATGTTCAACAGGTTGTCAACAATATAAAAGTTGCACGTCACATTTTAGGTCCCTGCCTTCAGAATCAGTCATAACAGACACAAAGTCAAAAAGCAAACCTGGAACCTCAAAACAGGCCCACTTCAACTGAAGTACAGTATATCTGACTGAACAGAATGTTGAAACTGATGATTTTAATTTGTCACTGTGGCTGCAGTTTGGGTTGTTCCTGTGTGGAAGTGAGGTTCTGTGTGGAGATGTGTTGTGGGTTTATATAATAATAATAATGCATTGGTTTTATACAGCGCTTTTCTGGACACTCAAAGATGCTTTACATTGCATTATTCATTCACACCCTACTGGGTGGTGGTAAGCTACGACTGTAGCTACAGCTGCCCTTGGGTAGACTGATGGAAGCCAGGCTGCCAATCTCGCCATCGGCCCCTCCGACCACCACCAGCCATTCACTCTCACTACTTTCATACTCGGGCAAGGTGGATGAAGTGTCTTGCTCAAGGACACAACAGTTTTACGCCTGTGGGAGCGGGGATTTAACCACCAACCTTCCGGTTATAAGACGACCCGCTCTACCAACTGAGCTACTGTCGCCCATAAACCTCTTTCATAGTCTATGAGTCTTTTATAAGGGTGGTGTGTCACACACTCTAGACTGCAGCAGTCACACACACTTTATCCTGCAGCTCCAATCAGCCTGACTGACTTCAGGTGTGACTGATCTCAAAAGCAGTGATCACAAAGAAAAAAAGCCAAACAGATCTGAAAACATGTTACACCAAAAGGGAAAATATCTGCACCTTAATATGTTTTAAATGAAACTGTAAACAGTCACTGAGCAACAGTGAAACTCTCACCCTGGCTGTGAGGCCTAAAGAAAGCAACACGATGCTCAAACCACGGTTTATAAGAAAGAATTGAACAAAGTTGTGTCCACTCTGCAGCCAAAGCTAACTATGCTAGTAGCTAACAGTGACTGAAAACATCAGCATTCAGGAGGTCGTGGTGAACGCAAAGCCGAGACTTTAGCTTTATGTTTAGCTCTAAAAATAGAAATAAAAAACCTGTCAACACAAAGTGTCATAACAGGGCATCACTGATGATAAAAAGATGATGGATGGAGGAGAGCAGTGTGTGCAGTCCAGGTGCTTCATGCTAGCAGAAAATCATCCTCCTCACTTCTTCCTCTCTGATTAATCATATTTTACACCCATTTCTTCATTGCTGAGTGTTGAACCTGCTTTTTCTGAGACAACTAATGCAGAACAGCCGCACTCAAGTCGATCTAAGTCAAAAATATTGTCACCAATACTGTGAGAATGTAACTTGCTTGAGATATATTTTTCTTTAACAGCATGTGAATTAATACAAGCTGTACAAAAATGTCCTATTTTTACAGGGTATTTTTCCATTATTGCCTGCATATATGCTTCTGGAGGCAATTCTCCTCAGGCAGAGCAACATGACCTCTGTTCTGGCAGTGAGGCAGAACAGCTGGATGGTTTTCTTCATCGGGACTGGAGACGGGCAGCTCATCAAGGTGAGTCCATCAAACTGTACAGTTTGTGAAATTTAATGGACCAAAAAAAAAAAAAAACAGCCCAAACTATTGACCCTTATCACTCATTCAACTTGATCTACAATGCCCAGGAAAAAAGAATAAAAACAAGAAAAACTATATTAAAAAGAGATAAAATGGTGAACATGATGAAAATATTCTCCCTTCTTGAGGCTGTAAAACTCTGTAACTCTTTCCTGATAATATTGTTTGCTGTGTTTTGGTTCATTTAATCCTTTCCGTGTTTATATCCGTCACCATTAATCTTTGTGAAGTTTAGCATTTAAAATTAATCATTAGTCACACTTTATTTCATCCTGTCTTGTTTTTCAACTTTCTTTCCATTTATTCTGTGTGGATCAACAGTTAAAGCATTTTTCCTCTGGGATTAATAAAGTATTTCTGTTCTATTCTAAAATGTCAAAATTGTCTGAAAGATGCTGATCAGAAGGAAGAGACCGATAAATCAGGAACAGAAAAAGCTGAAAATGTCATGAAATGTTTTCTACTCTAAATTGAAACTTAAAGGGACTTAAGGCAAGATTTGTGAAAAACTACACATGCATTTCCACTTTATTCAATGCTAATGGGTCGTGAAGCATTAAAAACCTAAAATAACAGGCCAATCCACGTATCTGTCTGTTGCCTTATACAGGCTGTGTGCCACAGAACTTGTTGCTGTTCGGGGTCCGAATTTCCCGCGCAATCGTGGGGATGTGACGTAAATTGACGCTGTATGCGCGTTGCCGAACAGGAAGAACATGGCCGCCGTGTACACGGACTCAAACACTGCTGGGATCAGGGGCGGGCAGTGTTGCCAACTTGGTGACTTTCTCGCTAAATCTGGCGACTTTCCAAAGCCTCTTGGCGACTTTTTTTGTCAAAAGTAACTAGCGACAAATTTAGCGACTTTTTCTGGTGCTCTGGAGACGTGACAGGACGTCTCCGCTGTCCTCAACAAGCAGCGGGTGCTGCGTGAGCCCCTCCCCCGTCCCAAAGCACTCACAGGCGGCCAGTCTCAGCAGCGCTCCCTGCTGCAGTCAGAGCAGAGAGGAGACCTGTATAGAAATTCTGTATAAGGCAACAGACAGATTGGCCTGTTATTTTAGGTTTTCAATGCTTCACGGCCCATTAGCATTTGATAAACTGGAAATGCATTTGTAGTTTTTCACAAATCTTGCCTTAAGTCCCTTTAATGAATGCAGCATAATATATAGATTTTGTGTTTAATAACTACATTGTATTTTGTATATTCCACGCTCCAAGGCCATAGTTTTTAAAAGCGCACTGGAAACCACAACAGTATGTCGGCTTGCAGGCCTCGGGACATCTCCCCAGCAACCCCTTCCCTTCACGGTCCGACACATAAAAAAATAAAAGTAAAACAAATGAACGTGGGAACACAAGAACGAAGCTTAAACAATACAACTAATAACAAAAGGAACAACAATCAACTCAAATAAACCCCCAAAATGGCCCCGCGGCATGCAGTGCATCACAACGACCCCCACGGTCGCGACAACATGAAACTTCAGAAGCTGTGCTCTCCTCATTTTAAAAGATAAACATGTTCTGTGACTCCAGATAATTTCATTTGGTGCAAAATCAGAAAACAAGCAGTTTAGTCATGAAGACTGTGAAACCCCTGATGTAGACTGATGATAATACACATTGACAAACTCATACTTTCTTATTTTCAGGCCTGAAAATGAAAACTTTCTGTCCTGCCTTGTTGCAGCTTTTCACATTGTGATTTTTGTGTCTCCAGATGAAACCAACAACACACAATAACAGTCAAACCTGTTTCAGTTCCGGGCTCCATGAAGCTTAATTTGATCAAGAGTGAACCAGCTCAGCAAAATGAAACTATGATCAGAAATCACCACAGCTCGGAATATTTTCTCTTTATCTTAGTGCAAAGAAGTTTAATTCTGTATCTTCTGACAAAACTTGAAAAAGTTGAAGTTTACACAGAAAAAGACATAAAATTTCAAACCTTATGTCATGTTTTAACGATGCTTCTTTATTCATGATAAAGGAATCATCCAGAAGTCTGATCACACAGTAACTTTTAATAAATTTAATAAGCTTAAAGGGGTACAGCGCAATTTTAAATATTCCATTTTCAATTATTCACACCCACACATGTTTTCACCTTTGCCTGATGGGCAGCAAGATCGCAGTCGCTGTTATTTTCCTGTGCAGGGCACTGAAGGCACAGCGATATGAGTGATTCGGGTCGCCATTACTCCGCCAGACGCTTAGCAGCAACAACTGAGCAGTACTGAGGATGGAGCTTCCAGAAAGTAAGAAAAGACCGGCTTCTAGCACTGCCACAGCTCCAGCACAGACCCCACCAGGCAGAAGAAACTTACATTTTACTCGAGCGCTGCCAAAACAGCGAGGAAGGAGTTCCCCTCTTTTGTGCACGTGAATGGGCGCATGCCACAGACACGAGCTTTTCACTAAGCTACAGTTACGCCTAAGGCCTGCAGGGGTCGGTGTTTCGCATAAAACGAGCAAACTGCGCTGTGCTCCTTTAAGCTCACAAACCCACGGAACCTTTTCAGATCAGATCAGATAACGGACACATTTCGGGTGTGACACATCGCTCGCTCTGACTTGTCACAAACCACATCCTGTGAACGATGAACGATTAACAGCTTTTTAAAGACTTCTGAGAAAAACAGGATCCAGTTTGAAGTTGAAGTTTCTTCCTCAGAACATTTATTGACTCACACTCTTGTCCTCAGCTTGCTGTGGACAGGAACTATCACACCGCCTGTCCCAGAGTGCTCTGCATGTCCAACCAGGACCGCCCAGTGTTTCCCAGAATGCACCTGGATCCAGTGGATCATAAACATGTGTATGTGCCATTTCAAAACGAGGTAGATATTGATGGAATTGTCTCACACAGCTAAAACAAGTTTTCCTTCGCATTTGGGGTATTTTGAAGTCTTCCTCAATGTTCTTGTTTGTAGGTGAAGCGTGTGGCTGTAGCAAAGTGCAGCACACACACAAATGTCCAGGAGTGGTGGACTGCTCAGGATCCATACTGTGTGTGGTGTGTCTCCAAAGGAAGGTGAGAGAAGAAGCTTCTGGAACAGTTCAAGCAGTCATGAACTTGGTGAGAACATGTGTTTCTTTCCAAAGCTGCACCTTTGAAGATGACTGTGAGGACTCCCACTGGCTGTCCATTCCTGATGTCTTCCAGCAGAAACTGATTTCCCACAAAGTCGTTGAAGACGGGACTGGACAGGTTCAGACCAGATCACACTCTGAGGACTGAAACCAGCTGGAGCTCCTTGATTCACCACTCATCTTCTGTTCTTTCTCTCTCAGCTCACTCTGAACATCCAGACTCATGTGAGTGTGAGCAAAGAGACGTGGTTCGCCTGTCAGTTCTCCACAACTTCTGGGGAGCTTTGTAGCCGGGATGGCCTTCCTCCACAGTTCCCACAATGCACCTGCATCCTTTCTAAGCAGACCGTTCCTCCTGAAGGTGATTTGATAGAAATGATGAAGGAAATGCAAAACAGACACAGTATTCACCACCACTTGACTGATCTCTTGTCTCATTACATTCTGTTACACATTAAAACATATTGTCAGTTTTCAAAATGATGAAATGCAGATCATGTTTCTGTTTGACAGGCCTGCTGGTCACTGTAAAGATGAGGCTTGGCTCAACAAGTCTGACCGAACAACTGCAGTTAATGAACTGTTCTGATATGAGTGGACCACCAACCCGAGTCTTGTAAGTCATTCACTCACACAGCAGTGGAGACAGCTGCAGGGGAACATGTTTCCACACCAGTAGGAGAGTTTTGAAGATTAAAGAGAGAAAGAGAGTTAATCAATTTACAGGTGCATGATATTGAAAGACTAATTTGATTAAGCCATTATCTTTGTTTCTTTAGAAATACTCTGTTGTTGCTGCAGTAATTACCTTTTCTCTGTGTCCACAGAGTAGAAAACTAAAGCAGGGGTGTCAAAAATAAGTCCTGCAGGAGGCTCTAATCCAGCACACCAAGCCACCAAAGATATTGTAAAAATTTCAAAAGAACCCGACATATTTCAGCGAACATACAGCGTTTTTTTTTTTAAACCTGTTTAATGACTGTTTTAATTTTGATGACTGTGGTGTATGAAGCTCTTCCTGTTCCTTCCTGCAGATTTAAACTCTGATTTGTGTTTTCCCTTCAGGTGTCAGCAGTGTATCAAACCCGGCTGTGAATGGAGCAACAACAGCTGTTCCTGGGCTAATGAACGACTTTTAGATGTAATAACATCTTTCTTACTGTAATACAGGCTCATCTACACTTCATTTATGTTGTCCTGGTTAATTTAGCAGTAAATCCAAATTGTACATGAACCCACAGCATTTGATCTGTCAGAAAGATGCTCCATCACTGTAAAGTGTTTCTTCCTCCTCCTGCAGGACAGTGTGTGTCAAACGCTGCAGTCTGAGCTGAACTTTCCTGTGAGTCTCTTCCTTTGACTCTCTCCTCCTCCACACTCTGACTGTATTGCTGCTGATTGTGTTTTGATGTGTTTTCCTCGTCAGAAGCCTGAGATCTCCTCCATCAGCCCCAGCATTGTGTCTTTCTATGGAAGAAACCACGCAGTGTTGTCAGGTGGTAACCTCAGCGGTGTGACCGGAGTGAGGATGCAGGCAGACCTGGACTGTACGCCACAGGAGTGAGTCGCTTCACACGCATCTGGGAAGTCCAAGAGGAGAAACAGCAGCCATGAAACACACTGACCAGTGACATGATCCAACCTTTTCTCTCAGCTCTCAGGAGAATATGGTGCAGTTTTCCAAGAGTGATGGAGCATTGAGGAGCATTTCTCTGCTCAGTTTTCATTTGTTTTTGGATCTTGTTGAGTCTTGTTTTGTGTTCTCTTCTCAGGTCTCCTGTCTGGAACAACAGCGGCTCCAGTTTGACCTTCCACATTCCCAGAGCAAACCGTAAAGGGACAGTGAAAGCCTGCGTTCTCCTCCCAGACGGCAGTTGCCACGGTGACGCGAGCATCACCTACCAGTCGTCACCTTCCTGTCAAGACATTTCACCGAGGAACTCCTGGATCAGGTGTGCTTGGATTTACTGATACTGTGATGCTCAAAACAAAATACAATAATCAGTCAACTGCCTGAAAATGAAGAGTGACTCAGCAGCTACACGGCTGCAGTAAAACGTTTTGACAAAACAAAGCAAGAATTTCAATAGAAGCAGCAACAAATGCATCTTTTCCTGAAATGAAAGTATATTCCAGTGCTTAAAGTATTCCTATTATTCAGTGTCTTTCTGTGTATTTATATTGGTTTTCTATTTGAGCCGCAGACACTTGTTATTACTTATTGTTACTTATTGTGTCTGCAGACACTTCCTCCAGCTCCTCTGAGAGGATCCCAAGGTGTTCCCAGCCCAAATGAGAGACACACCGGTAGACTGTCCAGCGTGTCCTCAGTCTTCCCTGGGGTCTCCTACTGGTGGGACATTCCCAGGACACATCCCCAGGGAGGCGTCCAAGAAGCATCCTAAACCGATGCCCGAGCCTCATCAGATGGCTTCTCTTGATGTGGAGGAGTAGCGGCTTTACTCCGAGCTCCTCTCTGGTGACTGAGCTCCTCACCCTATCTCGAAGGGAGCGCCCAGCCCCCCTTCAGAGGAAGCTCATTTCAGCTGCTTGAATCTGGGGTCTTGTTCTTTAGGTCATAACCCGAAGCTCAAGACCACAGGTGAAGGTAGTAGCAAATCGAGAGCTTTGCCTTTCGGCTCAGTTCTTTCTTCACCATGATGGACCGATATCACCATCATTGCAGCCGCTTCACCAATCCGGCTGTCAATCTCACACTCCATCTGTCCCCACTCAAAAACAAAACCCAAGATACTGAAACTCCTCCACTTGGGCCAGAGTCTCGCCACTGACCTGGAGAGGGCAGGCCGCTGTCTTCTGGTTGAGAACTGTGGCCTCGGATTTGGAGGTGCTAATTCTCATCCCTGTTGCTTCACACTCAGCTGCGAACCGCCCCAGTGCATGCTGTCGGTCCAGGTTTGATGAAACCAACAGGACAACATCATCTGCAAAAAGCAGAGATGAAATCCAGTTTATACCAAACCTGACCCCCTCCGGCCCCTGGCTGCACCTAGAAATTCTGTCCATAAAGGTTATGAACAGAACCATTGACAAAGGGCAGCCCTGCCAGAGTCCAACATGCACTGGCAACAGGTCTGACTTACTGAGAGCAATAAGGACCAGGCTCCTGCTTCAGTCCTACAGAGATCGGACAGCCCTTAAACAAAGACTCCATACTCCCGAAGCACCCCCGACAAGGCATCCCAAGGAATGTAGTTGAACGCCTTTTCCAAATCCACCAAACACATGTGGACTGATTGGGCGCCGTCCCATAAGTCCTTGAGCAGCCGAGAGATGGTATAGAGCAGGGGTCGGCAATTAGCGGCCCGCTGGCCAAATGTGGCCCGCCGAACTGTCCAATCCAGCCCGCGAAAGGATTCCAACACGCGTGCGCACAAACGCATGCACTACCCTGGGGACTGGAGCGGACGCACGCACCCCTGTTGGAGTGCGATATCTGTCATTGTGTTGCAATAGACAATCTTTGAAGGATGTGTTGTTTAGTTGTGGTTTCCGGTTTGTCACTGAAAAATAAAGAGGAGTGGCACCTCGTCTGGTGAACATAGAGCGCAAGTGAGTGCGCTGCACCGAGCTCACCGTGTGTGTTTATTCTCCAGTAAGTTTGAGTGTAACGGTGTGTTTCCACCGGACGCGACGCAAATCTTTCGTGCGATGAGATCACATACAGAGTCAATGTAATGACACGATTGTCGCTCAACCTTGAGCGGCGGACGCGAGCGATGACGCGGCGAGCGGCCGGCGGCGCGCGTTTCCAGGGAAAAATCCGCACGCCCGTCGACTTGTACTGCCAGTCGCTGCCGCCCGCATCCCGCCGCTCCATAGCTCGTCGCTCGAGTTGAAATAATTGAACCTTTCAAGCGAATTGGCGCCAGGACAGCCGATCAGCGTGGAGGTCTTCACGGACGTGCTGCCGTAGGGCAGCAGGGGTCCGACCACGCAGGACAGTTGGCGTGATGCCAAGGCGAGCGGCGTGCGCGATCTCACTTGTTCACCGCTTCTGGTGGAAACCGGGCATCAGCCTGAAGCAGCGCTGGAATCGGCCTTCCGGGCGCAGCTCCTGCAGAAGACGGTGGAACTCACCGAGCTCAGACCGCCTCCGGAGCGCAGCAGGCAACCAGGAGCGATGCCGCCGCCTCGGCCGCAGCCGGAGGTGACTTCCTCAGGCCAAATACAGAGCAGCGACGGTGGCAGGCGGAGCATCTCAATCTCGATCTTTATTTGTAAAAGTGCTACTCATTTTCATAAAAGTCCTGAACAGTAAAAACAGTCATAAAAACAAAAAAGAACAAAACCCGCACCATCGATCAGTATGTGCCCGCGCGCGCACACACATACACACAGACAGCCTGGTGCACACAGAACTGTGGGACAAACATCAGAAAAATCCTGCCCACTGTACAGGAGACGGTGATGAGGAGCTGTGATCTTTCTGCAGGATGTTCTGTGTTGCATATTTGTACCAGCGTGACGCGTCCCGCGAATGAATTCACACAGCAAAATAAAAATTGTGCGTCTAGCACGGCGCGGTGTCATTTGTCGCGCGAATGCAGGCCCCCCCCTCGCGCTCTCCTGTCCACGGAAGGACGCTTGCGCGAGCCGGAGACCCCTTGGCCCGCGATTGAAGTGCCCCCCCAAAAAATGGCCTGCCGCCAAATCTAATTGCCCACCCCTGGTATAGAGTTTGTCCAGTGTTCCATGACCAGGACGAAAACCACATTGTTCCTCTGGGACCTGTGGTTCAACTATCGGTTGAATCCTCCTCTCCAGTACCAATAAAAAGACTTTCCTGGGATGACTGAGGAATAGGATCTCCCTGTAGCTGGAGCAAACCCTCCAGTCGTCCTTTTTAAAAAGGGGAACCACCACCCTGGTCTGCCAGTCCAGAGGCACTGTCCCTGACCGCCACGTGATGTTGCAGAGACGTGTCAACCAAGACAGTCCATGTGCATCCAGACACTTAAGGTACTCAGGGCGAATCTCGTCCACCCCTGGTACATTGCCACCCCAGAAGCTTACCAATCACCTCGGTGACTTCAGCCTGGATGATGGACGAGTCCACCTCTGAGACTTTAAACTGCTTCCCCCACAGAAGACATGGTCCTCCTCCATGGCCTCTCCGAACTTCTCCCAGACCCGAGCTTTTGCCTCCACAACCCTTTGTTCTGGAGTTTTCTTAGCTTACTGCTACCTGTCAGCTGCTTTGGGAATCCCACGAGCCAACTCGAATGGATAGGACTCCCTCATAAGCTTGACGACAGTCCTTACTTCTGGTGTCCACCACTGGGTTCAGGGATTGCCGCCACAGCAAGCACCAAGACCCTAAGACCACAGCCAAGTTGAATACGAAAATATTCTCTTGCCTCAAGATTACTAGCTATGATGACCAGCTGTGACTAGCTATGATTACAAGCTATGGATGTTTTTTTTTCATCTGTTTTCAATGTATCATGCTGAGCGAGAAGTTTCATGTCGACCACTTTCCTTGAACCTGCAGTGGGGGGAGGAAGATCACACTCACTGGATCTCACCTGGAGTTTGTGGAGGGGGTCATTCACAGCCGAGCCCCTCAGGAAGTCCAACCTCCGACTGACAGGAACCATCAGGTGGGTCTGGAGAGCGAAGACCAGGGTTTGGGTTTCTGTTGTGAAGGATGGAGGAAATGTTTCCTCAATCTGAAGACCCACAACATCTTGGAACATCTTAATCATTATGATCATAGAAACAATGAGTCAAATAACAATCATATCATCAATATGAGACGTCTCTTTTCTTTTGATTTCATGCAGATTCTCACCTTCAAGTCACCTGCAGCTACAAATCCCTCCGGAGTTTCCAGCAGTTCTCTTCTGTTGAAAGTCGCCAATGAAACCTTGATCTGCTCCACAAACCTGATCTACCATCCAGACCCAGAGTTCACCAGCTTCACATCCACACAGAGGGGTGACCACGTCCAGATCACCATACAGGTTGAATTTCTTCAGATTTTTTTGAAATAACACCAACGTGTTCCACATCGGATCAACATGAGTTTCTGCTGTCATTTCAGAGAAAAGCAGACAAACTGGAGATAACACCAGCAGAGTTGTCAGTATGGGGGGAGCAGGAGGAGAAACGATACCCCTGCATCATGGAAGACAAAGACCCCGGTGAAGAGTTCAACTTTTACTCTTGTGAGATTCAGAGCCCATCCAGCGCACAGTTCCAGACGTTAATGGTAACTTTTGTTTTTCAACTGCAACTCAACATTCTATTGCATCAAATGTCCATGTACACAGAAATATTCCTGCATTTGTTTGGACACATTTTCATGATGATTTTATCAATATTCACTCAAAAATCCAGCCTTCATATCTCTGGCTCAAGGCTCTGATGAGATGTTTTCTTTTTTAGATTAAATACGGTGACAAGACAGTGTTACTTGCTCCTCCAATGTTAATGCATCCAGTCATTGTCATCCTGCGCTTCATGCTGATCCCCTGTGTTATTGCTGGTAAGTGGACAAAAACAACAACATATTCCACTTTTAAAACACTAACTTTGTTTTCCAGTTTTAAAATACTTGAACTGTTTTCTCATAGACTTTTCTCTTTCACCGAATCTTATTGGATGGTTGTCTGCTTTTGATAGTCAGTGTTTTCTTCTTAACTTGTGACTAAAATTGTGTTTTTACTTGATTTGAACTGGAATGTGTTTTTTGTTGGTTTTTTTTAGCGCTGGTGTTCATCTGTCTGTGGGATAAGAAAGTCACCACGAAGAGGAACAGACACTGATCACTGGTGCTATTTTCTGAGAAAAAAGATCAAGATCCTCCCCAAAAAGTTTGGATTTGTTGTTTTTATTATTAATTTCAGATGCTTGTATGTCTGTACTTTAAATGTGGCTGTATGGTTAAAGCTTCTAATCACCACAGGCAGCGTCTCCATTTCTTGCTTGTGGGAAACAATTTAAATCAGGTGAAGCACTTTTTTGTACTTTTATTCACTTCTGATAGCACATATTTACTATAATTCTATTGCAACTTTTTTGTCTAACTTTGTAGTATTACTCAGACTTGCCTCCATTTTAACATATTTGTTCCAAATAAAATTAAGTTCTTTTTGTATTCAAATGTTTCATGTGTTAACCAGTTTTACAGACTCTGACATGTTGTGTCTGGTGACCATGTGGTTACCCATTTTCATAATAAAATTTGCTTGCTATACTTCTTTTCTTCTCAGTTGTCTTATTTGCTCGATTTAGACTAAATTTGGAAAACTTTGCTTTAAAGGTGCATTAAGGAGTTTGCACGTTTTATGCGAAACAGCGCCCCCTGCAGGCCTTGGGCGTAATTAAGCTTAGTGAACAACTCGTCCCTGTGGCTCCCATGCACGGAAGAGGGGGACTCCTTCTTCGCTCGTTTAGTAGCGCTCAAGTAAGATTTAAGATTCTTTTACCTGGTGGAGTCTGTGCTGGAGCTGTGGCAGTGCTAGAAGCCAGTCTTTTCTTACTTTCTGGAAGATCCTGCTCAGTTGTTGCTCACTAAGCATCTGGCGGAGTAATGGCGGACAAAACGAAACCTAACCAGCCGGAGCGCGCATTACGTCATTCCTTTCAAATTCTCCCCCAAAACTTTCTGGTGCCGGACCGGCACTGCAGCTTTTAAGTGACAATTTAGCGCTGTTAGAGGTACTTGTAATGAATACACATCATTAAAAATGTGTAACATATTTATGGTGGAAAATAAGTATTTTTGAGGTTGTAAAACTCCTAATGCACCTTTAAAAATATGGGAAAAAACAAAAAAGAATTAAAGCCGCGCGCGGTGATGAAAGCCATCGCCGTTAGTGCTTCACTCCCTGCTACTGCCGTCGACGTCTTGCGCTCGTTAAATTGACATTAATGAAAAAGATTGGTAAAAGTAATTTTTCAAATTGCATTGTAATCTTTGCACACTCCCATAGATGGCGCTGTAGCATCTATCACAGTCATTCATACATCAATATAATCAGCATCATGTTGTGTATAATTGATCAAAATTTCAAGACAGTCGGACAAAGTATGTGCTTGTAAGAAATTTTTATGTATTTTTCGGGGGGTTCTTTGCGCCCCTGCAGGCCAACGGTTATAAATGCATCAAAATGGTAATATAATTTTTTGCTTGTCTTCAGGCATAGAATGTTACTGCACAGTTTGGTTACTGAGGAAGAATGTTAATGTTTTATGTCTGTGGTAGGGGGCGCTATAAAGTTGAGTTGTATTAAACTTTATAATGCATTACATGAGGACCATTTTGGCACATAACTGACTGTAATCTGACTGTTCTAGGACAATGCCTGAGCTCGTGAGGGGCTGTCGAAATAACAGGAGATGAAGGCGTTATTCGATGGCGTGCTGTGAGGAGACGGAGCAACGTATCAAAAAAAGCTGGCTGCTTATTGAAAGTCAATGTGTCTAGATGCAGTGTGCTGAGTTTGGGCTCATTTGGAAGAAAGGAACTAGGAGTTCAGTTCATTTGAAAAATGAAAAGCGAAATGGTGGCAAATTTTGTATCCAAGATGGCCGCCTTCCTGTTGGTCCCACAGATTTGAACCAAGAGAGTTTTCCGTTTGTCCCTTCATGCTCTGTCACTGGTGTGAATTTCGTGTTCCTAAATCAAAATATACCCACTCTGTGGGCCATAGGGGTCTGATTGTAGGTGGCACTGTTGAGCCAGTATTGATCTGTCACTGTGGAGGTATAAATTTTATCGATTTTTTCGCCGGGCCGGTCGCGTAGATACCAAAAAACCCCACATTCAGCTATGTTCAGGGGGTCAAAAATGCATTCTCGTGGGACAAAGAATAATCAGAAGAAACTGAGCAAGAACAATACCCTTTGCCGTTACACTACGTGTTACGGCTATGGCTAATCATTACAAAGTCATAACGTTTCAAATTTAGTCAAAGTTCAACAGATGTGAGATATGTCAGCTTCTCTAAATGTAGAATCTCTGGTTAACCTGTCATGTTTTTACACTGGCAGGAAACTGGAGGACCTGAAGAAAACCCAGCAATGCAATGAGAGCACAGCGCTCATACACCGTAAAAAACCCAATTACCAAAAAATTGACTCAATTAGAAGATTGCTAAGGCAAGTTGAAATAGACCATTGGCTCAAGTGTTGTTATTGGGAAAGCCAGTTAATAAATGTTTGTACAATTATTCATAAAAAATATTGAGTCAGGTGATAAATTGTTGTTGGGTGAACGCCCACAATGGCTGATATTGACTCAACTAACATACAGTAATTGAGTGAATGGATTGGACAAGTTTTGCATTTGTTGACTGAACAAATGTGGGCGGCGTCATTTGCGGTAATGAACTTCGAGCAAAGGAAGTACGGCAAAGCCACAAAGTTTGTCGACACGGCCTCACGGAGGGACGAGGAGTGACAGGTAAGCAACACTGTGCGTTTGCTTATTAACATTGTCAATCTCTGAAACCAGAGTCAAAAGAAATTTGTTTTTCTGTGGAATCTGTTCTTGGGGGACTGTAATTTTTTGCTTGCTAGCTAGCCAGTTAGCTTGGGTAGCCGGGCAGCTAACTTACATATTACCCCTCTAATTCATAAGGTCAATGTTTAGCCAGCTAACAGCATTAGCCGTCTAACAGCGCCCGAGGCCCCACGAGCAGCACGTCCGCACGTTAGCCAAACCCGCGGGGCAGGGTTTAGCTAAAGCTAGCTCCGGTCCCGCGAGCGGCACATCCGCCCGTAAGCCTGCTAGCTGACGCTTGCTCCGGTCCCGCGAGCGGCACGTCCGCCTGCTAGCTGACGCTTGCTCCTGTCCCGCGAGCGGCACGTTCGCCCGTTAGCCGGCTAGCTGACACTCGCCCCGGCGTGGGCATAGCAGCGCCTCTGTGCGACAGCTGTTGGCGGACGAACGCCGTCAGCTCGTTGGCCAGCTCGCTCTAGCATAGATTTATAATATGGTTTTGCCTGGTAAACAGCCTAGCAAGCAAACCATCAGTCGGGAAGCAAACGTCTCGGCGGGAAAGCTAGCTTTGAAGGCTTTAATAAGGTCAGCTTTTCTAGCATTTGTATTTATATCAATACTTGCTCTGGAAGTAGCTGTAATCCTGTCATTCTCAAACCACTGGGTTCCCTTAACTCTGACAAAGTACAAATTGAACTAAATGGACCCCAGTCCCATTAAAGTTGTTTGAATATATAACGGTATAATGGACGATGTTTTAGCCAATGAATGGCGTGATGCGAGCGTCAACTATTGGTCCTCTGACATGTCAATCACGCTGAAGAAATGCTTGCGTCACGCCGTCAAGCGCGCTCGTCGGAGCAGCAGAGCAGGTAGGACGGTCTGGCGCATGCGCGTTTTTCAATAAGCGAGTAACAGACGTTTGGCTTCGACTTTATCGAGAAAATCCTCCATTATACCTTTAAGGAAAACACTTTTTCCTAACTTGTAAGGGTCATTTCACAGTCTCCTAAAGCAGTGGCTCCCAAACCTTTTTGCCTGTGACCCAAAGGGGAATTATGACATTTGCCAGGACCCAAACTAGTGAAAACAACAGATCTACAAGCCCACTACACATCATGAAATAAATTGGCTGTGCCGTTCTTTGGCTTCCATCTTAACTTTTTATTTTGGCATCTCTCTACTCAGGGCAGTTTCTTCTGTTTGACACAGTTTCTTCTCATTGACTTGCACTACCCTGTAAATATCTGTCGCATATCTATAGTTATGTATCTTCTCCCTCAGATGAAAGGAGGTCGTTGCTGAAGATGTGCATGTCTCCACAATCAGCCAGAGATGGCCAGCCCTATTCTTGTTGGATCAGGTAAGTTTGTGTATGTTTTACTTTGTTCCTTCCACATAAAATGTCACACAACTGAGACAACCATATGCACTGGAGAGGGGTGGAACTAACTGTAGGTGGGAAGAGAAATCAGATGTAATGATTTTGTCAAGAGGAAGTTAGACTAATATTTCTAGAAACACAGAATAAACACAAAAACAACACCAGGGCCATGTTTCTTATACCCTAACAATAAATAAAGGGTCTGATGCCTCAAAGGTGGAATGGCCCTTTAAGCCTGGTATTGAAGATGGTCACTCTGATCTGTCCTGAGCAAGTGACGTGATGCTACATCTGTGGTTTTTGCTATGATCTGTCTACAGGTTGTACATTCACAAGTTGTCTCTTCATTATCTAATTGTTTTGCAGGTACATGCAGAATTCAGAAGAGTAACAGGAAAAGAATTGATGGAAACGTTCTTCCCCTCCTTGGATGAGCACACCAGAGCACACCGCACCGCAGCTCACCACCCCACTCAAGTGACACTAAGGAGTCTGTTGGAGTACCGAGACGAGCAGGTAAGATGGAAAATAACGGACAAATGTGTCTTCATCACTTAAACCCTACTGGGTGTCCGGAGTCCCTCACGATTGAAAATAGTGTTTTCTGTTATTGTGGGTAAAGCTTCTGCTGAGAATAGCTGATCGACAAGCTCACAATGTCACATCGTGAGCTTGTCAGTCTGCTATTTTCAGTAGAAGCCGTTTTCAGTACACTGTACATACAGTAGATGTATGTATGCAGTTACAATGAATCAGCCTTTAGATTCTAGATGTGAAATGAGCTGCCTGCCCACTCCATTCCCACACTATGTCTGAAAGAGTCGACATTGTAAAAAAATGTACAGTGACAGCATTACATTGTTGGTTTTTGTTTTAATTTAGAACTGTTTACTTTGTTTTCATGTTTAAGCACTTTGAGTTTACACGTCTTGTATGAAATATGCTGTATAATGTACATGTATGAACAATATGCATGTGACTTGACTTGTCCTGTGTATCCAGACCACAGAGATCGTTAAACATCGGAGGGTGGTGGCTGTCAAAGGGCTGCAGTATTACCTGGGGGAGAAAACCGAGCTTTTCAAGACCTGCCAGGTAAATCAGCATTTCAAGGAGAACATCCATCTGTCCATCAATATCATTTGGATATTGTTTTTAATTTCCTTTTTATTAATGTGCTCCATCTATAGCCAGACGGTGTGTACGAAGCCTCAAGCCCCGTGCCAATGGGTATCCTGGAGATTGTGGGGCCTCCGGGAGGCCTGGAAGCTGCGCCATTGCTACATCCTTACGAGCCTTGAACCCCAGACTTTCCTTTACAGCTTATACTGTCAGCTATTGGTGTTGCTCTGTTTTGCACTCTTTTCAAATGTTGTGTAATTTTTTGAATTTGAATTTAAATGTTTTGTTTTGTACACAGAAAAATAAACATTTAAAGTAAATTTGTCTTTATTAGTCTTTATTTAATTAGGCTATATTTTATGTTGAGTATATATCATTTAAATATTAATTCATGCAGTCATTATTATGTTATTCACTCAATTATTACTTTATAGTTGTAATGACTAATAAGTCCTAGTTGAGTGAGCACATGATGTGGAATATGACATGGTGTCAACTCATTTGTTTCAATTGGCTCAGTTAATAAGCCAAGTCTTTCGTTCTGTCAACGATTATTAAGCAATTGGCTGAATTAATAGCCAACGAAGAGTTTTTCGTTCAGTCAATGTTTTTAAATAGTAATTGTGTCAACTCAAAACATTTCGTGAAACGCTTCACCCTATGAATAATCAATTCAACCAATTTTTTTTTTAATACAGTGTAGTTTATTTTAGAGGTTTGAGAAGTTACTCATTATATTCATTATTCAAATCCCCAAATTAGTAAAACATTCATTAAAATTCTCATCATTTAATTAATTATCTACTCAAATCAGGTAATTAAATGTTATTCGTCTTCAAAAAATTATTTCATGTAGATTCAAACCTGACAGATTTTCATTCTCGGTCTGTGTCAGTGGTAACAGTTGAGGTGGTGTCCTAACAGAGTGTGTGTATTAGGTGCAGACATGAAGTCTATCTGCTCCTGGCAAAACCACAAACCCAAGTTAAAAATACTGAAAAGGCCTCGTGCGTCTCAAAATCTCAACTTATTTTTTCTTTGATGCTTCAATAGGCTGCGTGACTGTCAAAGCAGTTGGTACTTAAAATGCTTCTTGTGGGGTTTGTCGCTGAGACATGGGGAGGATATTGTCTGCAAGTAACATGCCATAAAGCACCATCAACAACTTCCTGTCGGTATTGTCACATGTTTCGCACAGATTATTATTTTACAGGTTTAGTTCTTCTTCATGCAATGCTTAGCCCACCTATGGGCTTCGCTATTGGTACTCCTTTTCAAAACTCCGAAACCGACGTGCCAAAACCTCACCACGTGCTGGCACACTGCCACGTCCCTCGCAGAGGGCATATCATGAGCGGCTGCACAATGCTCTCCCTTCTTCTTTCTCAGCCCTTGAGACTTACGAAGCCACTTCAAGATTCTACATGCAAGACTAGAAGATGGACAAGCCGGCCCTTGAAGAGTCGCCACCCGGCGTCAGGCCATTCTCCTGCCACGCCTGCGGCACAGCTCTCCTGGAGCAAGATCACCACAAGCGCTGCTTCACCTGCCTGGGCTGGCAGCATCAACACCAGCGGGCATCCTGCCCTGCCTGCCTCGCCCTGCTGCTCGAAGAAACCCAGCGGCGGGCAGCCTTCATGGGCGCCGTCTCACCGACTCCCATCCCTGACGACGCCGGCGAAGATCTTCCCGCTCCCGCCCCGTATGACTGGGCCAAAGCTTGCGGGGACATTAGCAGCAGCAGCAGCAGCAGCTCCTCCATGTCGGTGAAATCTACACGACATCATGATTCTCTCTACACCATCCCCCGAGCCAGCCATCAGAGCGCCCCCCGTGAGCCTGCGGAACACCTCGCAGAGCTCTTCAAGTGTGCCGCCGAGTGCACCGGCCTGGCGCTGCCGCCGCAGCCTCCAAAGCCGGCGCAGCACAACTTCGCACTCAGGCTAGCAACCCAGTCACGGACTCGGTCCAGGACTGCGGTGCTGTGTCCCACCGTGCCATCATTCCAGGCCAATGTGCAGCGTGACTGGTGTATGCCGCTCATTGCCAAGGGAGCTGTGAAAGGCTACCGTGAATATTGTGGACAGCTGACCGCCTGTCTCTGGATTGCCTGTAATAGAGGACTCCGTGAGACTCTGCCTGTTACCCACATCCTCCGCCTGGCCCGGCGGGAAACCCATGCTGCCGTCAGAGAGGGACAGGCGCATGTCGGGCTTCCTAGATCATGGTTATGCTAACGGCAATCAGGTCTTTGTCCTAGCAAACAACGTGACCTTTCTCTTAGACTCCATCGACAAGATCTGCCACGAGTGATCTGAGCTGTCTCTGGAGGACATCGAGGAGATCCAGAACACGGCTGAGGTCCTGATGTGCATGTGGCACGCCGCCGCCATCAACGGGGGCCAAGCCATGGCCAGTGCCCAGCTTGCCATGAGGCACCTGTGGCTTGGTCTCTTCTCCCTCTCAGAGCGGGACCAGCGGGGAGTCCTGGGGCTACCCCTGTCCACCTCTTCTCTGTTTGGCCCTGACATACAGGTCATCATCGAACGCCTGGAGGCGGCGGTGCGAGTCTCCCAGGAGCTCGCCCTGCACCTTCAGCCGCATCATGCGCCCAAACCACAGCGACGACGCCCTGCAGAGCAGCTGAGGCCAGCCCCCTGGAGTTCCCCGGCGCCCGGAAAGACCCACTCGACTGCCCGCTGATCCTCTTCCTCCCGGGGCTCCGACCACCCGAGACGGTCCCACGTTCACAAGCCGCGGAACAGCCCTTCCGCTCGTCCTCAGGCTTCTGTTGTTAAAAATGTGATTAAAGGCCGACAGGCCCGTTACATCTCTAAAGAGCAACAGTCTCCCACTTCTTACTGCGCTTGCATGACTGAAGCATGTCAAGCCCGGTGGGGCTCTCTTCCTCCCACCCTCCGCTACGTGATAAAGCAGAGCAGCGGGGTGCGCGGCGCGCTTGCGAAACCACGCGCTCAGGCGAGCAGCAGCCCTTCGCCACACCTGCCTCACGGGGCAGAGCGGAGCGTGTCCCTGGGCCACACGCCACTTCCTCAAGCGAAGGGCACGTCACGCGCTCTGCTGGGCCCACCGCACCCTCGCCGGCTCTCCCTCCACTACGGTTTCGCCGCTCTGCAACCGTGGGAGCAAGCCACAGCGGTGAGCCAGGGCCGCTGACTCTCCTGCCGTGCACAACGCGCAAGCGGAGAACCGCCGAGGACCCGTTGGCAGCCCGCAAGCACCCCAGGCTGCATTCTCCGCCTGCATCTCCCTGTGTTAGCACAGCAGAGCGTCTGAGCGCTGGGGTTATGCCGGTCTGCGTCCCCACCGCCGAGCACTCGAACCCCAGCATAATTAGTGAGGTCAGCAGCCCAAAACATCTCGGGATCACGTCAGCTTTGGCTTCAGCAAAGCACTGGTTCGCAGTCCCGGGGTCGCGGCCTGCGCCACTTCATGTGATGCCCCGTCCACGGCCCTTTTGCCGGGGGCCCCTCGTCTCCCAAGGCCGGGAGGGCGGGTGGGCCGTCCCCCCAGGCCGTGGTGCAGCCCAACTCTGGCGCCGGTTTGGCCACCCAGTGGCAGACCTTTTCGCCAGTGCAAAGAACGCACAGTGCCCACTCTGGTTCTCGCTCAGGTCGTCAGACGAACCCCCTCTCGGGGTAGATGCCTTTGCGCACAGGGTCTGGCCTCCGGGCCTCCTGTATGCATTTCCTCTGGCCCGCCTCTTGACCCCATTACTGCGCAGGGTGAGGGTGCAGGGCCTACACATGATTGCCGTAGCCCCAGACACCCCGAGCACCAGGTGGTTCCTGGACCTGGTTCAGTTGGCAGTCGGAGACCCGTGGCCGATCCCTGATGGGCCCGATGCTTTACTGCAGGCAGGGGGTGCCCTCCAGTCTCGACCCTTCCTGGGCAGGAGACTCTTGGCCTGGAAGCTGAGAGGGTGAGACTAGTGGGGCTAGATCTCCCCTTGGCTGTGGTTTACACCATCCAGAGCGCCACGGCCCCCTCTACTGTCAAGGCTTACAGGTCTCGGTGGCATCTGTTCACATCGTGGTGCTCAGAGAGGGGTTGGGACCCGGTCTCTTGCGCTATCGGTGGAGTTTTGGAGTTCCTCCAGGCCCTGCTGGACAGCGGTCCCACTGCATCCACGCAAGCGGTGTTTGCATCGGCCAATGTGGTGAGCCATGACAGCTTCGGCCGCTTCTCTACACGCAATCACCTGCTGGTGAAGCGGTTTCTGCGCGGGGCATGTCAGCTGCTGCCACCCCCCAGGCATGTGGTTTCCCCGTGGGACCTCCACACGGTGTTGGATAGTCTTAAGTGACCCCCCCTTTGAGCCTTTGGAGCAGGCGGAGGACCGCTTTCTCTCCTTTAAGGCTGTCCTGTTGGCGTTGGCATCTACCAAGAGAGCTGGGGATCTCTGCGCCCTGTCAGTCCATCCCTCCTGCATGGTGTTCAGTCAGGATGGGGGACTTGTGCATCTCTGGCCTAACCTGGCCTTTCATCCCAAGGTGATCACTTCGGACTTCCGATCGAGAGCGATCCGGATCAGGGCACTCGGCTCTCTGCCTGGCTCATCAGGGGATGACCCTCAGGTGTGGTTGCTGTGTCCGGTCAGGGCTCTGCGTTGCTACGTTAAGCGCACAGCTGGCTTTCGCACTACGGACCAGCTGTTTGTGCGGTTCGGGACCAGGGGGCGTGGAGCCCCGCTGGCCTCCCAGCGTCTCGCCCACTGGGTTGGGGGCGCTATTGCAGCTGCCTACGAAGCGCTGAATCGCCAGCCACCGGCGGTGATTCGCATTCATTCCATGTCAGTTTTCATTCCACGCGGAGCATGGCTGCCTCTGCGGCCCTGTGCAGAGGTGTCATGGTGGGTGACATCTCCCAGGCTTCCTCCTGGGCTTCTGTGTCCGCCTTTGTACGTTCATATCTGATGGATATATGCACAGACACTGTGGCCATGTCAGTTTTCAGCAAGAACAGGAGTTCTGTCACTTAACTGTGTTGGCTTTTGTTCAATCCAGCTTCTTCTTCTCTTAGGGGGATGCAGACCGGGTGTGATTTCCGCCTGCCATTGTGACTTGATGTCTCGGCCGGCGTGTGTGTGTCGTTGTTACGGTGCTTGTGCATGTTTGCGGGCGGCGCCTCGGTGCGAGGCTGCCTGCCGCTGGTGTCTTGGAGGTTTTGGTGTGGCTGTTCTGGACGTACACCCTGCCAGTTTCTTTTTCCCGCCCCAATCCTGTCAGCACACCAGCTGGGAGTACATTTATCCCTACAGCCTCCGCCTTGGTGAGTAGTGGGCTAAGCACCACATGAAGTAGAATTAGTAGTTACGAAACGTAACTCCAGTTCTACGAGTGTGTGCGTGCCCACCTACCTGCAGGCACAGCTGTCTTGCTTCTGTTTCTAACTGGCTGTTTCAGAAGAAAGAAGTAGAGCAGGCGTGCTGATTATATCCCCTTGGTGAGGGGCGTGACAGTGTGCCAGCGCGCATAGGGGATTGGCGCGTCGGTTTCGGATTTGTCTCAGTGATTGGCATGGCGCCAGAGGAGAGTACCAATAGCAAAGCCCATAGGTGGGCACGCACACACTCGTAGAACTGGAGTTACGTTTAGTAACTACTCGTACTAATTTTTGTAGCTGGAAAATGTGTTGCAGAATAAGTTAGCACACATTGCTGAATCCTTATTTTGCCCAAACTGAAATTGACAAATGACAATTTTCTGTTTCACAGGGCTGGCTCCCCCAAAATTTCTGTTTTGTTTTTTTTTTTTTTTTGGCTGAGGCCCAATGCGCTTTGACGCACTACTTCAGAACTTGTGTGTCGGAGAGCAGAGTCTCATAGGCCTGAAGTGTGTGAGAGTTTCGCAGATCAAGCTGCCTCCTTCTCTGGGAGATGATCATGCTGCTCGGTCTGCTTTTAATTCACTGGGGAACACGGAAGACCTCAAAAAATGTTTTACATTTATTTAAACAGTATGCAGTTCAGCGGTTAGGTTATTGAATGAATGAATGCATTTATTTTTCGAACATGTATAAAGTGAAGAAAGAAAAAAAAAGATAAAAAAGAAAGGTAATGCAAATCAAAGAAAAAAACCAACAACAACATAACAGCATAGTTTGAAAAAAGGAGTAGGAAGAAGTAAAAACTTCTTCGAGATTCCTACCCCTTTTTAACTATTATCAAGTTTTAAAATCATACGTCATAGGACATCATATAATATAATATGACATAATATATGTATGCATATACCATGCAGATATCCCTATAAATATATAATATATACCCACACATACCATATAGTTATCCCCATAAATATATACTATATAACAGAATAATGGGCTATTTTCACAGCTTCACTACTTCCTGAAAATAACTGTGCACATTCATTTCCTGTCTTGCATTATTGGCCAAACTGATTCATCCAGGTGTGTCTGGTTTAGACTGCTGCAACAAGACACACCTGGATTAATCATTTTGGCCAATAATGCAAGACAGGAAATGAATGTGCACAGTTAATTTCAAGAAGTAGTGGGGCTGTGAAAATGGTCCATTATAATATAACTACAGTATAACAACAATATATCAATTTCCACTATATGTATAATACTCAACACCATTTGTTATTATCATCCACAGTTCCAGACTTCCTCTTCCATATACTCAAGAAATATTTTTCTGTACCTTTTTTTAAACAGATTTATGTTGCTACTTTGTTTTATTTCTGTCTCCAGACTGTTCCACAGAGCCACTCCACAGCGTGACATGCACATACTTTTCAATGTAGTTCGAACTTTTGGTTTTTTATAGTTCAGGTCTCCTCTTAGATTATAACCACCCTCCCTTTCTGTAAACATCCCCTGTATATTTTTGGCAGTAGATTAATTCTTGCTTTGTACATTATTTGTGCTGTTTTGAATTTGACCAGATCCATGAATTTCAACAAGTGTGATTTTATGAATAGTGGGGTTAGTGTGGTCTCCGTATCCTGCATTGTTTATTATCCTTATTGCTCTTTTCTGTATCGTGCATATCGACTGTAGAGTGGTTCTGTAGCTGTTTCCCCAGACATCAACACAATAAGACAGATATGGCAAAAAAGTGCGCAATATAAGGTGTGCAGTGACTTAATGTCCAGGAAATGTTTAGTTTTCCACAGTATTGATGTGCATTTTGCCAGTTTTGCCCGTATGTAGCTCACATGAGGTTTCCAGCAGATTTTGTTGTCCAGAATCACGCCAAGAAATTTAATTTCACTTACTCTCTCTATTTTGTTATCATCTATTATAAGTTCTACATTACAATCCATTCTGTGTCTCCCAAACAGCATGATCTTTGTTTTACTTAGATTTAATGATAATTTATTTTTATCAAACCATAGTTTTAATTTATTCATTTCTGTTGTGATGGTCTCCAAAATCTGCTGCAAATTCTCACCGGAACAAAAGATATTTGTGTCGTCCGCAAACAGAATAAATTTCAAAAATTTTGTTACACTACATATGTCATTAATATACATTATGAATAATTTTGGTCCTAATACTGACCCCTGCAGTACCCCACATGTAATATTCATCAGTTTTGATTTATGATTCCCCATCTGTACAAACTGTTGCCTGTTTCTTAAGTAACTCGATATCCAACTCAACCCCACTCCCCTACCGTAGTTATCTAATTTCTTTATATATATGATCATATATGAATATATTATGATCAATGGTATCAAATGTTTTCTTTAAATCCACAAATAGTCCTATTGCTACTTTTTTATTGTCCATACAGTCTGTGATTTCTTCTATTAATTTCATTAGTGCCAGAGATGTTGATCGGTCCGTTCTAAAACCATACTGACTGTCCGTTATAAGTTTATGCTTTTCAATGAATTTATCCAGTCTGTCCGTAAATAGTTTTTCCAGTATTTTGGAGAATTGGGGGAGTAATGAAACAGGCCTGTAGTTTGTGAACTGATGTCGATCTCCGGATTTAAACAGTGGTATTACTTTAGCTATTTTCATTTTGTCTGGGAATGTACCTGATTGAAAAGACAAGTTGCAGATGTAGGTGAATGGTTTTGCAATTCCTTCAATAACTGACTTTATTGTGGACATGTCTATATCATTCCAATCTTTAGAGATTTTGTTTTTATAGTTTCTTACATTCTCTACAATTTCTTTTTCATCAACTGCACCTAAAAACATTGTATTTGGATTCCTGTACCCCATGTCTTCTAAATCCCCCCTTTCTGTTGTCACTGGTTTCTTTATTTTCTCCGCTAAATCAGGTCCCACATTTACAAAGAATCTGTTAAAACCATTCACCACACACTCTAAAAAGAAATGTCAAGACTCAACAAAAAAATCAACGCAACAGTTTGCATTAGTCTTTTTAAGTTATGGCAACCTCATTAGAAATTACATTGAACCAACAAACTACATTACTTTGGTCAATTCATTTTTTGTCATCAGTCAAAGATCATTTTAAGTACTGCTTATTTAATAAATGCAAGATTTTTATGTTGATAAGTCAAATAAATTGGCTGCCCACTTTTAAGAAGTTAAAATCGCCAGTTTTTGATTAACTTTAAAGCTCGTGTCCGGAGTTTCCAACGTATGTATCATTTTTCAACAGAGCTTAAATATGTCAGTCTGGTTCGATATTACAATATAATATTAGCATAAAGCAATATAAAAATTTATTTATGAGCCCCGCCTTTGTCTCATAGACCCCCATGTTATCCGAAAAAGCGCCGGTCAGCGTCAGCCAATAGATTTCGAGCTTCCGCATTCTCGTGTTGTCAGTCAAAGTGTGCAAGCAGCCAGAGAGCACGGCCGCTCGCCCAGGCAGAGGAGAGCGAGCTCCGCAGCAGCCGACCCGCTTACCTCGGATATATCCATGGTCTGCTGAACATCCACTGTAAACAGCTAAACATGTAGGACGCTGTAGGACTCGGAGGCTCTCATTTTCACCCGACAGATAATAGCGTGCACAATTAAAGGGGCGTGGCTTGGTCGCTCATGAAAGCAGAGAGAGGGGGAACCTCGAGACAAAAAAAACTCTCTCTTTCAAAACTCCGGACACGAGCTTTAATACTGTGATTATTTGGGAATAGTCAATGTGTACTGATTCTGTACAGGCAAACACAGATCTTTAACAACCCCAGATGGGTTGAGAAGTGTACATTCGAACTCTGTCAGATTTAGTGTAGTAGCAGGACCAGATTAAACGCTCAGTACTTCTCATTCCAGGTTTGACACAAAAAGTAACTAAACTTTTTAGATAAACTGAACAACAAGAACACAACCAAACACAACTACCAATAACACTATTGACATCATAACATTGAAATAAATCATGAAATCAGTGTTTAAATATTGAATATCTCATCCCAAACTCCCATGATGCATTGCGGCACTACCATCATCATTGTTAAATTCTTCAAAGAGACCGCTTCCTTTAAGCTGTGACAACACTAACCATGCCGATGTGGTGTCCTTACTCCAACTATCAGAAATAAATTTTACTCGCCATGAAATGTTGCTTGTATCGAGGTTTTCCATCCTGCTAACCCACTGTCCAACTTGTCCAGGCATGTTGTGTGGCCAGAGGGAACTTGAAATTGTGAAGTCAACATTGACAAAATTAAATTATCCAGCCAAGTTTGTTAAGTTATAACAACTTGAATTTTGTTTTAAACCCATCAACAATGAATTTTGAGTTAAAATTGCAAGCAAAATTAAGTTGATGTAAATAGGAACATTTTTATTTATTCATAACTTGAAAAAAATAAGTTTGAAACTTAGAAAATTTATCAAAATCAACTAATTACAATTTTTCACTTGGATCCATGCATTAAATCAAGTGGTGTTAGAAGCTTCTCTGAGTTACTTTTCAGAGTGCATCCTCCATATTGTTAATGGTCTTGTTATTTTCAATATAGTACTCTGGGTAATTCATAGTTTGAGATCTACTTCTCACAATGCCATTTAGAACATTCCATATGCCTTTAATATTGTTTCTATTTCTCTCCAATAGTTTATTATAATATTCTTTCTTACTTGTCCTCATAATGTTAGTTAATTTATTTTTATATTTTTTATACTTTTCCTCTGCCTCTATAGTTCGATGCTTTAAGAATTGCTTGTATAATAAGTTTTTCTTTTAACAGGGATTTTGCAGCCCCTTTGTGACCCATGGACTATTTGTGTGTTTTTGTATAATACTGTATTTCTTAATAGGACAATATTTGGTCACTAATATCAGTTAATAGTAGTCCGCTCTCAGTATTATTTTCCATGATGTTGGTTAATATATTATCACTTAAGGCACTGTGGCCAAATAAATGTTATTTATTTTCAGATTTTTTTTCTCTCACTTTGAAACTATGACAGAGTTTCAGTCATGACTGTTTCAGTGGTGAAAGATTATGTCCAGAACATGGCTTTATGTGGCTGCGTGCCACACATTCTACATACTGCTTTTCCTTTTTTACTTTGGGGTTTACTTAAAGTAACTGACTCAGGACGTCTCTGAAGTCTTTTTAGTCAAGTATCTTTAAATTCTATGTGCTTATTCCAAGTCTGGGTATCCTTCAATGTCTCCAACAACAGAAGAGAACTTCCCAGACCCGACACTAGATGTCACCTCTGTCTCATCAGATGTCGAATCTGTTGCCGCTTTAAACGTTTCTTTAATGATTTCCAGTAGAGGCAGGGGGCGGATATCTGCTTAATGTAATATGCTGTTAACCACCATGGTCTTATGGTTTTGCATTATGTTCCGGCTGGAGTCTGTCCTTGTTGATTTGCTGAGGAGCGCACAGCATCGGTATGGTGTGATTTTGCGCACAGATTTTGACCCGACGGACTTAATTTTGAAATTGAAATACACATTGTAAATAGTTATACGCTGTGTAATCGTGACATTTCCTGGACAAACACAGATAAATGTCAGTTGATTTTCAGCCTCGCAGGACTTGCTCCCTCCCATTTTCAGCACTTCTGCTTTTCACTGAGGCGCAATCGTGCGCTTTTACGCACGGCTCCAAAAAGTGTGTGTCGGAGAGCAGAGAGCCATGCAGGTCTGAAGTGTGTGAGGGTCTCTCAGCTGAAGCTGCCTCCCTCCCTGGAAGATGGTCCTGCTGCTCGGTCTGCTTTTAACCCTCTGTGGAGCCCCGAGTCTGTGTCTGGAGGAAGACACATCCTTTGTCTTGGATGGAGACATCCGTCACTTGGCCGTGGACAGTAACACGGTTTACATCGCCACTGAAGAGAAACTGTACCAGCTGAACCACGACCTGACCCCGGTCCACAGTCTGACCCTGAGAGGAGTCCTGAATCCGGACACGGAGGACTTCTACAGAGTTCCTGCTGCCGCTGACTGGAACGCAACTTTCAGGGTCAATGTTTTATTACCGTTTGAGAAGAATCAGTCTGTGATCAGCTGCGGTGTGATCGATGGAGCGTGTGGATACTGTGAGATTCTGGACCTGAACAACATCTCCAACATTCTGCACAAGGAAAACTTCCAGGTGGGACCAGCCAAACGCAGCAGCGCGTCCGTCGCTTTTCTGGTGACCCTGAAGAAAAACCAGCCTCGCAGTGACTCTTATATTCTGACTGCGATACAACAGGACGGGTCTGGAGAGGAGAAATGTCCCTCTGATTCCAGAACCGTAAACCTTCATAACACCGATGATGCTTCCTCCGGGGGGATATTTTCTCTAAATGGGGCATCTGGCAAACCCACCATCACGAACCCACCGTTGACGAACTTGGAGTTCGTGGACGGATTTCAGATCGACTCGACCATATATTTGCTTGCCAATGTGCCATCAGGCGCTAAAAACAACCGAATCCGTCTGTTTTGGTTCGAAGACAAGTTAAATAAAGAGGAGACTCTGAAGTCTCTGAGGGGAGCGACTCTCTCTGATGGTGGCAGCAGACTGCTGGCCTCCTCGGTCGTCCCGGGTGGTCTGCAGATGCTGTGGAGCGGCGTGTTCAGTGTGGATGGAGGACAAACCAACACCCAGCTGCTGCTGTTTGACATCAGTCCTGATCTCTCAGGAGAGCCCGATACAGATCCAGTTTTATCCTTCAACGTCAAACCGACAAGGGAGGTGAGTCTCTGTGTTCACATCAGTTTTACTCTTAATTGAGTTTCACATGTTAATGCTTAGGCCTATACTGTATATCAGCTGAATAAAGATGACAACGTGATGGTCAATGAGGCATAACGTTTCTAATAATAATTTTTTTTACTTTAGAAAATTGCTATTAATGAACATTTTTACATCAAATGTTTTCACCATATTTAAAACTGAAAATTCGGTATAGATTGTTGCTACCACTTGTTTTATGTAAATATCAGATGTGATGATCAGTGTTTCTGTTTCTCAGCCAAAGATTCTGCATCCGATGGAAGTTCTCCTCAGACAGAGCAACATGACCTCTGTTCTGGCAGTGAGGCAGAACGGCTGGATGGTTTTCTTCATCGGGACTGGAGACGGGCAGCTCATCAAGGTGAGTGCCAAAAAATGATTCATCTACTAAAACTTGAAGTCTGTAAGAAGTTGAACATTGATTAGTCTTCCTTAGTTAGAACTGTAGATAGTGAGACTGAATGGCAAAAAAAAACAATTGTATTTCCATGACAATGAGATGGATCTTCTGGAAAATATAGCATTTGTTAATGACGCCTTGATGTGGTCTGCATAATGTGTGAAATCTTGTTTCTCAGCTCCGGTTTGGTACACTTCACTGATCGTGCAGCATCACTTTGTAGTTTCGCGCCTCAGCTCTGTGAACGGTCACAGTGTTGTAAATGATTCAATCAGCCAGAGGCAGGGCATCGAGCTACAAGTGGATACACTTTTATACCTATACCCTTCTGCAGTAAGGAACTCAAAGGCATCATCAGGAAATGAAGTTCAGCAGGTGGATGCAAAAAGATGAGCTCTTTGATTTTCACAGGAGGCAATAATTGATCTGTAGACTGTGAAAAACCTCAATGCAACTGTTTATGACATTTTTAATGAGCCTTGAACTTGGTTGCATCACTTCTTGCTTATTTGTAAAGTGTGAAGTGAAGAAACACAGTGGAAGTGACACAGCACAGACCAGCCAGAGCTTGATGCACACTTCATGTTTTTCTGTGCTGCTGTGAGCTCTGAGTTCTGTCAGAGGACCAAATAGCACATCCATTAGGAGTGAAGAGATCAGTGGATCGAGGTTTACCCCCGCAACCGTAATGGTGCCGGTCATTAGCTTGTGGTCGGACGGAAGAAATCCTGCAGTGGCTACAAGAAATGTTACTCCACTTGGATCTTGCCACAGCAGCCACTGATTGCAAGAGACAATGTTGACGGTCTTCGCAGTCCTGCTACCATGAAAACACTGCTGCACATATAAAAACAAATGATTGCACAAGTGTACAGAGCCGAGCGTAATTTGTCCACTGACAGTCTGGTACAGTGAGTGCACGACTGCAGCCACCTGTCCCAATCTGTAGCTGATCTCCCAATCCCTCCTTCCATCACTCTTAGACCGGTAGGTACTTAAACTTCTTCCCCCTGGGAAAACTGCTCCCTGCTCAGGCAGAACATGCTTTGAAAGAAACATGGACTCAGGTTTGGAGATCCCAGCCACTTCACGCTCTGCAGCAAACTGTTACGGTGAACATTGGAGGTGATCATGCGATGGTGCCGAGGCAAAAAACAGAGATACCACCCTCCAACCCCCGCACGCCTCGACACTGTATCCATGAAAATCACAATCAGAAGGGCTGATAAGTTACCTGGCAGAGTCCAGTGCAAACCATGCAGAAGTCTGAGTTAATGCTGAGTAGCTCTGGAGGTATAAAGACCAGCAGAGAACCACATGTTGGACCTCTCAATTGTTGGGCCCGCACAAGCAAACATGTCCAACTGACCCAACATCCTACCTGACATGAAGGATACCTGGCCGTCAGGCACTTGGTGGTAAACGGCAAACATCAACCTGAGTCCCGGTGACCCTTATCTTGGCAGGGTACAGGATTGATGATGTTTCTCTCTCATGGTTGAGACCTGGACGTGGTTGTCTAAGTCTTCATTCCAGACCTGTCTGCCTCGGGTGGCCTACCAGGAGTACACTGCTCCTGATGGCAGAACTCTGGAGAACACAAGAACACTCAAGCCACAACAAGGCCACAGTCCAGGAAGGGAAGACCAGCTCCCAATACATTCCATTGAAATTTGTTAGTTATTATTACATCCTTTATATATTTATGCAAACAAATGCCAATTTTGACAGAACCCAACATCCTGTGAATGATTCACAGCTTTTTAAAGACTTCTTAGAAAAACCGGATCCAGTTTGAAGTTGAAGTTTCTTCCTCAGAACATTGACTGACTCACACTCTTGTCGTCAGCTTGCTGTGGACAGGAACTATCACACCACCTGTCCCAGAGTGCTCTATAAGTCCAACGAAGACCGCCGAGTGTTTTCCGGAATGCAGCTGGATCCAGTGGATCATAAACATGTGTATGTGCCATTTCAAAATGAGGTAGATATTGATGGAATTGTCTCACACAGCTAATAATAGTTTTCCTTTGCATTTGGTGTGTTTTGAAGTCTTCTTCAATGTTCTTGTTTGTAGATGAAGCGTGTGGCTGTAGCAAAGTGCAGCACACACACAAATGTCCAGGAGTGGTGGACTGCTCAGGATCCATACTGTGTGTGGTGTGTCTCCAAAGGAAGGTGAGAGAAGAAGCTTCTGGAACAGTTCAAGCAGTCATGAACTTGGTGAGAACATATGTTTCTTTCCAAAGCTGCACCTTTGAAGATGACTGTGAGGACTCCCACTGGCTGTCCATTCCTGATGTCTTCCAGCAGAAACTGATTTCCCACAAAGTTGTTGAAGACGGGACTGGACAGGTTCAGACCAGATCACACTCTGAGGACTGAAACCAGCTGGAGCTCCTTGATTCACCACTCATCTTCTGTTCTTTCTCTCTCAGCTCACTCTGAACATCCAGACTCATGTGAATGTGAGCAAAGAGACGCGGTTCGCCTGTCAGTTCTCCACAACTTCTGGGGAGCTTTGTAGCCGGGATGGCCTTCCTCCACAGTTCCCACAATGCACCTGCATCCTTTCTAAGCAGACCGTTCCTCCTGAAGGTGATTTGATAGAAATGATGAAGGAAATGCAAAACAGACACAATATTCACCAGCAGTTGACTGATCTCTTGTCTCATTACATTCTGTTACACATTAAAACATATTGTCAGTTTTCAAAATGATGAAATGCAGATCATGTTTCTGTTTGACAGGCCTGCTGGTCACTGTAAAGATGGTGCTTGGCTCAACAAGTCTGACCGAGAAACTGCAGTTAATGAACTGTTCTGATATGAGTGGACCACCAACCCGAGTCTTGTAAGTCATTCACTCACACAGCAGTGGAGACAGCTGCAGGGGAACATGTTTCCACACCAGTAGGAGAGTTTTAAAGATTGACTGTATTTCCCAAGAACACTTTGACAAAACGACGGTGCGAGATGGGGTGAACCCACCAACTCAGAGACTGAAAGGCAGCTTCTTCTCTCAATAAAGGCTTCAAACTGGGCTTTTAGCAGCATGTTATATTCAGCAGCTAGAAAAGGTGTGTCAGTCCATTCAGGTCAAAGGAGAGAGCTAAAGAATTCAGCTCAATCAATTAAATCCCTACTTAATGACACATATATATGTTCTGGACTGTAAGGAAAAACAGAATATCAAAGAAAACCTATACCTGCAGAGAAAGAACATGAAAACATTTCACATGCCTGCCTTGAATCAGAGACCCTCCATAGTCATGTGTTGTTGAAATCTTTTGATCCTCTAAATACTTGAGTGGGTTTTCTGCCTGTAGCCCCACAGTCAAACAAGGAGCATTTTCAGCTGATTGGCAGTCATGATTTGAGTTTTATCTGAGCTGGTATCCACTCCCACTTTTCAACTACGATATTATTTTCAGATTGAATCTGATTGGTGTTTTTTTTTTTTTTTTTTGTTAAACTTTAGTGACTGTGGTGTATGAAGCTCTTCCTGTTCCTTACTGCAGATTTAAACTCTGATTTGTGTTTTCCCTTCAGGTGTCAGCAGTGTATCAAAGCCGGCTGTGAATGGAGCAACAACGGCTGTTCCTGGGCTAATGAACAACTGTTAAATGTAATAACATCTTTCTTACTGTTATACAGGCTCATCTACACTACTTGTTAATTTTGCAGTAAATCCAAATCGTACATGAACCCACAGCATTTAATGTGTCAGAAAGATGCTCCATCACTGTAAAGTGTTTCTTCATCCTCCTGCAGGACAGTGTGTGTCAAACGCTGCAGTCTGAGCTGAACTTTCCTGTGAGTCTCTTCCTCTGACTCTCTCCTCCTCCACACTCTGACTGTATTGCTGCTGATTGTGTTTTGATGTGTTTTCCTCGTCAGAAGCCTGAGATCTCCTCCATCAGCCCCAGCATTGTGTCTTTCTATGGAAGAAACCACGCAGTGTTGTCAGGTGGTAACCTCAGCAGTGTGACCGGAGTGAGGATGCAGGCAGACCTGGACTGTACGCCACAGGAGTGAGTCGCTTCACACACATCTGGGAAGTCCAAGAGGAGAAACAGCAGCCATGAAACACACTGACCCATCACATTTTAACAGGAGTGACATGATCCAACCTTTTCTCTCAGCTCTCAGGAGAACATGGTGCAGTTTTCCAAGAGTGATGGAGCATTGAGGAGCATTTCTCTGCTCAGTTTTCATTTGTTTTTCAATCTTGTTGAGTCTTGTTGTGTGTTCTCTGCTCAGGTCTCCTGTCTGGAACAACAGCGGCTCCAGTTTGACCTTCCACATTCCCATAGCAAACAGTAAAACGACAGTGAAAGCCTGCGTTCTCCTCCCAGACGGCAGTTGCCACGGTGACGCGAGCATCACCTACCAGTCTTCACCTTCCTGTCGAGACATTTCACCGAGGAACTCCTGGATCAGGTGTGCTTGGATTTACTGATACGCCATTATTCCATCCATCTGTCCATCCATCTTCCACCGCTTACTTGGACCGGGTCGCAGGGGCAGCAGTCTAAGCAGAGATGCCCAGACTTCCCTGTTCCCAGACACTTCCTCCAGATCTTCCGGGAGGATCCCAAGCGTTCCCATGCCAGTCTAGAGACATAGTCTCTCAAGCATGTCCTAGGTCTTCCCCGAGGTCTCCTCCCTTTGAAACACGCCCAGAACACCTCCCCAGGGCGTCCAGGAGGCATCCTAAACAGATGCCCGAGCCATCTCAGCTGGCTCCTCTCGATGTGAAAGAGTAGCGGCTCTACTCCGAGCTCCTCCCTGGTGACTGAGCTCCTCACCCTATCCCTAAGGAAGTGCCCAGCCACCCTACGGTGGAAGCTCATTTCAGCGGCTTGTACCCGGAATCTTGTCCTTTCGGTCATGACCCAAAGTTCACGACCATAGGTCATACTGAAACCGGATGGCCATTAACAAGGTTTTCCGGACTCCGTATTCTTGAAGCAACCCCCACAAGTCATCACGAGGGACGCGGTCGAACGCCTTCTCCAAGTCCATAAAACACATGTGAACTGGTCAGGCGAATTCCCACTAACCCTGGAGCACCCTATGGAGGGTATAGAGCTATTCCAGTGTTCCATGACAAGGACGAAAACCGCATTGTTCCTCCTGGATCCAAGGTTCGACTATCAGTAGGATCCTCCTCTCCAGTACCCTGGAATAGACTTTCCCAGAAAGGTTGAGGAGTGTGATCCTCCTAAAGTTAGAGCTCATCCTCCGGTCCCCCTTTTTAAACAGGGGGACCACCACCCTGGTCTGCTAATCCAGAGGCACTGTCCGCCCACGATGTTGCAGAGACGTGTCAACCAAGACCGTCCCTGCACATCAAGAGACTTAAGGTACTCAGGGGGAATCTCGTCCGCCTCCGGTGCCTTGCCACTGAGGAGCTTACCAACCACCTCGGTGACTTCAGCTTGGGTGATGGAGTCCACCTCTGAGACCTCAGCCTCTGCTTCCTCCACAGAAGACGTGGCGACGGGATTGAGGAGGTCCTCGAAGTATTCCTTCCACCGTCCAACAATATCCCCAGTTGAGGTCAGCAGCTCCCCACCTCCACTGTAAACAGTGTTGGCAGAGACCTGCTTTCCCCTCCTGAGGCGCCGGACTGTTTCTTCGAGACTGACTAGTAGTCCTCCTCCATGGCCTCCCCAAACTCCTCCCAGACCCGAGGTTTTGCCTCCACAACCACTCGGGCTGCAGTTCGCTTGGCCTGCCAGTACCTGTCAGCTGCTTCTGGTGTCCCATTAGCCAACAAGGCTCAATAGGACTCCTTCTTCAGCTTGACGGCAGCCTTTACTTCACCACCGGGTTCGGGGGTTGTCGCCACGGCAGCCGCCTGAGACCTTACGACCACAGCTCCGAGCAGCTGCTTCGACAATGGAGGTAGAGAACATGGTCCACTCGGACTCAATGTCCCCAACCTCCCTCGGGACATGAGAGAAGCTCTCCCGGAGGTGGGAACTGAAAACCATGCTGACAGAGGGTTCCACCAGACGTTCCCAGCAAACCCTCACAATACGTTTGGGTCTGCCAAGTCTGTCCGGTTTCCTCCTCCGCCAGCGAATCCAACTCACCACCAGGTGGTGATCGGTCGACAGCTCTGCTCCTCTCTTCACCTGAGTGTCCAAAACACGCGGCTGGAGGTCAGATGACACGACAACAAAGTCGCTCATCGACCTCCGACCTAGGGTGTCCTGGTGCCAAGTGCACTTATGGACACCCCCGTGCTCGAACATGGTGTTCGGTATGGACAAACTGTGGCCAGCACAGAAGTCCAATAACAGAACACCACTCGGGTTCAGATCAGGGAGGCCATGCGATTAAGTCACCCCCTTCCAGGTCTCACTGTTGCTGCCCACGTGGGCGTTGAAGTCCCCCAGTAGAACAATGGAGTCACCAGATCGAGCACTGTCCAGCACCCCTCCCAGGGACTCCAAGAAGGCCGGGTACTCTGTACTGCTGTTCGGCTCGTAAGCCGAGACAACAGTGAGGCACCTGTCCCCAAGCCAAAGGCCCAGAGATGCGACCCTCTCGTTCACTGAGGAGAACTCCAACACATGGTGGCTGAGCTGTGGGGCTATAAGCAAACCCACACCAGACCACAGCCTCTCACCGCGGGCAACGCCAGAGAAGTGGAGAGTCCAGCCCTTCTCGAGAGGTTGGGTACCAGAGCCCAGGCTATGTGTGGAGGTGAGCCCAACTATATCTAGCTGGTACTTCTCAACCTCCCTCACAAGCTCAGGCTCCTTCCCCCCAACAAGGTGACATTCCATGTCCCTACAGCTATACTCTATGTCTGAGGATCGGGTCGCCGGGAACCCTGCTGTCGGCTGCCACCCAATTCACTTTGCACCCTGATACTTTGATGCTCAAAACAAAACATAATAATCAATTGACTGCCTGAAAATGAAGAGTGACTCAGCAGCTACCCTTTCTTTTCTTTTTTTTCACACTTATATAGCGCTTTACACTGCATTATCACATTCACCCATTCACGCACCAGTGGAGGCAGCTGCCATGCAAGGCGCTCAGTCCATCCACTGGGGGCAATTTAGGGTTCAGTGTCTTGCCCAAGGACACTTCCATATGCAGACAGGGGGAGACAGGAATCGAACTAACAGCTCTACCCACTGCTACCCACTGCTCTACCCACTGAACCACAGCCGGCAGAATTACTATTGCAACAACACATCATCAGTAGGGCAAAACTAACCTGTCTCACAACGGTCTAAACCCAGCTCACGTACCCTACCCGGCTGCAAATAAAGGATTTTGACAAAATAAAATTGATGAATTTCTAAAGCAGAGACCAAAATGTATTCAGTTTCTTTCTGTGTATCTAAGTGTAAACTGAATTACTGTTTTTTTCCCCAAGTAAAACTGCTCTATATTTTATTTAATTTATTCAATTTATAGATTTTTGTGAGAAAACTTGATGTCGTTATTAATTTAAATGCAATCATGAAGCTACTGGATAATATTTCAGTGTTGCTGTCCAGGAGAACGTCACCAGATGCCCATCAGAGAACGATGGATAGTGTTTTCCCTCTCGGCCTCCACTACTGCATTGCTTTGGCAGGGTGTTTTCATTTTGACTTTGTCTTCGTCGCTTCTGTAAAAGTGTGACCAGCAGGCGCACCTCTGTCTCTAACCTGTAAAAGGTCTTCTTCCTCTTTGTTGTTTTCTGAGAATGATCTTTTCCTGTCAGCTGCCGGAGCTGCTGGAGCCTTGTATGGCAGCACTGAGGTGGTGCTTCTGCAGAATAACAAATAAAATCACCACATTTCAGAAACAGATCAATTTTACTCACTGTTCAAATTAATTACAGCTGACAATTGTGGATTTAACTAAAGAAAATGCTATTTTACTATATTTTCTTACATTTAATTGACTTTAACCTTTCATTTGTAAAGCTTGAGCCCCATTAGTACAATGAGCTGCTGTCTTAAAAAAACGGCCGCCACAACTTCAGTTGGATATTTTTGGATCCACCCGAAGCTCTTTCTCATTCAGTCATGTAGATTTCACTTCAACTTCTTCTTGTAAGTAACTGTGGCACAGTTTGTTGTGGAAACCGTCGGGGGTCATGTGGTGCAGACAGAGAGCCACTTCCCCAAAAGCAGCTTCTTTCACCAGGACGCCGCTTCCTCTTTTTCAATCAGCAAGCGCCGCTTTGTCAATGCCACCCCTTAAGCCGAAGACACCTTCATAGATTCATGCCCAAAGGAGTCAATCACAACTGTTGCTTGAAGTGCTTGACTGTTCGTTCCTGTAACGGGCTTTCAGTTTTGCTAAAAATTGCGGAAATCACAACTTTTCCTGCAGTTTCATCATTTTAGTCACTGAGCATGAAGTGAACCCTTTAGCTGATGACTGGACGTTCTCCTTCTCTGTTTCTGTTTCTGCCCTGTGAGTCCCTGCAGTCCACTTTAACTGTTACTAATGCTCGTAAGTCCAGTGATGAATCCAGTAATGAGCGTTCTGTGCTGTACCCTGCAGTGGGGGGAGGAAGATCACAGTCAGTGGATCTCACCTGGAGTTTGTGGAGGGGGTCATTCACAGCCTAGTCCCTCAGGAAGTCCAACCTCCGACTGACAGGAACCATCAGGTGGGCCTGAAGGTTGTCCCTCTGGGGTTTTAACCGGCCGTCAATCACCAAATAGAAAGCTTGTTACTTTCACTTGGGAGGGATTTGCCTTCTCTTTTTCCACGCAACATTTGATCAGTCGACAAAAGCAGTGCTTGTGTTGTAATTATAAAACATCTTTTTTGGAAAATTAGTTGCAGATTCTCACCTTCGAGTCACCTGCAGCTACAAATCCCTCTGGAGTTTCCAACAGTTCTGTTCTGTTGAAAGTCGCCAATGAAACCTTGATCTGCTCCACAAACCTGATCTACCATCCAGACCCAGAGTTCACCAGCTTCACATCCACACAGAGGGGTGACGACGTCCAGATCACCATACAGGTTTGATATCTTCTCTGATTTGTTTGAAATGACACCAACGTGTTCCACATGGGATCAACATGAGTTTCTGCTGTCATTTCAGAGAAAAGCAGACAAACTGGAGATAACACCAGCGGAGTTGTCAGTATGGGGGGAGCAGGAGGAGAAACGATACCCCTGCATCATGGAAGACAAAGACCCCGGTGAAGAGTTAAACTTTTACTCGTGTGAGATTCAAAGACCACCCAGCGCACAGTTCCAGACGTTAAAGGTAAATATGTCAATACAATCTCTTTTTTTTTTTCACTTAATGCAAACCTCAGCATATCAGTATTCGATCAGTTGTGCCACACTGGGAGCGGACAAAAATAAAATTTTGCTGATAGCAAAAATCCAGAAATAGACCAGAATGTAGTTCTTTGCCATCTTCCGATTAAATAGTTGATTGCATGAGCGTTTCTCTTCATGTGTGGGAAGTCACAGCTCTTTTTATGACAGATGATGTTTATTCAGCTTTAATTATTGAACATCTACATGCTGTTAAGCAGAAGGAGAAATAAATATCCCAGAGTAGGATATATATGCCGGCGTTTGGCGCTCTGCAGCAGAACTTTCCACAGTTTGTGGCTCTCACTTGCTTTAAAAGTCACGTGAACTTCCACTGACTCCATGAGTCAGTGAGACTGCAGCAGGTCAGCGCTCTGTTTTCGGACTTCCTCTTCACACTGAGGACGGCTCACTGTCACTCTGACTGCATGTGTCGGGTTATTGCATTGTTTCATCAAGAGGAAGAAACTGTCGTAGAGCTTTTATGTGTATTGTGGCCGCTGATTTAATATGGTGGTCTGCTGATTTCCTGAACAGAATTCTGTTTTGGATTTGATTTGAGAGAAGTGATTAAAACTGGAGTATTTTTATTTTACAGATCAAATATGGATATAAGACAGTGGAACTGGAGGACAACTCTCGATTCAAGATGTTGTTCATGCTGCTCGCCCTTCTGCTAATTCCCTGCATCTTTGTTGGTACATAAACACACACACACACAGGTTCAGTCCCGATCAGGCCTCAGAAACGGCGACGGGTCAGATCTTCCTCAATTCACCCTCCAATGTGTGTAACGTGTGTCTCAGTAGTGGTGATCGTCACCCGACGCCAGCAGAAGAAGCTGCACGCCCAGATGAACAGGTTCATGGAGGACCTGGAGCTCGACATCAGGAATGACATCAGACAAGGTCGGTCACAGCGCCTCACGGTTAATACTTCTAACTTCTTTTCGGGGAAAGCTACTTCTAAATGTTTGAATTTTACATATTATTCAAATCTACACAACATCAGTGTTTTTTTGGGGGGGGCTCAGCTGCAGAGCGCTTCCTCTCTGCAATCACAAGTGACAGAAACCGTAACTGATCGGGTCAGATAAAAGTCTCACCCGACACAAGCTCCCGCCCAATCGCCTCACTATCTTCAGCTCAAATACATAAAGTTCTTGTTTTTTCTGTTGTGCAGTATCCTGTCCATATCCTGTGCATGGCGTCACACAAATGACACAGAATAGCATCGACGGACAGGCTCTCCCGCACGGCCACGTTTACATTAATCAGCACTGTGGAGCCGTGAAGCCAGGCTGAACGTTTTCACTACCTCTTTTTAACTGTGTGGAAGCTGCTTCACAGGGTTGCTTTTCACCCGATAATCGGGAGAACTGTGCCGTTTGCGTTGTGGTTTGAGAGTGTCCGTGATGTTTCATTCGACGCAGGCTTTGTGGATCTGCAGACGGAGAAAGCCGATCTCATGGAGAACGCTGGAGCGATCCCCTTCCTGGACTACAAGCACTTTGCGTCCAGAATTTTCTTCCCAGAGGTGAAGTAAAGCTGCAAAACACACACACACACACACACACACACACACACACACACACACACACACACACACACACACACACACACACACACACACACACACACACACACACACACACACACACAAAAACTCAGTCTCAACAAACTCTTCTTCTGTGGTTCCCAGAGTGAGGCTCTGATGGCGCTGTGTGTCAAAGACATCGGGCAGGTAAAGTCCACCTGCAGCTGTTGGGTGGCGGCGAGCGATCGGGCGTGTTGTGACCTTGTTCCCGTGTTTGATCAGGACGTGGAGAAGGTCCAGCTGGACGAGTGCTGTCAGGGTTTGTCCAGGCTCATCCAGGACCAGGTCTTCCTCACGTCCATGGTGCACGCTCTGGAGGAGCAGAAGAGCTTCTCCATCAAGGACAAGTCGGTTTCTTCATGTTTGATTCACTTTCAGATCTGCATCAAACTGTAATCTGATCTTCTTAATGCTGTTTTTCGTTTTCTCCCGTCCCGTCCCAGATGCACGCTGGCGTCCCTGCTCACCGTGGCGCTTCACGGGAACCTGTCGTACCTGACGCAGGTGATGGAGGCTCTCCTGAAGGACCTGATGCAGCAGAGCAGCAACGCTCAGCCCAAGCTGCTGCTGCGACGCACCGAGTCCACCGTGGAGAAGCTGCTGACCAACTGGATGTCCATCTGCCTCTACGGCTTCCTCCGGGTCTGTAGCCGCCGTTCTGATGCCTTCATTTTGGCGTTCTGAATACGATGTCCATTCAAACGGAATGGAAACCATCAAACACAATCAAAGTCCGGAGACTTCTCAAATTGACCAAGTCTGCTGCAGATTCTGAACTCGTCTTCCTCTCAGGAAGGCCCAACCTGCAGACAGCGGTATTATTTAAGCGCATAGAAAAGAGGAACGAACGCTCCGACATCCATACATTCTGAGAAAAACAAACTCAGCACTTCATTTGAAGCAGTTAAACTCGGAGTGAATAAACCACTTCTCACCACTCAAAAAGTTTTGGGCAAAAATAGAGCTGAGAAACTTCAAATATTATTAAGAGTTTTTTCTGTAGAACAGGAAGTTTGCGGGAAGGTGGACTCAAGATGCCAGACACAGAACAGCGGCTCATTTTATTTTAACAAACCAAAAAAAAAAAAAAAAAAACAACCTTTATCGTGGATCGACTGATTCTGCTTACATTTACGCCGCAATGTTGGACACATTAGAGTTTCGACACAGTGTGTGACGTAAACAGGAGACGACTTTCTGCAGAGAAAGAACACAAAATTACCCCACAGAGACCAAATGCAAGTGTCGAAATCAACATTTCAGGACATGTTTTGCAAGGCTGTGCCCTCTGACCTTGCAGAGCTTTTAATGCTGCAGTTCTTTAAGAAAACCACATCCCGTCCTGCCTTTGTGACGGCGCCATACAGGGCAACCGGTCCCTCGCTATTCAGGTTCACTGAAACTGTGAAAGTGAATCGCTGTTCACAATAGTGCTAATTAATGTTGCATGGACTCTCAGGAGTTTTGTAGAAAAGTGCAGCGTTCCAGTTATCCTGGGAACTGGGAGTTCCTTCTTGGAAATGCTGTTTTTTCTGCTTTATGATTCATCAAGTCATCTCAACACAGGATGGCCCACAAACAGCACAGCACAGTGTGGCATTCACATAGTAACCACCACTTTTAGCCACAAGCACAAATAAAGCAGATGTAAATGCACGAGCGCAGTCTTCTCACGGACCGACATGCAGCCCAAAATATCTGGGGTTTTTTGTTTTAGATGCCAATGCAGCCAGAGCTGCATGTCAGACGCAAAGAACGAGCAATGATAACAGCAGAAGGACGAGATCAAAGTGCAAAATACAAAAATAAAGAAAAGATTTATTGTAGACTCGAGGTGAGGTGTAAACTTGACGAGACTCAGCGATCTTTCCGTATTAAGGTATCAATAAGTAAAAAAAAAAAATCCACATTCAATTAAAAATGTTTTTATAAACCTACATAAATGGAATTAATTCAAAATATTAACATTTGCGTGTGTTTTTAAATGTGCTGTATGTTATTTCTAAATGCCTGACGGAGCAAAACAGAACAGAAAATCTACCTTCTTTCTGCACAGGTTTAAAATTAGAACCTCAAATTTTTTTTTTTTTTTACTTTTTGCTTTTTTTCTGGCAGATGTGCTCAAAGATCAGGATTGCTCTTCAAAGTGAACAGCTGCAGAAGACTGCGACTTCTCAACCTGCATGATCTCTGCAGCTTTTCTCTCTGTTGTGGTGCAGAGAATAAGTTTTGAAAAAGCTTTTGTGTTTTGTAGCAAAAATGATCACAAAGTCACCATGAAGCCAGTTTTAATGATACTTTCTGGTGCAAAATAAAGTAGAAATGACCATTTTGCAGCATTTTTTGAAAAACTCATACAGCCTCGGGCAGATTGGAGCCAGTTTTGGCCCGCGGGCCTCATGTTTGGCTAACAGGAGTTGCGGTTTGTGTTTTCCGTGCAGGAGAGCGTCGGCCAGCACCTGTTCCTGATGGTCAGCGCTCTCACGCAGCAGATCGCCAAAGGCCCGGTGGACTGCGTCACGGAGAAGGCTCTGTACACGCTGAGCGAGGACTGGCTGCTGTGGCAGGCTCCAGAGTTCAGCACAGTGGTACACACACACACACACACACGCAAACACACACACAACTTTAGGCCATTCAAATTCAAAACTGTATGTGTGGTATTTGTGGAAGCAATCGTTAAAACTTCCTGCTTCTTACTTCTGTTTGGGATCTGTTCACAGTGTGTGTGTGTGTGTTTCTGCTCACACACACTCTTCTCAAAACAAGAGAATAGAAAACATGATTTAATCAGATTGACCGTCGATGCATTAGTGTCTCGGTGTGTTGTCGATGTGTGCGTTGGGAGAAGTCGGGGGCCACAGTGTGATGGTCGACCGCTTCCTCCTCCTTGTATATTAAGACCTGCTGGTAGATGCAAAGCAGAGCGGCTTTGAAATGAGTGGCATGACTTTATCTACCGCAGAAGGAACTTTCAGGATGTTACACAACAGTAAGACTTCCTTAACGCCCCGTCAGTGCCGAAGAATCGCAAGTATAACCTGCTGGTGGAGGATCTTTCAACAGATATGGGTTTTTTTAATTATGAAATGCTCTCTCTTGAATTAAAATCATTAAATATGCTTAACATTTTTGGCAAATGTTGTTGGTAATATTATTATATGTAAAAAAAAACAAAAAAAAACATAATGTTAAATTGTCTCAACTTTTCCAGTTTTCAACATGATTGAAACTATTCTCAAAAAAAGCAACTGAAACTGAAAAAGTAGCCAAGAATGAAAATGACACTGAAACGTGTTTATTTACAGCCACGGTGAAGGTGTTCGGTCTGTTTATAGGAAAGGGCCCTGTTCTCGCTCGACTCGTTTCTTGGTTACGGTTGACGAACTCAAGTAACCAATCTAATGATGCATTATCTTGCAAGCGTGTGCAAGGAAATAAGCTGGAGATTGAAGATAAAGTCTTTGGTGAGACGCAGCCGCCACAAAGATGGCCGCAGCCGCACTCTGGAGAAGCGACTCGTGCCGCCGAGAGTGATCCGAGCTGCAGGAAGGCGCCCTGACCCGGTTTCCCCCCGGCTCTGCGCAGAAGCTGAAGGTGCTATTCGCCGTGGGCACCGACGGCGAGGTGAGCGAGCCGCTGGAGGTGGAGGCCCTCAGCTGCGACACGGTGGAGCAGGTCAAGGAGAAGATCCTGGCCACCTTCAGGGCCAAGTTCGGGTTCCCGTACAACACGCCGCTGAAGGACGCCCGCATCGGTACGTGACGCAGCCAGACGCCGGGCTCTGGAAGGCCGCCTGCTTGAGGCTTCTGTGGCTGAAAGCTGAACTTCTGCAGCAGAAGTGAGCTGGTTACAGTGTGGTTTGACAGACTCCAGGCCCACATGCACTACAGTGTTGTGTAAAGTATGTCTCTTGATGGTGCGAAAAGGTGAATTGAAAACAAACTAAAGTTTAAACCATACAGGAGCCTTTAATATCTGGTTCACGTGTGACTTTGTGCCGGCAGAGTACGAAAGGGACGGCTTGTTTCTTCCTCTGGAGGAAGTGGATGCGAGTTCTGAGGTTATCGGCGAGGTTACCATGCTGAACACGCTGAGGCACTACAAGGTGAGAAAAGGACGGTTTCTGCTGAAGAGACAGGAAATTTGGCACATATGGTAATGTGGCAGGATGGAAATAGTAACCGGGCAGCATGTAGCTTCCTCTGTAGAAAACAGCCGCGAGAGGAAGAAGCCTCACAGCCAATGAGAGCACTGAGGGTTATTAGATGAAGAGAGATCTGTAATGGCTTCCTAATGGGGCCATTGAGTGGTTTTGATCCATCGATCATCCATAAAGTGCCGCCGCTGTGAGGAGAAGCCCGTCCTGCCGCAGCAGCATTTTATCACTGTGGAGATCAAACTGGAGAGACCAGCTCTCTCCAGTGGAGAAAGGCTGATGGGTGGACGGACGGATCCATTAACCCGGTTTAATTTCCTGCAGGTGGATGATGGGGCTATTGTCAAAGTGCTCTCTAGGAAAAGTCACCCTCCTCTGAGCCCGCAGGGAAGTGTGAAAGGTGAGAAGTGGGGAAATTTGGCTGTTAATGTCCAAACATGCTGGAGAATGACCCACATGTTCCTTCACTTATCCCAAAGACATGATTTCTTTTTATCTTTCCCTCTAGATGATGAGAACTTCTCTGGGAAATACTTCCATTTGGTAAGAAACGCTTTGAGCAGCGTGAACAGTATTTGAAAGACCATATTTCCATTTGCACCCGACGAGAGAGTGTCTGTGATCCTGCAGATTGATCCTGACGTGGTGGAGGACCAAAGAAAGAACCCGGAGAGGAAGAAGCTGAAGGTGAAGGAAGTGCATCTCACCAAGCTGCTCTCCACCAAGGCAAGAGGAAACCCGATCTCACGGCTTGGTCCTGGTTCTAGACGGCCAGGACGGAACTGAAAGCTCGTCTCTCCGTCCCCCGTCCAGGTGGCGGTGCACTCGTTCGTGGAGAACCTCTTCAGGTCCATCTGGGGGACGTCGCAGAGCAAGCCGCCGCACGCCGTCAAGTACTTCTTCAACTTCCTGGACGCTCAGGCGGACAGCATGAAGATCAGCGACCCAGACGTTCTGCACATCTGGAAGACCAACAGGTACGCCGTGAACGAGCCGGCCTGCAAAATCGCAGAGCGGCGGGTGCTGACGCTGAAAACCGTTCTGTCGCCGCCAGTCTGCCGCTGCGCTTCTGGGTCAACATCCTGAAGAACCCTCAGTTCGTCTTCGACATGGAGAAGAGTCCGCATCTGGACGGCTGCCTGTCCGTCATCGCCCAGGCCTTCATGGACTCCTTCTCTCTGAGCGACACGCAGCTGGGGAAGGTAAGATCACACCCCGCTCGGAGAAAGCGTGGATTCCAGGCAGCGGCTGAACCGGAGCGGTTTTCTTTCCGCTCCAGCACGCACCGACCAACAAGCTGCTCTACGCCAAGGACATTCCCAAGTTCAAGCAGGAGGTGAAGGCGTACTACAAGCAGATCCGGGACCAGTCGCCGGTCACGGAGAGCCAGTTTCAGGAGTTCCTGCGCGAGGAGTCGAAGGTAAAATCCCTCCACTGAGGAAATGGATGGATGGACGTGGAAGAGACCGGCGGCGCTGACCGGGCCGACGCTCTCATTTCAGAAGCACGAGAACGAGTTCAACGAAGCCGCCGCCCTCAGAGAGATCTACAAATTCATCCAGCGCTACTTCGCAGAGGTCAGAGCTTCGCTTCTCAGCCTCGGTTTAACTTTCACATCCAGTTCACCACTGTGAAACACCAAGGTGTTAGACCCATCCATAACAGCCGATAACGTGAATAATTTGATTCACAAGTTTGTTTGACCTTAAGCTGAACAATTTGTTGATCAGATTTGTGATCAAAGAACGAATTTGTCTTTGACTTTAAGATGCGACAGCCGGTTTTAGATCCATTTATCTGAGCTGCGAAACTGAGAAGGGACCGTTTCCAGTTCCCTCTGCTGATCTCATTTCCTGCTTGTGTGTGCAGAAGCACTTTTCACAACTTGAAACTGATTTTAAGACGTGACAGTCAGAGTCCCCATGTTTTAATAAATGACATTCTGTTGCACAAGAAGTCAGAAAACTCAGTTGCAGCAACGCTTCCTGGCATTGGATGTTCCTTTTGTCAAAATATGACAATAACAATTTTCAACAGTTGAAATAAATAGTTGGGAAAAATGCTTTGGAATTAATGTAACACTGTTTCAAACACTCTCTTCTTTTGGGTTTTTCGTCAGATCAAAGAGAAGCTGGACCAGAACGGCGCTCCTGCGGAGCTGTCCGAACAACTGCAGCATGTTAAAGACTCTTTTGACGGACTGAAGAGCTGCTCCTGGGACTGAGATCAGAGACTGAGGGGATGTTTCCCTGCCGCGCATGAGGCTGGACTTCCAGGAAAAACAAAGGACGAGTCTGCTGGAGGCGTCTGGTCACCATCAGTTTTTAATTTTTATCAGCTCGGACACATCAGTTGTTGCATTTTTAGTAAATGTAAACAAGTTCCTCGATAGAAAATCAAACCCTGAGTTGGTCGTTAAAAACAGCAGAAGGTGCAGCGTCGTCACAACATTTCAGAAACGTGTAAAACTGTGTAAAAACCTTTTCTCTCCATATTTATGGAACCTTGCCAATAAATAATGTTTCTATTTACAAACGGCGTTGGCACTCGTTTTAGAAACGGCACGCATCACGTGGCGGTCGGAGGTCGGAGGTCAGAGGTCAGGATGAGCGGCGAGGTCCGGATCCGTCTGGAGCGGCGGTCCCACCAGCTCCTCCAGCTGCTGCTGCTGAGCGCTCTCCAGGTTCTCCAGCCTGCGGCGTAGCACCGACATCTCCTCCTGCTGCACAGGAAGAGGCTGGGTTCACACGTGCGCCCTGCTTCCTGTGCGCTCTCTCACTCTCAGCCGAATCTGATTCGGTCTGCAGTTTCTGACGCCTTAACAAACCTCTGACCTCTGATTTTAACGCCACTGAAGTGGGTCAAAGTTCATCATCAACCATTGAAACAGAGGGAGAAGCTGCGATCTGGGACTCACTGTGCTGGTAGAAGACAGAACCTCGGGCCCAAACAAGAGGAAGGGGCTGTGTGAGGAGGTCAGGGGGGCGGGGCCTGTGCCCGCCAGGAGGAGGCGCTGGAACTCGTTGTGTCGCTGCTGCAGCTCCTTCAGCCTCCTCTTCAGCAGAGCCTGTTCCTCTGAGAACGACGGGCGTCTGGAATGGGGAGAGGGAAGGAAGAGTGAGACGAGACCTCACCGCCGTCCCTGATTCCCGTCACTTCCTGGAGTCCAGGCGTACTTTCTGACCGCCGCAGCCTCCAGTTCCAGCTCCTCGATCTTCGCCTCCAGCAGCTGGATCTTATCCTGCTGTCGCTTCTCTTTGTTCTCAGTCAGCGCCTTTCTCTGAAGGGAAGAAGCAGAGATGACAGTATTAAACCAGCTAAACACTGAAGCAGATCATGAAGGGAAGTGAGGGGAGCTGCACCTTCTTCTGCGCCGCTGCTGCCCTCTGCAGCTTCTCCTTGATCTGACAGTATTTCTGCTGCAGCTCGGCGTTGTGCTCCTGCAGCTTGTGCTTCTCCTCCAGCCAGTCGACCCGGCGCTCCTCCAGCAGCCTGGTGAAAGCAGAGGGAGTGACTGACCGGAGCGGAGCAGGGGGGGGGGGGGCGGCCTCGGCCGCGGACGGGAGCGCACCTCTCGGCCTCCTGCTGGCTCTTCTCAGCCTGAGCCTGCGCCGTCCTCAGCCCGTCCCTCGCTCGGTCCAGCGTTTCCCTCAGACGCTGGTTGGTCTCCAGCAGGTCGCTCTCGGAGTGCGACAGCGTCCCCAACTGGACGCCGAGCTCCTGGTTCTGCTGTTGTGTCAGACGAGCAATGAACGGATTTAATCCGAGTTCTACGAGCACCTCTTTAAAAAAAATTCAACAAAACTTGAGTTTTTACCCGCTGCAGGTCTGCAATTTCTACTTTCTGTCTTTCAATCTCGTCGAGCTGGGAGCTCTGCTGCTGTAGTTTGTTTCTGAAAGACAGAAAGATTCACATACAAGACCATTAAAAGATGATTACAGCATTCATTTGCTTTAGATCACGATCACTGTATCATTAGAGAACCTGCAGGAAGATGCTATAAAAGAAAATAGTGCTAAATGTAAGCGTGCAGCAGCAAATCAGAAAACTATTTTCACCTGAATTATTTTAAGAGGATTTCTTTTTAAAATTGATAAAGCAGTAATACTGCATTTAACCTTGTGGGGCCGTCGTTAGTCACCCTGGAGTTTAGTTTGCTTTGATTTCAACTACAAGAAACAAATCTAAAAACAGCAGCTATGATTCCAGAAACTGTTTTACACAAACGCAGCTGCTGCTGGAGAGATAATCTGGAAGGTATCGTCTGCGCTGCAGTGGCAGCGGACCTCAGCTGCTGCAGCTCTCTGCGGGCCGACTCTTCGCCCTGCTGGGCGTTTCTCAGGCGCTCCTCCCACTCCTCCTTCTGGGCGTTATCTGAAGCGTCCTGCAGGGCTTTCTGCTGCTCCAGCGCTGCGACGCGGTTCTCCAAGTCCAACCTAACAACAGCAGAAACAGAATTTAAGAGAACTTCTGCACCGGCAGGTTTGTGGTGATAACGCCGAATGGCTGAAATGAAATGTCTCACTTTTCTTCGTGCAGAGCAGCAGTTTTGCGGAGCTCGTCTTCCCGGACACTCTGCACCTTCCGGACAAGCTCCCTCTCTTTTTCCACAACAACTTCCTTGTGTCGTTCCACCGTTGTCTTCAGCACCTCCACATCCGCCTGCAGGCCTGAGACACAAAGACTGTTATTTTTATTTGCAAAGTATAGCTAAGAGATTTGGATGTGGTGACTTTTGTGTGAATATTAAACCTGTAATTATTTAATAAATGTAACTCACCGTCGATGTGGGCCTGCAGTGTGTCCCTCTCCCTCTCCAGCTCCCCTTTAGAGCGAGCACACTCCAGCTTCACGCGGGCGGTCTCCAGTTTATGTGCATGCTTCAGGCTCTCAATCTGAGAAACATTAGAGATGTAGACTTCACAACATGCGCAAAAATATTTCATAGTTCTGTTTCATGATATGAAACATTATTTAGGTCTGTTTCTCCCCAGACGATCAGAGGTCAGGGGGTGTCGTACCTCGCCAGTGAGCGAGTTGACCTCTCGCTCGGCTTTGTGCAGTTTCCCAGTCAGCTGGCTGTTCTGCTCGTGGCTGAGGCGGAGCTCGCTCTCCATCCGCTCCAGCTGCTGCCGCAACGACTGGCGCTCCGCCTGCCAGCAGGGAGGAGAAAACTCAGCCGATGAGTGAAAACGAATCGAGGGCGTGTGTGTTACGAAAGAGGAGAGCTGCAGATTTCTCACCTCCATCATCTTCACCAACGCCTGAGACTCGGTCAGCTGTCGGATCTGGATGCGCTGGACGCTTTCAGCCTGCTGACCCGAGTTTTCCTTCTGCGCCCGCAGCTCGTCCACCTCCGCCTTCAGGCCGTTCAGCCGCAGGTGGAGCTGCGCCTTCTCCCTCAGCAGAGCCTCCACTCGCTTGCCGTCGACCAGCGCGTCCGACCCCTGGTACTGAGCCAGCAGGTCCTCCCGGTCCTTCTCCAGACGGCAGATCTGACGGCAAGAAGTTAAACCTCGGATCGTTTTGTCTTAAATTAGGTCCAAACACATGAAGCACAAGCCCACCTCTGCCTCGTAGCGCATGCTCCTCTCCTCCAGAATTCGAGCACTTTCCTCTTTCTGGTGCTCCGCCTGGGACTTGAGGAAGGTGTTCTCATACCGCAGCTTATTGTACTCAGACCGGTACTTTTCCGTCTCCTGCTCGCAGAGAGAGGAGACAAAGGAAGAGCAATCAAGCAGACTGAATGGAAATTAGCCGCTGCTCTCTTTAGTGCCCACTTGAAATTGATTTTTAAAAGCTAACAAGTGCTCACAGCGCTGACAGCTGCTGTGAGGTAAACAGACAGAACCAGAGGTGACAGTCTATGAGAACATTTTAGCATAAATGCTGTTATCTTCTATTTCAGTAGCAGCTATTTGTATTCTGTTTACAAAATGAAAAACTTTCCCAGGAGTTCAGGAACAGGAATCTGGGATTTGTAGAAATGAAATCACTTTTAGTTTTAGTAGAAAGGCTGCTGCCAATTCCTAAAATATCCATAACCTTAGGACTTTCGATCTGTATTTCTATTTGTGAAAAAAGCCAGACCTCCTCCAGCTTGTGGAACCGCTCTCTGACCGGCGCCTCCATCTCCTGCTGCACCTGAGCTCTGAGCAACTCCAATCGCTGAGGCGTCATCACCTGCTCAACACGTGAATCGAAAACATCAGTCAGGAAGAATTCAAGAAATAAAACCTGAGGGTGTGACTTCTCAGAGGAGAAAGGAAGCTGCTCTGCATGAGGACGTGCACCTGCAGCCGGAGCTCCTCCAGTTCCCGGGTTTTATCCAGCAGCTCTCCTCGCAGCTCGGCCAGCAGCAGCTGAACTCTTTCCTGCTGAGCCTGTCTGTCGCTCAGCAGGCGCTTCAACTCGCCCTGCGCCCGCGTGAACTCATCCTGCAGGCTACGAAGCCGAACAACTGACAAAATAAGAAAAATGTCCTTTGTGCCAATAGATGGTATTAAGCATTCATTGTCTGTACCTGATGTGTTCAGCCTTCAGCGTCTGGTAGTTGGTCCTGTGGTTTTCGCTCTTAATCCTCTCATCCACGAGCCTCTTCTGCAGCTCCATCTCCACTCCCTCCAGTCCCGCAGACAGGCCCAGCATGGCTGCAGACTTCCCCATCCCGGGCTCCAGGTCTGGGATGAGCGGGAGCGACTGACCGAGGGTGGAAGAGGTCATCTCGCCTCAGCAGGAAGGAAAACAAGTCAGGAGGAGAGGGAAGCTGCGTGAAGCTGCTGTGCCTGTGAGAAATGACAATGAAGTGGGAAATCACTGTTAACACAAACTGCATTCAGTAAGTACGGTCATGGAGAGCAGAGAAGTGAGGCTTTGTTGTCAGTAACCATGGCGGCTTTAAGAAGAGTCCCTCAGCTACTTGCTCAAATCCAAAGCTCTCAGATCAATCTCAAGTGATTAGCCAACCAGTCTCCAGGGCTTTTGGGCTCTGTTGTGGATACGAAGGCTCTCTGACAGGGGAAATTAGCCAAGGATTGGAGAAGAGAGGTGAAGAATGTTTGCAGTCAGAAGTCATAAGAATAATAATAATAAACAGGATCTGAAACGTGTGTCTGCGTCTCAGCATCCACTCAATAAAGCATGAAGACTGATGCCTTGTCTTGAGCTATCCCTTCAGACTTTAAACCTTCCCTGCAGCTACAAGTTTCAAAACTTCGCGCCGTCATTATGCTAACTAGCCAATTAGCATCCACTCGTTTCGGATTAAGTGGTTTCCCTGTTAACTGGTGAAGCTCCTTCAGCGTCCCTTGTTGCTGCTGGTAACAGCAGATGTTAAAAACCAGACAGAAATCCGTGGCCGTCTTGGCAAACACAACTTAACTGCGCTTACAATAAAGATTCGGAGTGTTGGACCTTTTGTGAGTCATATTTTAATATCAGCTGTTACTGGCAGCAAAGCCAAGAACGTCGATCACCAGATAACAGGGAAACCAGTTGAAGCGAAACACCACAGTTCCCTTTATCGGACAGGTTTATCTTAACATTAACTTAATGAAAAAGTCCGGGTACTACAGTTTTAACTAACACCGATTTGTGTTTTATAAAGATCTTTCTAGGAGTCTATCAACAGCGAATAAGATAGAATGTTGATATTGTAAGAAGTTAGCATAACAAATGCGTAAAGCTAACTAAAGTGGCTCGGCGGTAACGTTAGCAGGATGCTAATGTCAAAACGACGTCGCTCGAAAAACCAAAATGCGGACTTTTAAAGTGCTGTAACAAGACGCGACTGTCTCCTTTACACGTGTGAGCTGAAAAGCACAAACCTCCACGCAGCTTTGGTCCCGTTTGTTAACACTTTAGCAGCTAGCTGGCTAATCTGAACTACAAAGCGAGGAATCACGGGAGAGTTTTCCCAGCATGCATTGCTCACAAGGACTCGAAGCGTTCTAAACATGGTTCTAAATAAATGTTTAAATTCTGTTTCAGGCTGTTTTAAATCTGTGCAAGGCTATTTATTCAAGTGAATGGTTGCATTCAGTGAGACTGGAACACTTTTATAAGGATTAATGTATAGATTCCTGTGTGATATTTCCCTTTTTTTAAACTTTGATTTTCAAATCGTATTGCACTGTTTTTCTGGTCGATTTGATTTATATTTATTGTAATTCGGGTGGTATATTTTGTTTTTTTTTTTTTTATTCTTTGTCTGATATATACAGCAGAACACTTGTTTGTTTGTGCGTTTATTTCACAATTTTATAAGCATTACAAAACTGTAACTTACAAAAACTGCATTGCATATTGTGAAAATGGACAGCCAAGAAGCTTAGAGCTTTTCAACAGGGGTCCAACCCACCACCAAGTAATTGCACTGTGTACAGTCGGAGTTCAAACTCCAGGTCATAGAAGTAATGTCATAAAATGAAACATCACAGTGCACAGGATGACAGAGTGAGTAGTTAAGGTCATATTATGTTACCATAATTGGTCCGAGGCAAGTCTAAGTCCATACCATGATAATTTGTAAACACAAAAGAATAGTTATTATTCGTCAATTTTACCCACTCATTAGTGTCTCATCCAGCATAGTTCTCCAGAAGCCTTTGTTTTAACTTTCTTTTAAATATAGATAAAGTGGCAGAGTTTTTTAGATCACTTTCCAACTCATTCCATATCCGAGGCCCTCTATAACATACACCAAAGCCAGTGATTTGTAATGTTCTATTTTTCCCTCTATAAAGGGACTTTTGTCTGGTGTCATGTTGATGAGAGGGTAGGGATAATGAAAGGAGCTCAGTCAGTCTATTGTTTAACCCATATATAACTTTATAAGTTAAACAAGCATTATGATAAAGATTAATTTCAGGGAGTCTTAATAGTCTATATCTATGGAAGACTGGGTCACTGGGAGCGTTATAAGAAGCCCAAGAAATGGCTCTCACTGCTTTCTTTTGCAATATGAGTAGTTTTGTAGTATATGTTGGATATGTATTATTCCAAACAACATTGCAATAATTTAAATGAGGCTCCGATAGTGACCTGTACAGAGTCAACAGTGCTTCGAATGGAAGAAATTTCCTGACTTTGTAAAATAGTCCTACGATTTTGGATAATTTTTTACTTACTTCATTGATGTTTTGCAAAATTTAAATATTAACCAAAATATAATTATAAAGGGACAAAAATATTTAAGATTTTATAGGTACATGATTTGGTTCAAAGCTGGAATTAAAGTTACATGATATCAAAGTTTGTTTAAAAAAATTAAATAACTTGTTACTTTGGATTAGGTATGTGTTCAAGGCACACCACCCTCCCGGCTTTAAACCTGAAAATGATGCTACACTGTGTGTCAGAAGTAATGAAGAGAAAGCATTGATCTGTGATACTTCTAATGAGAACTGGACAACTCTGCAAAAACGTTCTTTATTACTGGTCAGACTGGCAATAAATCTAACTGGATGCAACAGACAGATGTGCCAATTCCATCGACGTTAATCTTCAAACGCATTGCTCACAGCAGGAGTGTAAACACATGGCCAGAGGGTCTATTCAGACCTACATGACAAACCAGCAAAGTGTAAAAATTACAACTAAAAACAATAAAAGTACAACAAGCAGTCCAGTAAAACAATTAGAAGAAGGCGAAGAGTGCTCTCTGTGATCTCAGTTTCTTAAGAGTTCAAACATGAAATAAAAAAAGGACAACGATTTGTCGTTCACTAAATGAGCCGTAAATAAGTCAGCAGTGGTGTGACCTTTAGCGTTTTCCCCTCACGTGTCTCATTGTTTATGAAAAAGGAGGGATAAATTGATCAATCATTCATGAAAGGACGCCTTTATTTTTCATCCTGTTTGCACAGGCCTGTAATTGGACTGAAGATGAACGGACACACTCAAGAGGGAGAGAAGCTTCGATGACAATGCAAACAAGAGGAGGTGCTGCAGGCATGTAATGGACACACACACACACAGCGGTTATGAAAGACAAAACACACAGTCAAGCTGGATTTCATACACTTGCTGCACGAGCGGGACCGATTGTAAGTTACTTTTAAAATCTTCTGAGGATTGTATTTCAATTAAATAAAAATGAACTGCTAATATTTAAAAGGTTACATGTAATTAAATTTTCATAATATGACACAACAGTAAGTTTTCAAATATTTGGTAATTAAAATAAACATGTGGTTCGGCAACCTCTTAAAATGCGTCTGTATTTACAGAGTAATAATTAAGCGAGTCCATAAAATATAAATTAACAAAACTTTATAGGAAATATACAAGTTTTGAGAGGCAAACGGAGTCAGCTTCCTGAGTGTTTGGGTTTCCCTCCTGTTCGGAGGGTCACCAGTGGAAAAATTCATCAACTGGAGCTGCAACAGGAAATAAAAAACAAACAAAAAAAAAAACATTAAAGGATGAAATTTGGTGCTGAATAGAAATGAGAGGAGTAGCTGTGGTCACCTGTCAGCAGCGTCCTGGTCCGCCTCCATGCTGCTGTCTCCGGATCGCACTTTACAGGGATCTGAAATGATGGAAAGAAGAAGAAAATCAGCCCCCCAAACTCTGCTGATGATAATAATAATAATAATAATAATAATAATAATAATAATAACAATAATAAAAAAGCGATCACTCCTCTACCTTGAATCCATCGGATCTGCGTGGCCGGACCGTAGCCCTGCTCGTTCTTGGCGGCGATGCGGAAGACGACGGCCGGCCGGTTGGAGGCGGTGGTGTCGATGTGGGCGTTTTCCAGGTGGGCGGAGCTCACCGAGCAGGACATCTTGGTGCCGCGGTAAATCCGGATGAAGGCCATCTGACCCGGCCGCTCCGAGCTGCCGGCGCGGCTCTTCCTCACCGCCATGTACATGGAGTACTCCACGATCCGGCCGGAGGACGACGTCGGCGCCTCCCAGGTGATGTGGACCGAGTCGGCGGCCTACGTGACGAAAACGTGAAGGAAATGTAGAGCGGTGTGGGGTTCGCACACCTCGAAATGCCGTTCTGGATGAACATCCTGGTGTACCTTGGCGATTTTGACAGCAGAGGGCGCTCCAGGGAAGCCGGGCTGGCAGGTCTTGAACTCGCTCACTGGGCTGAAGCCTCCCTGGCCGAAGCAGTTGACCCCGGCCACTCTGAACCTGTAGGTCTGACCCGGGCACAGCTCCTGCTTCTCCCGGCTCTGGTAGTCCTGCGGCCGCCGCTGAGCCAGAGGCTGATGGGAGAGGAGGAGGGGGTTAAAGTTAAAGCTCGGGCGTCGTCCCGACGGCTCCTGTCGTGCGGTTTTTACCTCTTTTACACTTGCGAGGCGACTGCTGGCGGCTGAAGTCACCTGGTCGCCGTCAGCGGGTAAAAAGTAGTGCCTGACCTCCGAGTAGAGCGTTTTGAACACGCCAACATCGAACCACGCATCGTCAAGGCGATTCTGTTGGAAGAAACAAATATTCTTCAAAGCAAGGAACGTGACGGAGAGAGAGAGTTTAGCTTCTTTGCTCAGTGTCCGACCTGCTCTGAGTGGGAGTAGAAATCTGCTGTCTTGTCACGTGGAACAGTTCTGCTGTCTGTAACATGAAAAATAAAAACACTCAGTCGACTTGATGAAAACGAGCGCCATGACGGACACCGGAGGCTGGGAGCGGGCATTTACCTGTCTGCTGCTGAGCGGAGCTGCTGACCTCCGCTGCTGAGGTCTCCTGTTTTGCAGCTACAAACAAACAAACAAACAAACGATGAGAAAAAGCATTTTTTTATTTGTGTAACTTTAATTTTAAAAGTAGATTTCATTGAGCCTTACAGTTTAAGTTCTGAAAGTGTAAAATGTCTTCTGTGCTCACAGCAAGCTGTTAAACTGGACTGACCGTGGCGTTGGAGGTCGTCCTGCGAGTCCCTCGCCGCGCCCCTCCCTCCCTGACACTGCAGCTCTACCGATTCACTCGCAGGTTGGTTAGAGGCGTCCTGCAGAGCGCCAGCATCCTGAAACCATATTCTGCTCAGTGTGGCTTCACAGTGTTGACATTCTAACATAAAGAGAGTTTCTGTGTTGCTTTATTGACTCACCTGGGCCGACGATTTCTCCTCGCGATGAGCGCTTCCTTCGTTCTGACGCTGGACTGACTGCAGTCCTGAGAGGACACGGCGAGAAAGAAGCAGAGATGGTGTCTCTCAGCAGTATTTTTTGGAACGTTCCAGAGCGCTTCTGTGTGCCCCAGCTCCCTCCACCTCACGCTGTGCTCCTCAGAACAAACCTGCAGGCTGTTGCTTCTTACCGTTCTGCCCATCTGCTCCGTTTGGATTGGCTGCCCTGCCAGGCGGGCAGCCGGCTGCCGGACGAGCGGGCTGGACCTGAAGGATGTAGCTGTCTGCTGCCGCCAGGGGGCGCCACGCCACGTGGAGCAGGCTGACTGTGGATTTGACCAGTAGCACCGGCTCCGGAGTGGCTGGTGGTTCTAATGTCAGGGTGGAGAAACTAAACCTGGTCAGGCCGTTTTGCGGTTAGTTAGTCGACGTCGCTCGGAGTGTCTCTCACCTGTCTCCAGGTACCAGAGGTCTTTGCAGCACACCTGGTAGTTCCAGCTCTTCCGGTACCCATCGCGCCCGCTCCAGAGGTAAAGCCTGGACCCGATGGTGGCGGTGCAGTGTCCGGCTCTGGCCCGGGGCCGGCAGGCGTACGGGTCGTCGGTCTGAGGCCCCTGATCCCTCGGCAGCTGGGACTCCAGGTCGTCCGGCTGCTCTGGGTCGAGGTCCTGCCAGCTCATTGTGTCTGAGGGAGAAAAAATAACATCAGTGTGCATCCATATGGTACGAAGAGAAGATACAGACAGGCTGGAAAGATTTAAGATTTTACCTAAGTTCAGAACACTCAAGGAGCTGGTGCAGATCCATTCGGCTCCTGAAGCGCTGCTGTGTTTCTGTGACTCTGGAACAGGAATCCAGCCCCCAAAAACATACATCCTGCAGACCGAACACACAGAGGGTCAGATCAAATCCTACGTTAAAAAAAAAGAACACTTGTCATTCCCTTTTGGAGCCCAGAAAACTGCCTGAAAAGCCTTTACTTGTTTCCAATGACGTTGGCTGAGTGGAGACTTCTGGGACGCGGTACGGACCCTCGTATTTCAGGCCTCGACCAAACCATCGTGTCTGAAAAACAGAGAGTTTGAATACTACAAACTGCCGCTTCTCACTGCTATTTGCACACTCGAAAAAAACTACTGTCAGTCATTTGCATTTGACGCAAAGCAGCATGCAAAGCAAGCACCAATTTGGAGTTGGAATGATTTGCCAGAGGAAGGCGAGTCGTACCGAGGTCAAGCTGCCAGAGGTCGTCCAGCCGGCAGCCTTGCATCCCTCCAAAGATGTAGAGCTTCGGGGAGCCGAGGCCGGTGTAGCCAACTGAGGTGTGGGACTCGCGTGCAGAGGGACCGCCGCCTTTAGTGTCCGGTATGTTCCAGCCCCGAGCCCCTGACACTGCCTGCAGCTCCAGCTCATAGAAATCCCTCAAATATCTATCCAGGTGTAAAGAAGCGACAGAAATCAGGACATTTTCAAGTCGGAATTAATTCAAATGTTAAAATCTAGAACATTTCTTGTGTATAGGTTTGCACATTACCTGGGGACATTTCCATTGGGGTCCTCACTATCATTGGCCAGACCTCCAAACAGGTAACACTTGTTCCCCACGAGTGTGAAGCTGTGTCCGATCCTGGGACACGGAGGCGCCCCGGTCCTGGGCGCCCTCGGCTTCAGCTTCTTCCACAGCCAGCGGCTCGCCTGCGGAAGAAGAGGTGAGATTAAGAAACATACAGAGAGAGATAATAAGGTATAAGATAATTAGAGATGGCTTTCTCCTGAGAAGAAACTTAACAAACTCATCTTGAACAAGTCTTGGCTTGAATAAACTCCCAGTCCAAGTTGAGAAATACAGATTATTGAATGCTTGGGAGGACAGACTGTTATACTGTGGGATTACCTGAAGTTCATAGAGGCTGTTGGTGTACTTTCCAAACTCGACCATGCCGCCAAAGACCAGGATCCGGGTACCTTCGCAGGCGAAGCCATGTGCAGCACAGCCGGGTGGGATGTCTCCTCTGACTGCAGGGAGAAACCACTGCCTCGACACTGGAAAAGACCACACATAATTTACTTTACATAATCATGAGGCAGGTAATGATGTGTAACACGCAGTGTGTTCAGTCTACGAAGTTGAAGAGTTGAACACAGACTGATAAGGACCTTTCTGTGTGCAGTTTGTATACCTGCGAGGGCTTTCTTTACTACCAGCTTCCACCCACATTCCAGAAGCACGTTTGCCTAATGACTGCCTCTGAATTCCCCGTGTTATAACTATACCATAGCAGTATTTATAACAGACACTTCAGTATTTGCATCCTCAACTTGAACATTTTAAAGTGAATGAAACACTAAAATGACCTCGCTTGAATTTCAGTTCATTAAAAGATTGATTAGCATCATGAATGGCATCTGCATTTATTATTGATTATTTAATACCAGGTCTCTGATTCTAGTCAGACTGGCTGCATGTGCATCTCATTTAAACACCCTGAACAAATTCACAGAAGTTATACTGCTGGGATCTTTTCTTGACGAACACTAAAATTAACTGCATTAAATGACAGATGAATAGAAATCCGCTAAACGGAATAAACATGCGAGACTTTACAAAAAGAGTTACTGGATCAAACCAGGTGAAATGCAATTATTATGATCGAATCAGAGTGTGCATTCTGTAAATATTAATATTTGGTAACCAATTCATGTCTGTTGTTTACAAAACAAACAAACAGCTCGCGCAGGCGTTAGCTTCCTGCTAAAAACATTAGCTGCTAACGCGCTAGTTAGCCTCCGGCTAACGTTAGCATACCCGTGTTGTAGACATGCAGGTCCTCCGCTATTCCCTCGTTCCCGCCGCCGAAAACAATAATGAGCTCCCGGATAGCGGCTGCTCGGTGTCCGTGTCTGGAGCGCGGTATGACCCCGGTCACGGAGTGAACTTTCCTCCACTGCGGCTCCTCCGTAACGGAGTTCATCTTCCCGTCCAGGTACCACAAAACTTTGGCGCTGTAGACGTTTCAAAGACAGGGGGCGGGGCTACAGCAGACCAAGAACAGAGCACTCACTCCGTCCCGTTTCTTCAATACCAAAGGGAGGTTTAAAAAAAGAGGACTCACTCCACTCTGCTTCTCAGACACCAAATATCTGCTTCCTGTAATTTCACAAAAATAATAAAAGATAAGGTATTCATTTGTCCTACAAACGATAAATGTGCATCATTATAGCAAAGCAGCAGGTGACTGTAATTAAATGGAAGAATAGCAAAACAAATATGAACAATACATCATAAGTAATGAAAATGATGAAAATGATGAAAATAGTGAAAATACATAACGATTTGGTCAGTAGGGGGCAGTGTTTGTACCGTGGTGTCGTGGTCTGCAGGTAAGACCAAAGAAGAAGAACGACTTCCTCTTCAGAACGCGGCACTTTCACCACATCAAATCCGTCCACTCGGCTCCATTATTTGGTAAGAGTTTTAATTTCTTTACCTTTAGCTTAATATCATTATTTATAAGATGCGGTGGATACAAACACCATGATGATGTTGATGAAAAGCCATCTCAGTGATGCAGCCGGAGGTGTCAAGCTTCATTAATTGCAGGCCGTGGTCTGCACTGTTAAGTCTGTGGCCCAAAAGTGCGATGTACAGAAGATTAAACCATGGCTTTTGCTGTTTCATTGTGACAATAGATATGCACATTTTTGTGAGTTGATTTCTAGTGCAAATATTTTCTCTTGTAGATACCCAACCTCCCTGAACAACATAGTGGCATATTGTTAGGAAATGTGACAATACTGCACCTGACAACCTCTTTACATTGGTGAGTATCATGTTATTGCTTTTGATAATTCTTGTATTTATTATTATTTTCAAGGGTTGTTTTGCCATGTCAGATTTTAGGGCACAAATATAACAAACAACATCACAGAGCACATTATAAATATTTTTCTGAGAATATAATCAAGAGGAAATGTTTATAATAGTCTTTTGGACAAGTAGTAGAAAACTAGTAGAATACAACTGCTGACAGGATAAACCTTTTTCTGTTTAAGTGGTGTGTGTGGCAGTGTAAGGTGTGTGACAAATTGTTATCAAGTAGGGATGAGTAAATGAAACATTTTTGAATCAGACATTTCCATTATGGTCGCAACTTCAGATGCCCGTGTGTGTATAGAGACTGCCCATGTACTTTCATGTCTACCTCAATGAGGACAGCGAGGATCTCATCAAGGAATACAAGGTCAGTAAATATGTCAATGTGCTGAAGTATATTCTGTTTATTTGAGAGGAAAATAGTATGTAGTGTTAATGTAATCTAGCATTTTCATCTATGTTTCAGCTATCTTGGTGTTATAAAATTGCTTGAATTTGTTGCCTGATTGATTAAAATACTGTATTGGCCCGAATATAAGATGACTCTGATTATGAGACGACCCATATTTTTCAAATATCATAAAGTTACTCATAAAACAGCTTTTTATTGTACAATTATTCTAGGAAAACTCACAACAGAGATAACATTCCGTGTGATTTAAGATCAAGAAATATTACTGCAGTATTAAATAAACAATATATATTCCCTTTCTCAAAATCTGAGGCTATGACTCAGTGAATAAGCAACAAATAAGAACCACAAAGGTTCAATAACTGCATTAATGATGTCAATAGCTCTATAACCATCAAATTCAAGTTCTGTTCAACTTCATGAGCATTAATAATTCAGTCTAATATATCTTGGCCACTTGGCAGTTGTTTGTTGACTGTGCTGTGTTGAACCTTCAGTTTAAAGTTGGCATCAAAACTTCTCCTCTGTTGTTTGCTCACTTGTCACGTTCAAGCGCAGACGGCCACTTCCTCCATTTTTCATCAGAGGTCATATGACGCTTCATTCTCTTTCTGGTCGCCGGTACTTTGGCTCCATCTCGCGGCACGGTTGTGTAACGACAATCTAGTCCTCGATTATAGTACGACCCCATTTTGGAGAATACAGTTTCTGGAACAAAATCTCGTCTTATATTCGGGCTAAAACAGTATTTAAACATGGGCCACGATTTGTGTTTGTGTTGTGTGCAATTAGCCACACTGATTACTTAAATAAGCCAGACTAGCCAAAGTATGTGAGACCTAACACTTACCATCTTTTGTAGAATACCCCTCTGGCGTCTCTTGAAGTCTGACTGAATATTTGTTGGTGCTTTGTTTGGAATTTTTGTCAAATCCTTTTCAACCTGATCTCCTCTGTGTTGGTCAGAATATGGACTTTGAAGAAATGGAGAGAGGCTTTCCTGAGACCACCATGGGGATCTATGTGATCAGAAAAGGAGATGCAGAGCCAGAAGAGGAGCCTGAGGTCGTGGGTGTTTTGATTGAGGGAGTGGGAGTCCTCGCTGGCCTGAGAAGCATCACTCATGGATGTGCTGTGCGATTTGGATTGACCTATGCAGCAGACTTAAGGTATGGAAATGCACATTCAAAGTGTTCCAAAAAGTCCTGATGAATCTGGATGGAAAGAAACTCTCACCCAAAGTTCAGTCATTAAAAATCAAGATGCTGCAGTGAACTTTATTGTGCATTCTGTCATTCTGATGCACCTGACATAGATGTGCTTCAAGGAAATGGACACTGAAGAATTGTTATTGTTGCACTTTGTTTACTTGGACAGCTTTTTTTGCTGGCTCACTTTGCAGTTGAATGTTGGTTTTTATAAATAGATTTCAATCAGTGATTATAAATTGAAAATGTTTGATGTGTTTAGTGTAAATTTAATGTGATTTGAATGAACTGAATTTAAGAAACTGTAATGGGTGCGTCAACATATTTTAGGTAAATAGAATTTATTTAAGGAAAACACAGAAATCGATTTTGAGTAAATTAGATAAATACAATGAGCCTCAGTTGCATAAACCCTAATAGTCTTTTCATCTTTGTTTTATTTAATATAATTACATTTGGGCTATTTATCTGTTTATGTTCGAATTACTTAACTCAATTGCATGGAAATTTGTCATGTAATTGAAATACATGAAAGTGATGAAAATGACCAAATTAATTTTTTGAGTGCACCCTCCGCAGACAGCACCAATTCAGACGGCCTGAACCACTTCCTTGCCGGCTCTGACAGGCGGAGCAGCGACCCTGGAGACGCCCTTCAGCCGGCAGCGATGGTGAGGGACACCCCCATACAGCAGCACCAGAACCAGGTCAGGGCAATCCTGCAGAGAGTCAATAGGAGAAAAGCCCATGGTTCAGACGGGAAAAATCCTATTTATCCTATCTAGAAATATCTATCTGAAAGATAGCATGAACAGGATATATTGATCACTAATAAAGTCAACATTGGTACTCACAGTCTGAAAAATTAGAGATGAATGAATGTATTTTTTTTTTGGCTTTCAAATGCGCGCTCTCGCCTCCAGCTCCTCCTTATTGGCTGCCGCCTCTCTAAAATCTCTTCCTTGCTCCTCCTGCAGCGGCCTCCTGGCTTCTCTTGTCCTCAGCCGGATACTGCCCACCAGAGTCCTGAGCCCCCCCCCCCCCCCCCCTCCCCCCCCCCCCCTCCTGTCCTCTGCCTCTCGGGCTCCTTGCAGCAGCTCCTCTGAGGCTCTCCTCCTTCACCATCGCCTCCTCCTCCAGACGAGCTTCCACTTCTTTATATTTCCGCCTCCATTCTGCATTTTTCTTTGTCAGCAGGAAGAAAAAAGGGTGAAAATGGTCATTGAGGGACTTAAGCGGTTCATCTCCAGACAAAATGAGACGAGCTGAGGTTGTGTGAAATGTTAAAAACATCAAATCAGTGACTGAATGTGTGTTTGTACCTCGATGAGTCTGGAGAGATGGTTCTGCTTCTCCTCAGTCAGACCCCCTTCACCAGATGGAGCTCTTCCTTTAGAGAAGCCATGTCTGCTGCAACCTCCTCTTCCCGGTGCAGCCAGCGATCCGCCCACTCCGCCACACACTTTCTCCTGGTGTGGTGGGCCGCCTGCAGCTCCCTGAGCACCGCCTCCTTCCCCTCGGTCAGCTGGGCCACCTGCTGCTGGTGCGTCGTCTCCAGGAGGCGTCTGGCTGCCACTTCTTCTGTCAGCTGCCGCTCTTTTTCCTGCAGCTGGGAGGCCATCAGCGCTGGTCTGGGGTCAGCCTGCCGGGTCTGACCAGCCTCTTTCAGAGCGCTGACCGCTGCTCTCAGCTGGCTGACTTCCTCCCGGTGTTCTTTCTTCAGACTCTCCTCTTTTGCAGCCAGCCTTTCCTCCCTCATGTGCCAGCGGGCCTCCCAGGGCTTATTGCCGTCACTCCTCATCTTGTCGCCCAGGGCCTTCAGTTGGCTGAGCCTCCTTTGCTGCAGCTCCCTCTCAGCCAGAGCTTGCTTCAGTTGGCGATCTTTCTCCGCCATCTGCTCCTTTTGGGCCTCCAGAGCGCGCGCCTGTAGTTTAAAACACAAATAAAGATGAGTTTTGTTTGTGACATTTTTTTAAACAATGAGGTTTGTTGCTTTTGTTTCTGTTCTGAACACAAAGCTGTCTCACCTGTCTCTGGTTCTCCTCCTCTAAGCTGGCCAGGCGATGTATTAACTCTGAGAGTTCAGCAGTTTTCTGGACGCTGAAATCTCAGTTATAGAATAACGCCTGACGGAGGGCCTTTATGCGATGGGATTGATCCCCTCGGAGGCACGCAGTGTCTCCACACCATTTCTTGCCTGGCTTCTTATTTACCATTGTGGAACAAATACTTCTGCTGCACTGGGAACTCGGGAAACACGCCACACGCTGAGATAAGACTGGAGAACTCAGGAAAGTCGCTGCACGTTCGCTGAGACTAACCAACACGAGTGAAGGTAGACTGAAATGTTCTCGGGACTCCGAGCTGCTTTGATGACATCATCATGACTCGTAGATAATACATTTGAGGGGATGGAAAGGCTATAGAGTGTGGAATATGTGTATAAAAAGAAATATCTATTTTTGTCATTACACAAATAAAGATTTATATTGGTATAAATAATGACTGATTGATTTAGATACTATGTATTTTCAAATCAGTTATAATATGCTACATTTACTCCTCTGTGTGGTCACATTGTCCATTCAACTAATTAAATGATTTATCACGACTAATCAGTATCTGAGTGCTCACTAGAGCTTTCTTTTCAGGTGCAATGTAGGGGGAGAGTGGGGTAAGTAGTGCCAATTTTTACTTAAAGTGACTTTTACACAAGGGGATTACAGGAATGCCTGCAACTAAAATATGTTCATATAGTTTAGGATGTTGTGCATCCCTGGGAGCAATGACTTTGGAACTTAAATAAACTGTGTGAGAAATATAGCTTTGGAAAAAAAAAGTGGTTTTGTGGCACAACTTACCCCAAGTGCGGAGTAAATTGTGCCATTAGTCAGAATACACTGGGGTAAATTGTGCCACTGATAACTGAAGTAAAAAAAGATCATTTTAATATCAAAAATGATAATGCTAGATAAAAACAAGACAAATTCAATACAAAAGTACTTGTTTAATGCTTATTTAAAGTTTTAACATCATCATAGGCCAATTTGCTTCAGCAAGGCCCAGTGCCACATCAACACATGCTAAGAACAAAATCAAAAATCAAAAATGAGCACCTGACTGCATCTGCATCTGAATATCTTCACAGATTCGACCTACTACTGGACGTTCCACGTGTCAGTGCTGCAGTGGAATATGAACTTGCGCTCCCTTCTGGCTCTATCACCACGCTTTCATGGTGTGGGAAATTTTTTAAGCACATCACCTCGAGGGATGACTCCATCATTCTCTCTAAATGTGAAGATGGCCTTTCCATCAACAGGCCTCATAACTTTGCTTCAGAAACTGAAAAGTTGGAACCCTGTCTGTCTTCCTTTTGTATCTGCGTGACATGATGGATTTTGATCTGAAATTAAGAATGACACAGTTTCAGTGATCAAATGGAAGAATAAGATGTACAATAACAATAAAATACAATAAAGTAATATATAGTAAATAATCATAAGTTGGGTTAAGTTGTGCCACTGGCAGGTCCTTTGGCACAAATTACCCCAGGTCCACCATTTTGAAAAAAATGCATCCCCCAGCTGTTCTGAGCTAGCATCATGTTAACTGTATAGACTCATGATGTAGCTTACTAAAGCAGTAAAACGTGTGAAATGTTTTCAAAGTTTTCTATAATTGTTCAAACAGCAATCAAAAAACCTCAACCATGTAAATTTTACTTTGGAGGGCAAAAAATGTTTTTTGAACTTAAATGTGCTTACCTCTCAAGCCTCGTGTCTCCTTTTTTGCAAGATGAGCGGAATGGACGCCTCTTCAAAAATACGTGGTCACATGACCAACAACTACTATGGTTGTCGTTGTATCGGTCCATTCTGGTGAAGAGGGAGCTGAGCAGAAAGGCGAAGCTCTCGATTTACCGGTCAATCTACGTTCCCACCCTCATCTGTGGTCATGAGCTTTGGGTCATGACCGAAAGGACAAGATTCCGGATACAAGCGGCCGAAATGAGCTTCCTCCGTAGGGTGGCTGGGTGCTCCCTTAGAGATAGGGTGAGGAGCTCAGTCACCAGGGAGGAGCTTGGAGTAAAGCCGCGACTCCACATCCAGAGGAACCAGCTGAGGTGGCTCGGGCATCTGTTCAGGATGCCTCCTGGACGCCTCCCTCGGGAGGTGTTCCGTGCATGTCCCACCGGGAGGAGACCCCGGGGAAGACCCAGCACATGCTGGAGAGACTATGTCTCTCAGCTGGCCTGGGAACGCCTTGGGATCCTCCCAGAGGAGCTGGAGGAAGTGTCTGGGGACAGGAAGTCTGGGCATCTCTGCTGAGACTGCTGCCCCTGCGACCCGACCCCGGACAAGCGGTAGAAAATGGATGGATGGATGGATGTGAGGACCAAGCAACAACCCAAGGTTCTCCCTTGAGAACCAGACCAACAATATTATGTGCACCCCTGTTTATAGGTGTTATAGCAGCTTTAGATGGCATACAGAAGCAATTACAGCCACATGAAAGAGAAACATATCAATCAGTACATCCAGCAAGAGGTCAGCATCGTTTACAGACCAGAGGAAACACAAAACAATGTGAAGAGAGTGAAGGCTCCAGGGCCAGTGTGGGTCAAACAGAAGGGAAACAGAAGTGTAATTAGGTACTGTAATGTGACTGTTTTCACGTCTCATGTCATGTGAGTGTGTCTGTCTTCAGCAGAATCTTTTGGAAATAAAAAAAGACATCAAAATATGATCAATGACTGAGCACAACATTTTGAGCTGCACTCATGACTGTGTAGAGTTGTTTTAGAGATCTTAACCTGAGTGCGCACAATCCCAGGACTTCTCATTTGGAAAAAAGGGGGGTGGAATTGGGCGGGCGGGCGGGGGGCGGGGGGGGGGGGGGGGGGGGGGGGGTTGGGGTATGGTTAGTTTCAGGGTGATGTGAAGGATAAGATCAGTTAACTGGTTAACCAGTGGCGACTTATTTAGAGCTGAGTAGGTCAACAGGAAGTGAATGTAAGCCACTGTCCCCACAGAACTGAACAACAAAACGGAGTGTGTGTGTCTGTGTGTGTGTGTGTACAGGAACCCCTCCCGGTGAGCAGGAAAACAGTGACGTCAGTGGTCGATTGGCGATGAACAGTAAAGTGTGGTCAGACTTACTGCACGCGTGCGTGCGCGGACATTTGTGTGCGTGTCTGTTCTGTGCGTACTTGTGAGAAAGCAGGAGTAGTTCAAATAAATAGAGATGTGTGTGTGTGTGTGTGTGTGTGTGTGTGTGCGTGCGTGCGTGCGCGCGCGCGCGTGTGTTTACACAGTCGGGAATTCTGCGCCAGAGGAAGTGCGCTCGTTCTCCGTCTGCGCGTCCCGACTTCCTGCTCAGAGAGAGAGAGAGAGAGCGAGAGAGAGAGGATCTCCTTTCAGACAGCGGGGCAGCAGCAGCATGGAGCCCCAGCACAGCTCACCACACACACCGCTGTAGGACACGAGCGCACACACACACACACACACACCAGGCGCCGGCAGACGGACAGCAGTGCAGAAGCGGGGAAGCAGCGGCCGTCAGCAGCTGGGTGAGTATCCTGCGCCCTTATTAAGTTGTTTGTATGTGCGCACTTGTGCGTAATGGAGAAACAGGAGCGACCTCGCATCGTCAATTGGTGTATTTGATGGAATCTCTGCAACAATCAACGCGGAAACTGCGAAACGAGCCGCGCGTGAAGTGTTGAATCCGTGCGTAAAATGCGTTAAAGCTGTGCGTAAAATGCTCTTCAAACTGCGCCCGTCGCGCGCTCCGCTGTGAATCAAACCCTGAAACTAAATCAGTGCTTTTAGGGCTATTCTAAATTAAGAATCCACGGCTCGGGAGTTTATTAACTAGTAATTGAGAAAAATTCAGCCCTGGCTCCTTTAAATATCCAGTTGTAGAATTTCTGGTTTGTCTCGACCTCGCAGACTAATTGCCATGCGCTTCCGGATTGAAGCTGGCAGCAGACAACATCTTGAAAATGAGTCACTGGTGCAAAAACAAAGAGCCATTTGAGTTCCAGCAGAGCCCCCACCGCTCGCCTCTCCCCGCACACACCGAGACATATTTCCAAAAATCTGAAATAACCAGTGGAAGTGGATGGAGGGCTGCGCGTGGCGGTTTGTGTTGCAGACTGTCAAGGATAGAGGATCCTAAATGGGTTCCCGCTGCGAAGTCGAAGAGTGTTTCGTGTTTCTTTCAGGACTTGACAGGATTTATTGTCGGTGAAGTTCAGGCGTTGATACAGATGACCAGAGCACGAGACTGCCTTTATTCTGAAACGACGTTTCCTGCTGGGCGTTTCTCTGAAGACAACAGGTGAAAGGAAGAAGGAACTATCTCAGAGTGAGCACACATCAAACCCTCTGCAGCTACTTTCTGTTCTGGGCAAAATCATGAGCTTTAAACCCGCAGTGTGACTGACAGTTTCTGCTTTTCTCTGATGAGATATTGGAAATATAAGTTGTTGAGTGACAGAAGAATAGAAGAATGATGATATATATGAATGTTTAGAAAGGGGCAGGAAGGAAGGTTCTCCTAAACTACAACATAAGGTTGCTTTGAGTTGGCATGGTGTTGTTTCAGGGTGAAGAGATGTCTATATTTAAGGTTTCAGTTAGATTGGAAATAGTTTATCAGGGTTATGGATGGAGTTGTGGAGTCAGGGTTGGGATAGGACACTTCCAAAAGTTATGAAGTTAAATCATTTTTACATAAGATGAGTGAATGGCAAGTCCCCATAAAGATACAGCCTCCAAACTCTGTGGTGTGTGTGTGTGTGTGTGTGTTCCTGGTGTGTCCCGGTGACAGGACGTCCTGGGGAGGGAAGGCCTCTCAGCCCCGCGGCTGAATGACAGGAAGTCCTCGTTTAGACAGACAGACAGACACCGCGGCACGGCCTCCATCGCTTCACGCATGCACACACCCTTGCAGGAAACAGGAAGCTGGATGTGTGTGCGTTTGTGACGGCGGGTCATTGTTTTGCACCACGTGCACTTTCCTCCACCTTCCTGCTGGCTGGCTTCCTTCCGCAAAGACACAAAGAGAGATGCATGCCGCGTTTTCAGTGACTGATTGTTCCGGTGTTGCCGAGCCGAGCCGCCGCTGCCAGCGATCCGTCAGGGTGTGGATGTCGGAGACCTTCTCTCCTCCATGGCCGAGGCAGATGTGGTTTCCATGGGGACGAGTCTGAACTGTCTCATGGCTGCAAAATATTGACGACTGTGATCAGATATTGGTTGCGATTCCTCGTCAGCTGCAGCCTGTAAACAGCGGCGCTCACTCACAGTCACTTGTTTCCAGGTAAACACGACGGTTAGACCCGTGTTTGTGTTAGCAGGAGGTCACTGACCACATCCTGTTTTATCACCATGGAAACGTGAAATCCACCCACTGTCTAGACCTCTCTCTCCCTGTCTCATACACACACACACACACACACACACACACCCAATATGATACCTTATAAACAAATATAAGTGTAGAATAACTGGAACCAAAATAACGATGAACTCATGAACTTTTTCTCAAAGCGTGCACACTTAAAAATAATTGTAGTTTTCTCTTTAGTTTTGTATTTAAAGCTAATCTGTCTTGAGTACTCCTCAACTTGTTATCGAAAAGTCAATGCAACACGTAAATATAGTCCATATTGTGTTTATATGCCATCTAAAAGTGAAACTAAAGCACAACGGAGGGCTTTTTGTTGACAGTGATAGCTCTGATTCATTACCAGGTTTCGGTAAACGCAGAAAAGGACTTCAACAATCATCCATGCATTTGGAGAATTTCTGAAAAATTCTTAACTTTTAGATGTTGTTGAAGTTATTCAGTAATGTGCATTGTAGTGTGAAAGTGAGAAATTCTAATTTTCACAGCTCATTTATTGGAAACGAAATTCAGGAAGTGATGGTTGCCGTGTCTCTATGAACCCCTGGTCCTCCTCCTCAGATTGCCTTTCCCGCCCCGCCATGGAGAGCTCCATCACACTCTGGCAGTTCCTGCTGCAGCTGCTGGTCGACCAGAGCCACAAGCACCTCATCTGCTGGACGTCCAACGACGGCGAGTTCAAGCTGCTCAAGTCGGAGGAGGTGGCCAAGCTGTGGGGGCTGCGCAAGAACAAGACCAACATGAACTACGACAAGCTGAGCCGGGCGCTGAGATACTACTACGACAAGGTGCGGCCTGAGTGATCCTCCGAGAGAAGCCGAGGAAACGATGGTAGCAAAAAAATGCTAATGGAGCCTTGTTTCTTCTGCAGAACATCATCAAGAAGGTGATCGGACAAAAGTTCGTCTACAAGTTTGTGTCGTTTCCCGAGATCCTGAAGATGGACCCTGCCCTGGTGGAGTCGGGCCGCTGCAGCGAGGGGAGCGGCGGCGCCGCGTCCGAACCCGAGGCCGAAGACGAGGACGGGGCCGAGAGGAACCAGTACCTCCACTCTGGCCTGTACTCCTCCTTCACCGTCGGCTCCCTGCAGCGTCCAATCAAGACGGAGCCCCGGTCGGACCGCCACGATGACGGCTCGTCCGTCATCCGCTTCGTAACCAACCGCGGGCGCGCTTCCCTGCCCTGCACCCCGCCGCCGTCCTCGGCGGAGAACTCTCACTCCTCCAGACTGTCTCCCCGGCCGGCCCGCTCCTCCTCCCCCGGCTCCCCGTCCCCGCCGCGGAGCCCCGCCCCCCCGCCGGCGAGGCCGCGGTTCGCCGACGCCGACGAGTCGGAGGGCAGCAGCCAGCCCCTCAACCTGTCGTCCGGCCTGAGGGAGAGGGAGAGGTCGCAGAGCGCCGCCGCCTCCGAGAGGCGAGGACTGGCCGGCGGCACGCCGCTGAAAGGCAGGAAGCCAAAGAGTCTGGAAATCTCCGCCCCGTCTCTCCTCCTGACAGGAAGTGACCTCGTCTCCATAGCGCTCAACAGCCCGGCGCTGCCCTCGGGGTCCCTGACCCCCGCCTTCCTCACGGCGCAGGTACAACACGGTGCACGAACACACTGGAGACGCAGCGGGAGGGGAGGGGAGGGGAGGGGGGAGGCAGACATGGAGGAGAGGGAACGAGGTGAGCGGAAAGAGAAGGAGGAGGTGAGGGAGGGAGGAGGGCTCTAAGTGAAGCCATATGTTCCTGAAGCTCCCGATTCGCTGGCAGCGGCTCGCTGACCAAACCAGGACAGCCTGACTACACTCAGGCATTCGGCTGACGCTCCGATCCAGACGGAGTAATCACACACTGCTGTGTGTACATCACCCACGGAAAATTAGAGTGCCGGCTCAAGCGCTGGCTCATTACTCAATATATTCATGTGGACACCGTCCTGTTTGAAGGGCCACGGCTCGTTTTCAACCGCAGGATCCCGTCAAGGCCGTGTCACCTTGTTGACTTTGAGTCAAAGTGCCTGATTAAAGCTTTACAGGCTTTTTTTTGCAACTCTGGTTCTGGTTTACAGTAAGCTCGATCTGGCAAAAAGCAGGTCAAGGCATGAGCCAATCTCTAAGTCAAACTAAACAACAGCTAACTGAGTTCGCGTCAGAGTCTGACTGGCAAGAGCATTTGAGAAGGATTGGGGCTGAAGTACTTCAGGCAGACAGAGGAGAGGACTTGTAGCAAAGAAGAAAAGAAGGTCTGAAGGGTAGAACAGCAGACCTCGGCGTGTGTGTCTGCTCGACGTGAGTTCACTAGAGGGCAGACTTGAACGTCACGACGAGGAACGGCTCCGTGAACAAACACCGCCCGCTCCGTCTCACCGTGCCTATCCCCCCGTTTGTGCCTGTGTGTGCAGACTCCATCTGGCCTGCTGCTCGCTCCCAGCCCTCTGCTCTCCAACATCCACTTCTGGTCCAGCCTGAGTCCAGTGGGACCCCTGAGCCCCGCCCAGCTGCAGAGCCACGCCCCCCTCTTCCAGGTAACGCTCGCTTCCTGCGCTGTTTTTCATTTCCTGTTCATTGTGGAGCAGAATATATAAGAGGAAAACGTTTCAAACCGTTTCTGAAGACGCTGTTTGTGGGGTCAACACGTATGCAGATGATGAGGTAGAATATACGTAAGTCTCACACAAGTTCCTCCTTCCAGGCTCTTCACCCACATCTCACACCGCAGATTTACTTCAGCTGTTGTTTTTTTATGCTCTTTCTTGCTCGTGTGATTCAGTGTAATGCCAGAGGTTTCAAAATAAGCTGCAGATGTTTCCGCTCTGCCGCGGACAAGAAAAAGGGGGCAACTTCCTGTTGGCTTGGCGTGGGTGGAGTAGGTTGGAGGAAGGAGGGGGAGGGTGGGGGGGGGGTTGTTTGCTCAGGAGAGCCTCCCCGTTCACGTTGATGAAACTCTCTTGTATGTGTTGAACAGTTCTGAGGCAGACTCGCTCACAGTTTGCGTTTTGATCCCGTTTCGCCCCGCAGTTCCCCTCCCTGCTGAACGGACCCCTCCCGGTGCCGCTGCCCGCCGTGGACGCCCCCTCCCCCCTGCTGCTCTCCTCCAGCTCCCAGAAGTCCTGATGCCAGCCTCCCCGCCGACCCCGGCACAGATCGGGACCACCGGGGTCATCGGATGACTGAGGATGACCCCCCCCCATCCCCCCGCCCCGTTCAAACTTTTTCATCTGTTTCTTTGCTTTTATCACCGAAGGAACAGCTTCGTTGTGAAGCTTTGCTCTCTGAGACGAGTATTTTTTGCATTTAGACGCGTCTTCCTATGTTTACTACAGTTCAGTTTTGTTATCTGTGTTTAGCGTTTTTTTCAGGATTAAAACTGGTGAATGTGTTCATGATGATGCAAAGGAGGGACTGAAGAAGGATATCTTGTTATTTTAGGGTCAATCTCAAAATCCGCACCTCGGATCTGAAGGATTCATGAGGTAAAAGAAAGATGTGCGGGTGTAATGTCAAGAGAACCGCCCCGAATCTCAGTCTGATCCTAACGGGACCTTAACTGGACGAATGGACGCCACAGGCTCCAGCGGCCTGTGAAGAGTGACAATCAAGCCCTCAACGATTTAAATAAATGAGAAAACACGCAGAAACGTACAGAAGCGTATTGCACTCACACCACAAACGACAGGTTAGTTTTTCTGAGCCAAAGTGAAATTTTAATGGAAATTCAATCAGCTGTTTTCATTTAACTAACATTTCTTTACTCCAAAAATAGCAGGGTTTTTTTTTTTTTTTTTAATTACATTTATTCTAATAATTTCTCTTTGGAGCAAGCTTAAAAAATAAATTTATTTTTTTTAAATGTAATGAAAATTTTTCATGAGAAAATGAACTTATATAGATTTTTTTAATCAATATTTTTTCTGAACTTACAAGAAATCTTGTGTCAAAATGAGAAAATTTGCTTTTTTTTTCCAGAAAAGCATTTATTAGCTAATGAAAAATTTACAAAAAACTCCATATATTTTCTGAGAAGTATACAAATATATATATTTTCAGATATACAAACTTTTTTCTGAACTGACATTTTGAAATGCAGTTTACCTTAATGCAAATTAATAATAAAACTGCTTTTTTAAAGACTTGTAGATACATTATTTTCTTAAATGCATAATTCCATTAAATGCAGTTGAAGCAGTTTTTGGAATAATTTGAGAACCAAAAAAATCCTTTAAATATTTTGAAAACATTTTTAATGAAATAAATCAGAAAATGCTGTTTTATTTCTTTATTGAAAATCATTGTTTTCTAAATGATGAGAATTGGTTGCCTCCACCCCAAAAAAGAGCAGTTTTTCGGCATTTTTCCAAGTTTAAAAGGATGAATTTTCTTTCCAGTTATTTTTTCCTTGAAACGGAGATGAAAATCTTCTACAGAAAGTGTTTTTCTATTAATGAAACTTAAAGAATATTGCTGCTTTAGATAAATTCTGCCGCAGTTACTTTTCCAAAGGCGTGTTAAATATTTAAAATCATCTGGATACTGTTGCATAAATTAATCATATAGATTAAAAAAAAAAAAAAGATTTTCTTCTTTCTGTGAGAAGCATGCTTCTGTACAAAGACTTACAGTTTCAGACGTTGAAAGAATCTCAGGATTTTTGGTTGTTTCGCTTTAAAAAAATCAGTCCGATCTGAGAAGTTTGAGCCAGACGTAACCGAGAGATGAAGGCGGACGGACTCCTGGCAGAGAGGCTGCTGCTGAGAGACGCTGTGGAAGTGTTTTATTTTCTGTATATTGACTCGTATTTTTAATGCACTGTACCTTTAAACCTTGTACCGGCTGTGCCTTTGAACATGTAAAACGTATGGAGATGTGTTCAGCTTCAATCCACACTCAAGGTCAAAATTGCACAAAGTTTTTTTTTGTAAAATGGCTTTTGATTATTGTTTTTCTTGCTTTTCTTTTATTTGTAATAAGAGAGAAATTGTATTCTCATTGATTTCCTTGTTTTCTTCATTTAAAAAAACAAATAAATGTCACTGTTTTGATGAGTTTTACTGCATTGTGGGGAGAGAAAAAAAAAGCAGCGGCTGCACACACGGTTTAGGAAACAGTTTAAATTTACTTTCCGATGGTTATGAGAAATAAATAGTTCCAGTAAAAAGAGTCACACACCAACTGTTCGCCGGCAGCTCAGTGTTTCAGAGAGGTCGGGTTCACAACACAGCAGGCCTTCCATGCATCAGGCACGCACACACACACTCACACACACACACACACACCGTTCACTCAAACACGTTCACATCGAATTAGGTCATCCATACATTTGAAAAAGTACAGTTTTACAATGATAAATAATCTACCATCATAAGAAATCTCCTTTTCGTGCACGTTACTGTTGATCATGAACCAAAAAAAAAAAGAAAAATCCTGTTAAACAGTTTGCAGTACGAGCGAAATCTCCCTGTGTGCTTGTGGAGAGAGGAGGAGTTCCTCGTTGTTTAAGCTGCCGAGGGACGAATGTTTGGTCAAAACGAGACGGGAACTGTTTTGTAAACTCCGTGTATTGTCACAGTTTGTGTTGGGAGCGCTTCGATCCCATTAGAAGCAGATGATCCAGGATCTAATAAGCCAAACGTTCTGTGTTTAAACAGGGTTTTATTCCACTGTTTGCGGCAAACTGTGCTAAAGGTGAATGTGGCTGTATTAGTGCTGTCAGACGTTAATGGCTTCAGTAGAGCGCTTCTTCTAGCAATACTGTCCGACTGCTGCTGTAGCCGTGACTGAATCTACAGTGGAACAAAAAAAAAAAAAAAAAATCATCAGATACTTTCTGTGGTTTTCAGCCTTTTGTGCTAAATACTGCTGGCTGAACCCTCGTATTTGAGGATCATTGAATCTCATGCAGAAGGTCGCCACTCGACGTTCGCGCCAGTGCCTCGGCGATCAGTAAACATGCCGTCAAAAACGAGACTTCTCAAACAGGAACCGTCATCTGTAGCGTCACCGTCCGTTGCAAACAACACAGCGGGCAGATAAATCCAAAAATTTCAATTTGAAATCTTTTTTGTTTTGTTTTGTTTTCTCCTTGCTCCATTTGTACAAAACTCCGGAGAGACCGGTGGTCCCACGCCAAATGGACAGTAACCGCTTTGCATTTAAAATCCCCCAAACCCCTCCCCCTCCCCTACCGCCCAAACCTCCGAAAAAAACATGCCACAGAAGACACGGTCGCTTCACAAAGGAGAGGTCAAAGGTCACAGACACAGAGAAAACACCTTAATACTGTTGGGTAAACCGGGCCGCGTCCGGGCTCGTGTCCCTGATGAACAACAAAACAAAACAAAACAACAAAAACACTGAAGTGCAAGGTAGGAACAGAGTCACTGCAGTCAGGTCTGCGGATGCACACAGAGCGACGGAACCCAGCTTGCATTAGTTCCACGTTTGGAAAGAAAAAAAAAAAAACAAAAAAATCCTGGCAGTTTCCAGAAGGCTTGCTGGCTTCATCTCCGCTATCGATCCGTAATCCGCCGTTTCCACGAGCCAGACGGGTCGGAGAGAAACCCCCAAGCTGCGCGTTTCCGTCTTTTTCTCGAAACGCTGCAGGGAGATGAAAACTCCAGACCGACTCACGCCAGGCTGAGTTCCAGTCTGCCGAGCTCCGGAAACGTCGGGAAATTCAATCGAGGAAGCTCGACGACAAAACAGAACCAAACATACATATATATATATGTGTGTATTTTAAAAGTGTTGCCATTGAAGCTTTTAGTCTGGCATCGCAGCGTCGAACTGGAACTCAAAAAGAAGAAGAAGAAGCCAGAGAATCGGAGAACGACAGTGACCCGACTGACTGCTCAGCTGTGCATGGCGCCTCCAGTTCACATCATGTTTACACACACACACACGCACGCACACACACACACACACACACACACACACGGTGTGTTAAATACAGACAGTAGTAGTTTAGTAGTTTAGCAGCAAAAAATACAACATCACCCCCCAATAAAAATAAATAAACAGTCTCCACAACTCAGAGTCACTCGCTCAGAGGGGTGTGTGTGCGCGTTTATGTGTGTGTGTGTGCGCAGGGGTGAAGGGTCGACGGGGGGAGGGGGTCACTCCGGAGGAAGGTGGGCTCATGCTGGGGAGTGAAGGTGGAGCTGGACAGGAGATCCTCGGCTGTTAGAAGAGCATGCTTTGCCTTCTGTTGATCTTTCCGTTCCCTGAAAGAGAAGAAAATACCGTGTAACTGCAAATCCCATCATGCATTTGGGTTCTTTTTTTTTTTTTTTTTTTTTTTAAATCAGCCTCACCTGACTCTGGGTATGAGGAGTTCCTGTAACCGGGGTCTCTCTGCAGCTGCACTTCTTTTAACGTGAATATCGATACGCCTGAAACACGAGCGCAAAGTGTCAGAGGAAGAAGAAGAAGAAGAACAAACAAAAGCAGCTTTTCCAGTTCAATCAGCCGCTCACTCTCGGGGAGGTTGTGGACTCTCATCCCGAGCTGCCGGAAGTAGGAATGCTTCATGGCCTCGTCGGCTGAGATCCTCTTCTTGGATTCATACTGCGGAGGCAGGAAGGAGAAACGTGACGCAGGAAAGCCAGCGGCCGGTGGTTTGTACGTTTATATGTGTATAATGTGAGCAAACTTGTGAAGCGTGAAGGATTCTGGGAGCTGCGACGGAAGTGGGGAACACTCACTTTGAGGAACGCCAGCAGCAGCTCGATGCCGTCGCTGTCCAGCCTGCGCGAGACAAGAGAGGAGAGAGCGGCGGTTTACTGAGCGGGGCTTCATGGGAATATGGGCCACTCATGGGAGGAAGGAAGTGGACAAACGTCTGCGCAATGTTCTACAGGATTTCCTGCCACACACACACACACACACACACACACACACACACACACACACACACACACTCAAGAATACACACCATTATTGTAGAGCATGCAAAAGAGCTGAGAGGGCAAAGCAGAAAAACAAAGGCGGCGAGGCGAGCGGCACCTGGGGGCGTGGTTGATCAACGGCTGCGGCTTGTATTTGGGAAAGTTGTAGGATTTGAACTCGTCGACGGAGGAGATTCCCGGCCAGTTCTCCTCGGTGGGCGTGCCTGCGGGCACACGGTCGGAGAACAGCCAATGGAGACGCGCACGGCAACGACAGGTAGCGGCATGCGCGCGACCCGGCCCGGCGGGCGGGGCTTACCCAGCAGCCTGAAGATGAGGTGGAGCTCGTCCTCCACGGTGGAGCCCGGGAACAGAGGCCGACCCGCAGCCATCTCGTAGAATATACAGCCGACACCCCTGCAGAAAAACACACACACACTTTCAGCATTCAGTGTTTCCACTGGAAATTGTAGAAATTAAAAAGACTCGATCTGCCGGATGAAGAGAGGAGGAGAGTAAAAGCTTCGCACCACATGTCGATCTGTGTTGAGTACTCCGAGGACCCCAGCAGGACGTCGGGGGGCCGGTACCACAGAGTCACCACCTCGTTGGAATAGGTTTTAGTGGGAACTGACTTCGCCCTCGCCAGACCTGCCAACACAGGAGCGGACGTTAAACCAGAGTGAAATTCTGAAGAAATAAAAATCATTCAGATCTCCGAGATTCCTCGTACCGAAATCAGCCAGCTTGAGCTCCCCTTTCTCGTTAATGAGGAGGTTCTGTGGCTTCAGGTCTCTGTGGAGAACCTTCCTCTTGTGACAGTAGGACAGTCCTCGTAAAATCTGGAACAGAAACACCTGGGAAAAAAAAAAAAAAAAAAAGCACATTTCACTTGATGTTATATTTTGGATCATGTGCAAAAACTGCAACCGATATAAAACAGAGTTTCAGCCGCTCTTCATCGGATCCTCCTCACCTTCACGTTGTGCATACTCATGATGTTCCCACAGTCGTCCATGTACTGCTTCAGGTCCTTATCCTACACAGGAAGTGGACATTAACAACATCAATCATCCCCACTTCTTCAGTTATAGATATGATGGAAAACAAACTGAGAAGTCCTCGTGGTCTAAATGCTAATGAGGCGTCGTGCTCTTTGTGTCTCTGCGCACGAGGACCGCCGCGGTCTGAGGCGGCGAGCATTACCAGGTACTCGAAGACGAGCGTGAGGCTCTTGTCGGTGTGGACGATGTCGTGTAACGTCACGATGTTGGCGTGCTTCAGGTCCTTCAGTAGAGACACTGCCGAGACACACGGAGGTTTGTTCACGGAGAGGCACTTCAGCTTTGTCGTTACGGCTTATTTTTTTAAAAACGATGACGGAATAACTGGTTATTTAATTTCCATTTTCACAAAGACTTGATGAGGAACCGCTTACCTTCTCTGATGGCGGTGCACGGAGCTCCTTCCTCGTGCTCCAGCCGGATCTCCTTCAGGGCCACCAGGTTGTCCGTCAGCTTGCTGCGTCCTTTAAACACCGTGGCGTACGTTCCCTGAACGCAACACGAAAACGAGGCTTATCCCTGTTTGTTTTATCGACCATCTTTACACTGACGAGATCATGGGAGTGTTTCTCACCTCTCCCAGCTTGTCCAGCTTGATGTACGTCTCCAACTTCCCAAAACCAATTTCCGACTGAGGAAGAGACGAAAAATCAGACGTGAAGTTGCAAGACATCAGAATCAGATCGCAAAAACCGACTGGATGACAGCGGCTGGTTCAGCCGCCGCTGGCTCACGAGAGCCGCTTTAAAGGGCTAAAAGTGGGAGGTGAGACGAAGCCATCCCAGGCTCGCGCTGGACCGGTTGCCATAGAAACCGGCACCAGAGGGAGGGAGAGGGCGAGAGAGAGAGACGGGCGGACCGGAGCGGCAGAGGCGGGGACTGACCAGCGAGGCTCGGCGGGAGCGGCGGCTGAGCGGCTGGTCGAACGGCGGGCTGCTGAGCTGCAGCTTCTCCAGGTAGCCGTCTGGGATCCGGATGTCGGCGGGCAGTGACAGCCGCTTGTTCAGGTCCTGAAACACACACACACACACACACACACACCGAGCTTCAGGAGTCAGTCGAGCACTTTGAACTTTATTCGTGTTCGACGGCGGAGGAGGAGAAAGGACTTTTCTACCTGCGTTGAGCTGGAAACTGTCGGCACTCTGCCCACGCCCTGAAACACTGCTACATACTCTCTATACGCAACATATTTCAGTCATAAGCAGAAGACAATGCAGGCTACAGAGTCCGCCCCCACGCACAGCAGCTAAAATATCTCCTCCTCCTCTCCTCCTCGCCCGGTCACGGTCAACGCCGAGGGCGTCAGATCCCGTCTATTCCCGGATCGAAACAAATCAGACAGAGATGAGGTTACGTAATGCGGGGCCCGACGTCGGAGGCGAGGATTAAAACCACAGCGAGAGGAGAGCGGTCACGTGCGGCGCGGTCGTCGGACGTGACTTCAAAGTCAGGTCGAGTCTGACAGACGGCGGAACCGACAGCTCAAGGTTTCGGTTTGCTCAATACACCTTCACAGTTTTTAGCTTTTGATGGAGCAGTTTGAGTCCCTGGCTTTGGAGAACATGCGATATAATTTTTGTCGAGCAGCCGGTGTGACTTGTGTCATTAACCTTCTGCCCATCAGAAAGGATTAGAAATAAAGACAGCGGCCTCTTAAACATGTAACTTTGTTGACGCGTTTCTCAGGTCATCTGATTACGAAGACAGCCAGCTCTTTTGCTTTCATGAACAAATAAAAGATTAAATAGGTCAGTGTGTGTGTGTGTGTGTGTGTGTGAGATCTAACACTACTTGAAGGTGGGCTTTGCGGTGCTCCCGGATCGACCAGCAGGGGGCAGAAGGCCTCCAGGCTTCAGCTGTGCATCCCATTCCAGCTGAAACCTCCCACAGCTTCAGCATCATGATGCTTAATTGTGCGTGAAATGTGGGATGAAAGTCGCAGGGACGGGGATTCGTTTAATTGGCGGCGCGGCGGCCTTACTGGCTCGTACGATCGCGGGAATGCGATAAGTGATTACCTGCGGCTCGGAGGCAGCGTGTTGAAAATCGCACAAAAAAACTCCAGAGAAATCAGAGAACCAGCGGGCACAGAAACCCCCTGATAATCATGAGGCTGCTTCTCTGCTTTCTGCTGGAAGTGTATCTGCTGAGCTTGTGTAAGAGTATTACAGAAACTAGTCCATTATCACTGACCCAGTGAACGCCTAAAAGAGCTTCTTGTTTTGTTTTCACTTGAATGAAAAAACAGAACAGGCTTTAATTAAAAGCCGTTACGGCTGTAGCTTAAGAATATATAAAAAAAAAACATCAAAGTGATGAATTCTAAAGAAAGATGTCCTAGTTTTTTTAAAGAAAACATATTCCTTGTTGAAAAAGGGGGGAAAAAACTCAATAATAAGCTATTATCCACAGGTTAATTTAAAATGTGATGAAGAAAAGCTGATATGGCGTCAAGACGAAGTGGGAAAGTGCAACAGCAGCGAGTTTCAGAGGAACAAAGGAGCTCGACAGCAGGGAGAAAAACACTGGATACGGCGCAGATTATCACGTCTCCACGCCATCATGACACCTGGACGCTGAGGAGAACAGGGGCCGTCTCTCACCTCCATGGAGATCCGTCGGTGGACTCGGTTCCTCAGGCAGACGCCGGTGGGCGACTGGACCTCGTCGGAGGACGTCCCCGACGCCTGGTCACTCTCGCCGTCCGATCCCATCTTCAGGTTCTCGTGCACGATGTCTGAGACGAAAACAACATCACAGAAATCCGCCTTATAAATGGATGCAACACAAGTTAAAGAATAAAATTCAATCAATTTTATAGCCTGGAATAATGACAAAATCAGGGTTCGACAACTCTTCAGTAAATGATCAAAATCTTTCTTTGCCCAGACGACCAGGTATAAATGAAAGAAAGGGTTTAAATGAATGAAATAATGGTCTTTATTTTACGGCAGACAGTAGAGACTTTCGACTCTGTGTCGTCTCCTCTCAGGCTTCTGGAACCCCGAAGGCCAAAGATTAAACACCACAGCCTGCAGACGCTTCCTCTGAGGCAGGAGAAACGACCACGACCAGCGTAACGCGGCGGGGGCCGACGTGCTGATGTACAAACCACATGCCCACCGTACACACCCCCCCTCACACACACAGGGCTAATGAGTAGCTGTGGCTGAGTGGCTCCCTGTCATCAGTGTGTCAGCGCCTCGGACCGAGCGCTCTGTCATCAGCCGAGCAGTCGGAGCGCAGAAGCGAGAGGAAGAAGAAATCGTCCTCGTCCCGATAACGTCTCATATTTTATCACATCCTAAGAACGGATTGTCGGCGTTTTACACCCTGGCAGAGCCAGTTCCTCACAGGAATGACATGAGATGCTTTTCTGCAGGTAGAACTTCGATGGTTTTCTCCAACAGCTGAACAAAAGTAGTTTATTTTAACAGAGGTGGAAAAAAGTGAGGGTAAACGTCCTCCTTCTCTTTCTCAATATGAAAACTAACATGAACCCTTTTGCACTTTCTTTCTATCTCTTGCTGCTGTTGCAGTCATATTTCTTCTTTCACTTCCTTCTCAAACCTCTCTCTCTCTTTCACACCACATAGTGTAAACTTTCGGTTTTCGCCGTCGCTTCAGCACATTCCTCCACTACCTGCTCTCTCTTTCCGACCTGATGGCCTCTTCTGCACGTGAGCCGGTCCGTCCCACTTTCTCTTCCCTCCAGCATACCTCTCCATTATCACCTCCTCATCCTCCACACTCAAGATAATTTCTACTTTCTCCCTTTTTCTCCACCCAGTTCTGATCATTTCTTTCCAAACATCCTCCCCCATCTTTCCTTCACTGGGTAGATATTCTTTCTGGACCCTTCTCTAATCTCTCTTTTTCCCCACGCTTGTTTGCGGCGTTTCTAATAGGCTCGCCGAGTGCAGCAGCAATATGTGGCACATCAATGTCCTACTTAACTGTCCTGCTTTTAGGTCCAAGTCCTATCTAGGCCAGGGTCCAGTGCGAGGCTCAACAGGTCCTCAAGCGCTCCACTCTACTAAAAAACGCCAGCTTTTACCGTCACCGGCAGCGATTTCTGGATGTCCGATCGTGTGTGTGGCACACAGTGCTTACAGAGCAGCTGAAAACTGAGGGAAAAGTGTGAAATACTGTTTGTTCGACATCTCCGGTGAAGCAAAGAAACAATACTGGCAATAATGTGACAAATAACATTATAACGAATAACATGGAAATATTCTCTCTTTTGTTCTTGCTGAACTTTTTCCTGCACACCAGAAAATATTGAGCTCACTTAGTGATATTGAACGCGATAACGTTTATTAGGCTCCTAATGGCAGTTTGGAACAATAACCCATTATGCCTTTTCCACCCAGTCATCTGTTACCCTCCCGAGGCGATAATTTAGACTCTGTGGCTGCAGAATTGTCTAAAAATGTGAACTGAATGAGTTCTTCTGCCTCTTTTTCCAAGGAAGCTTAACGTGTCGATGCCTGGCAGTTCATATGGACGCGCTGGTTAATCTGATAAAACACTAAAACTTCTCTTTACACAAAAACTATGGGGGGGTTAACATCAACAAGAATTCAGGAGTTTCCGACCTTCTTAAAATCACTTTATGATCTCTTTAAATAGTTGGTTTAGTCTAGCGAGTTTACAGGTAAAAGATACGGATCTCATGTAATGCAGACAACGAATCCACAGCAGCCAATAAAACACCGGAAGAGCGACGGCGTGCAACAGCTTTGAGTTAGGATGAAGAGAACAGGGACCAGACCGCCGGCGTCTGCGCCTCATTAAACTGTGCTCCGTCCTTTTTTTTTTTTTTCTTTTTTTTTTAAATTCTTCACTCCGTTCTCAGAGTGGATGATAAGCTGGTGCATGCCGATACCCACAACAACTGGGTTTCTCCTTCCTATGAATCACCGTCTTCATCATCGCCCTCCGGGCTGTCCCGGCCCTGCGCCTCAAATCTGCTGCTGCTGCTTTGAATCATGTTGACGGCGAGTCCCTTCACACCCTCGGGGTGAGGATTGACTGCGTCACGATTTAAGAGTCCTACATCCAGCTGTCACGAGGGGGAAATTTAAAAAAAAAAAAAAAAGATGAAAGAAAGGAACCGCGAGCGGAGCTGCTCGGCTACAGCTCGCGAAACGTGCTGAACCCCGGGGCGTTAAGGTGTGCTGCCGAAGGCGCTCGTCTCACCCAGGCGGCTCCCGTTGCGCGGCATGGCCATGAAGGAGCCCAGCGTGCCGCCGATGACGCTGTGCGGCCGGCGGAGCGGCGGCTTCTTGAAGGAGCCGGTGTACTGGTGCAGGAAGGAGTGCATGCTGTGGGAGGTCGGCGGCCGGCCGTTCCTCATGAAGGGCTCTGGAAACACAAACACTCCGCTAAATCTGCATGTCTGCAGCTGGCATTTTTATAGACAAACTTCTCCATTTTCTAGCTGCACATAAATACATATAGTCTGTGCTTTTTCCTTTAACTGAAGAACACGTTTAATCTGTCATTTATATCAACACACAATGATGAACTGAGCTTAGCTTGAAGGGTCCATGAAACGAGCTTCTCAGCATGTCAAACATGCATAGAGCTGAAACCGAGATGGCTGAAGGGCACATATGTAACGCCATTGATGAGCACTAAACAAGCTTCCCTCTCAATGTGAAGCCAAACGTCCGTTTCTGATCAGAGAGAAAACCTCAGCGTCTGGGCAGACAGGCTGCGCTCTGTTCACACATGTAGACCTCACATTACGATGCCTTTAGGTACTTGTCAGACGCATCAGGGTTTAAAGTTGAGGGTGATTTAAAGGGAGAGGTAATGGAACGGCGAGCGGCAGGGGCTGGGAGCGTCAGGATGTTTTATGGACAAAGCGGCTCCATCGACCCAGAGGATGAGAAATGTTTCAGTTTTAGAATTTAATACAACAGGCTCTGTGGGGAAATCTGGATTTTAACAACAAAGTGAAAACTGCTTCTTTAAATCACTTCATAAAAACAGGATGTGGGGGAAGTGAAAGCTCCGCCGCCGCTGGATGATTCCAGTTATTTAAAGTTCATCCTACAGCTGTGTTTGCCGTGGACGAAGAGTGGCGGACTCCTCTGGAAAAGATGGACGAGTCTGACAGATGTCAGCCAGTCACAGCCACGTGTCTTCAGAGCTCATTACAGGAGGGGGCGGGGTTGGAGAGCGTTGGAAGAGTGCTTCCTTCAGTGTGCATGCCGGTGCAGCGCAGAGCACCTTCTGACCTTCTGAGCTGCTATCTGTGTGTGTTCGAGTCACTCCGCCGCTTTTTACGCGAGTTACATAACCGGAGAGGCTCTCAGCAGAAGTCCATTACAGCTGTTACGCAGACGCTCTCTATCGCTTCATCACCTTCACTGCTTCATAATTTAAATACCCCCGAGAGCCGCCCAGACACACACACACACACACACACGGCGCTCTGCGTTGAGGAGCCTCTACGTGTCGAGCATGAAGAGAAAAACACACAAAACCTATCTTGAAATGTATATAAACTTGTTGTAACCTCACCGTTGTCTTTGGTGCCGCCGTCCTCGATGGTCAGCTGCTCGGCCAGCTCGGACAGAGACTCGTCGATGGTCTGGCTGGGCCGGAGGGTTAAGGACAGGCGCTTCTTGATCCTCTTCATCTTCTCCATAGCGAGGCAGCGCTCGGCCTGCACGACAGACAAGCAGTCCACATTCACTCAGCGCTGCTGAACGAAGTAGAAAAACGAATACGAGATTCAGACTGCCATGCTTGTTGATGTTGACGTACAGTGTGTGTGTGTGTGTGTGTGTGTGTGTGTGTGTGTGTGTGTGTGTGTGTGTGTGTGTGTGTGTGTGTGTGTGCGCAGCATGGGAGATTACACGGTCCAAAATATCTCGGCTCATGAATAACGTAAAACTGCTTTTAATCCAAAATTCATTCACTGCGCGACTGCTTGAAGAGCGCATGAATAAACCATGAAGGAGGCATGAATAAAGGATGATCAGCGCGGACTTCCACGCAGCTGTTTTCACTTACAAACACGTTCGCGCTTTTCAGACCGGGAGGAATTAATGGGGCTCTAATTGAAGGAGGAGAGAGTCAAACCGGTTTGCATACACCAACAGACACACACACACACACACACACGAGCAAGCGAGCGAGCGAGCGAGCGCATGTGCGTGTTGTTCCAGAGGAGTGTGTTTGTGTTGACGTAGCAGTCGTCCAGGTCACAGGAAACACCTTGCTTAATCTGCCTCAAGCCAATAGCTGGTCATTGTGTTGCTGCGTTAACACCCTGCGAGTGTGTGTGTGTGTGTGTGTGAGTAAGGCGCATGTTGGTTCACAGGGGGAAATACAATGAGGAAGCAGCAGCGGCGGCAGCAGAGCCGCCCCCACCCCTCCGGGTTGACCGGCAGACTCCAGCCCCCTGCTCCGGTCACTCTCTCAAGGTTGCTCGGAGTCCCTCGTCCGCCGCGAGCCGCCATCTGCCCGTCTGAAAACACATGCGTCCCTTCAGCGGTCCGTCATGGGCGACACGGCCCCGGCAGGACTCGCTCCAGCACGCGTCGAGAGGAGCTCGCCGGTTCGACCGACTGTGGCAGCGTGACCTGGATTTCCTCTAAGCCGGCTGCAGTTGGTCTAATTACAGTCCGACGGGCGGCCAGAACAACAGTTTAACACACGCCGAGCTCATTTCTCTGCGCTCCTGACGCATCAGAGTGTTAAAATAAACAGTTTTTAAATGTGGTGTAATGTTGGAGTTTATCTCATCAGCAGACGTCTGCGCTGTGCGGGTTAGGCAACACTGAGGTGACCGGCAGCGTCTCACCGTCAACTCGTTTAACCTCACGGGATTTCCGTCCTACTTTCAATGCCGGTTTGATTGCGATTGATTAAAAATAGTCGTGTATAAAGAGACAAACTCATGACGTCCTGCCCAGTGAGAACAGGCCCCTGCAACCGCTGGCCGTAAACGGATTACCAGCCACTGATCCCGGCGAACGCAGACACGGTAATTTACAGTAATTGCTGAGCACGTGCTGCTGAGGACGGTGCCAGAGCCGGTCGGACGCTGATCTCCATTCACACAGGTAATCCATAAAACTGTATCGTCTCTCTGATCCAACCTGGTGCAAAGTGATCGCTGCAGAGCCGGGAGGAGCTTTAATTCTCCGTGAATGTGAATCTTGGTGAACTTCCAGGAGTTAAACAGACTAAAACACCATCTAATATAAAGATGTGAAAGGACCCCAATTTGTGGGCCGACCAGGCTCTCGTTTCTTTGTGAGTCAGTAAATCCAGCGCTCTCTCCACAGCTTTTAACCACCTTTCTATTACTTCAAGATCTCAATCTCTAAAAACCCCGCGCCGCCGTCTAACACTGTAGGAAGTGTGTGTGAATGAGCCGCCCCTTAACCTGGGTGTGATTAGCCCACTTCGGAGGAGGATGTGTGTCATGCCGGCCATGGTGGGCCTATCGGCATGCAGATCTGGTTACGCCACGGGCACCCACACAACGGCACGCACACACACACACACACACACACACACACACACACACAACGGCACGCACACACACACACACACACACACACACACACACACACACACACACACACACACACACACACACACACACACACACACACACACACACACACACACACACACACACACACACACACACACACACACACACACACACACACACACACACACACACACACAAAAAGACATCACAGAGGCCAGATCTTGAGGGAGCAGCGAAAATTCCACCGAACAATGCTGAAAAATCCAGCTCATAAAAATCCATAAATGAAGTGACTGCATTGGAAAAGACTGAAACACACAAACACATTCCCTCCCTGCACCACACACACACACACACACACAAGTGCGCGCATGCACACACACAGACATGAGCATGAGGGATAAATGCTCTTTGTCTTCCATACAGAGAAGTGTAACAGAGCCGGGTTTTATCTCCGCAGCAAACCAAAACAAAGAGGCTCATGTGACGTGTGCGTGCGTGCGTGCTGCGTGCATGTGTGTGTGTGTGTGTGTGTGCATGCGCGCATGTGTGTAACAAAATGAAAAGCAGCGCAAAGCAATCTGCTCTGCCAGTGACAGAAAGAGATTCAGAGAGAAGTGAGCTCCCCCAACTTCTCTGTCTCTTTTCCATCATTAGCATCTCCACAAATTCTCTCCGCACACACACACACACCACACACACACACACACACACACTTTGACCCACATTCTCGAGATCCCCCTGTTCCTTTGCTCCCTCCTGGATGCTTCCCAAGTGCATCCAGGGAAGTCTGGAAGTGGGAACTTCAAAGCACAGGACCTAATTACAGTGCTAATTATTACTCCCATTCTGCCCCCCCCCCCCCAATCTGCTCCATCCCTCTTTTTCCTCCCCCCCTTTCCCAACTCTGAAAATCGGAATGAGGTAATGAAATGGAAAATGTGGCTTCCCATTTGATCTGGGAGATGTGGGTGAAAGTGTGAATGTGCAGAGGAGGAGGAAGAGTGGGAGGAGACTGGAGAAGAGGAACGGGAGCGAGAAAGTGAGTTTATTTCGGTGAACGCCGCCATAATGGAGCCTTTGTGTTTGGTTAAGAGCCATGAAATCACCCGAGCGGCTGCAAGCAAGTACAGTGCTGCCGAGGAAGAAAGAGTTTGAGCGAAGGTGCTGCCGTCAAACTGTACGTCTGGGTTAATTCCTCCATTTTGCTCTCATGTAAGATCTTAAAGTCCATGCTCCCTTTGTGGTTAACTATTTAATTCATTGTGACGTGGGCGCTGCTAAAATCCAACCTCACTCAGCTGTGTTCCCAAAAATAATTAAGCTGACACACTGATGTGGGATTTTCTGGAGACTTAAGCACTTAACTCTACGTTAGCCGAACCGAGATGCTAGTGAAAGCTGAATGATTAAAAGCGCTGACTACAGCGTCTCTGACTGGAACCTCGATGCTAATCTACTCATATTTAGAGCTGCAACCGGCGTGATCCTCCATCTGCTGGATTTTCCTCTTGATCTCACTCGCTGATGAGTTCACTATATTATATAAATATAAAAAAACGAAAGTAACTCCTTGTAAAACAAACTACTGGGTGACTCAGATCTGTCCGGATGATGAGCGATTAGCTGCGTTACTGAAGTGTCGCTGTGATACATTAACTCAGCTGTCAGCACTATGTGGGTCAGTCTGATGACCGAGTAACTCCTTCAGTTCAGCTCAAGTCACCGCAGCAAGTTGGGGGAAGATGCTTTATAACAGTGGGTGTCAAACATGAGGCCCAATCCGGCCCGACAAACCATCGAGCAAGGCAAACAGGAGCAACCAAGAAAAGCTTCTCAAATCAACCCAAACAAAACCGATGAAGCCACTCGAGTTAGTGACTAAACGTCCTCCGAGTCCAGATGACCTGACTGAATTCAGACAAAAACTCACGGTTCCGTCTGTGAGTTTAACTTTAAAGTGTTTGTAAAGTTTTACGGAAGTGACAGAACTGGAGCAACAACAAGAAGACGGAGTGAACGGAGAGAAAGCCGAAGACACGGCTGTCGTCTCAAACGACAGACAACAGAGGACATTGTTAGAACCGCGGCTCAGAATAGATCTTCTCATATGAGCATCACAACTGCTTTGAAACAGACAGAATCATCAGATTTGTTTTTTTTTTTTTCTTTTTGGGAGAGCGGCCGTGAGGAGGAGAAACAGCAAAGAACAGCGCCCGAGGATAAAATGAGCTCAGATGTCAAAGAGAAACGATTATCAGCGCTTCAGTTTTTATTTGTGGTTATTTACATGCAGATTAAGTCAATGCAATTGGTTGTGTGCAGAAACTGAGCACCAACACGAACTCGCTGACCTCGGACTGGAAAGTAGAAGTTGCTGATTCACGAGCATCACCTGCCTGAAACTTTCCTGGCGGCTTGAAAAACAATATTCCGCTGAGAGATTAAAGAGCCCTGCGTTTTCAGGAAGCGTTCGCATTTGTCAGGTTCCACGTGAACACACCGTTCATATTATCTAACTGCTTTCACAACATTTGTCTCATTAGCAAAATTGCGTAATAATTCAATTGTGGGGGTGACCCCTCTCTGCCAGCCCGAATGGTTTCTCCCACACCGCCAGCCGGCGAGCTGCCCACACAGGATGGACGGGCGGGACGCTTTCCGTGCCCGGCAGTGACAAACGCGCTCATCAGAGTGAATGAAAAACAAGCCGCCGGCCAAACCCGAGAGCTCGGAGGAGGAATCCGATCTCGCGCAGGTGCTCGTTTCAGGTCGTCCTCGTTTAGAAAAACGTCTGCTTCTGCGATGAGAGGCGGCGGTAACGTTGCCCCGGGGAAACTTCTGCCACTTTGAGGAGATCACAGCAGCACACACCCACCCACAGCAGGGAGATTCCCCCACTGGTGTTGTCGGTGTACGTTACAATCAAAGCTCCACCGTCTGTCCCGCGTGACGTACACCGTTACCAAAAACTTCAAAGACGCCCGAGCGGGTGTCACCTCATCAAAGGCTGCACGGTGAACGAATCCCAGCATCAGATATCTTGCTCTAAAACACACGTGAAACCTGCTTAGGTAAACTGTTCCTGCTGAACAGGTCGGCTCTTATGATTTCCACGATCTTAGAAAAGCTGAATGCATCAAAATTTTGTGACCAGTCACTGCTTTCAACGCACGTAAACTGAATCCTGGGACATTTTGACAAACGAGTCTTGCATCACCGCTAATCTATTAGCGCCGTCGTCGGCCTTGAAGCGGCCCTTTCAGCCCAACCCCACCGGGTACAGTCACAAGTATGTGTTTGTGCGCCTGTAAGGACACGCACAAACAGAGCATCAGTGCCGCTGCCCGGCGCAGTGGGTGCTTTCCTCTCAAAGACCCTTTGTTTGCTCGGAGAGAAAAGTTCTGCAAAAAAATAAAAAAAATAAAAAGAGCTGCAGCGTGACTGACCCAGAGGGGGGAGCTGCAATAACCCCGTGTGTGTTGGTGTGTGTCAGAGGGTTTTTTTGCATGTTGAAGTGCACAATAATGTGGTATACAATATATGAAATGACCAGGAGTGGAAAAATAACTTGTGTGATGGAACGGGAGAAGGGGAAGAAGTGAGAGCAGCGGCTTCATGAGTTTACACAGATTCAAGGGGAAGTGAGGCTCGTGGCTCAGAGTTTCACATGTCAAGTTCGCCGAGTCCGGCTACATCATCACAACACTGCAGAACGCTGAGTAACGCACTGAATCACGTCGTCAGGCCCCCCCGAGGCCGAGCCAGACTCCGAACGGTCTAAATCTAACTGCACCTTCACATGTTATGTGTGCTTTTTGAAATGAGATTTTATCAAGATCGTAAGAGTGAAGGAGCTCTGCTGAACTTCAAAGACAGCCGAAGGCCATTGGACATTTAAAACCGTCTACATCAAGTTAAAAAAAAAAAACAAAAAAAAACCTGCAGATCATGCAGATGTTATTCACGCAATCCCCCAATTCAACATCTCAAAGCTGCACATGCAAAACCATCTCCAGGGATCACTGCTAAACAAATAACTTACCAAGGACAGACATAAGCAACAACGTGAACCAGACAGGAGGGAAATACACAAGAGAAGAGAGGGGAGAAGAAGAAGGAGAAGAAGGCAGATTGAGGGGTATGATGGAGGAGACGGGAGGAGCGGAGATAACAACAGGGGAGGAAGGGCGAGCTGGAGGGAAGGCGTTATTTTTAGGTAAGAAAAGCTGCAGCATCTCCCAGCTGAATACGCACAAACACACACACACACACACACACAATTGTAAACACAACACATGGTGCGCCATTAGCCCGTCGCTCTCCTGCCACATGAAACACTAAACACAGAGGCCGCAGGCCATTAGATGTACGGGGAAGTCAGCTGACACACATGTACACACAAGTGCACGGGGGCTTGATTGCCAGTCCAGACGCTCCGGTGTCATCTGGCTCCCGCGGGAGGAGGCTGAGGTTCGGCAGGAGCAAACACACCGTTACGTACGGCACGTACGCTGGCGTCTGCTGGCCTGGGAGGGTGAGCCGGAGGTCAGGCCAGAGGCAATACGCTCTATCTTCCATTTACAAAACAGAGACCTCGTGCAGGATAGTTGATCCTCTTATCGGTTGTTCACACCGGCACTGAAATCAATCCACACACACACACACACACTCGGCAGGAGGTAGAGCGCTCGGGAGCGTATCTAGACCGCTCTGGTACAATCTTGCTATCAGTATTCTGTGTGCTAATGTGTAAAATACACATTTCTGTAAATTCTATACTGATAAAATAAAAACACAGACCTGTCAGGTTCTGTTATGAATGTCCTGAAAATCATAAACTCTGTGTATTTAATTTAACTTCTGAGTTAAGTAATAGGATTTGGTGTTTCTGTAAACACTTGCTAACACATCATTCAAGCTAATCTATAATTTAGCATTAGCTCATCCCGCTGTGAGGTGATTTATGCGTACTGCGCGCTGGCGTTGCCCTGGGTGTACTCATGCCGAACGGCAGCAGCGAGCCGAACGGGCAGTCGGTCCGACTCGTTTTCTTCTATTCTTACAGTCTGTGTTTACTCTGCGTGGTGAAAGTGGTCGTTACCCAGCACCGTCGACTCCGTGTGACTGGCAGTTTTATCGCACATGACTGATGTTTATGAGAGCGTCTGCCTGGATAAACATGAGGGCCGCCATCACGGCAGCGTGCTGTCGACCGAAGGCAACAGCGAGTTTGAAATTAGCGAGTGTCAAACTGGATTTGCTTTTTCTCTTTTGCTGGACTCCTGTCTAGACAGCGAACCATAAATACAGCGTGTCTATAATTAGGATTCTATGAAGAAAAACAGTAAACGATGACAGAAGGCAGAAATCCTGAATGACACCTTTAGCGTTGTTAACTTTTGACCTTTAACCCCAAAACTTTATCTCACACACAACCAGAGAGTGAACACTCTCCATCGTCTTCCACCTGTCAGGCTCTCGTCACAGAACGCCACATTAACGAGGGTTAACTAGCTTCCTATACGTATATATACACACACACACACACACACACACACACACACACACACACACTCACAGCTGGATGAGCACAACATCCCAGCATGTGTGTTTTCCTGACTGGATGTTTGGTTGGCGAATCCAAAACACACAGCTGGGGATGGCACATTCCAGCGGAAGGAGAGGGGAAGCCGAGGATGATTCACACCGTTCGCCAGTGAGAGTGTAAAATGCTAATTATGAAACATTAAAAAGGGGTTTAAGGCCGACAAAGAAGCAGCTCCTTCCGATGCACTTTCCGCATCAAATTAAATAATTCTTTAATGGCACGGACATCACCGCTCGAATAACAAAGAGTAAATCAAAGTGCTCGGAGGTCAGAGTGTCTGAGTCACGGAGCTAATTAATGCCACACAATGAGTCACAAACGAACAACGTTCAATTCCAACAGGAAATAAAAGTCTTTGGTTTTGTGAGAGCGCCCGAGCAGACGTGTCCAAGCCCTTAAGTGCAATCTTGAAAGCCACCACAGCTGGAGTCGGCCACGCCCAACGACACAAAGCAACGCCGAACCACTGAGGGGTCGGGGGTCATCTTACACCAGTAAACAACGGCACTGGAACCTCCCTCCCGCCGTCTATCTATCAGCACCTCTGCTCCTCCCCGGGTCTGCTTTAGGCATCCTCTTTCTCACGCCCCCGCCGCACGTCGCTTCGGATCCACCTCCATTCACCTCCGAGGCCTTGGGGAACAGGTGTCCGCCGCCCGAGGTGTCCTGTTATGTGCGGACGTGTTGCTCACGTCGTTCACTAACAGCCCGGGCTCTTTCCCGTCGCCGTGCCAAGCGAGGTCAGATCCTGCAGTCTTACACAACAGACTTGAGGTTCTCCATGAATGTATGACTTTAAATATTTGGAATTCAAAGAATTGAATATGCTCGTTTCAAGTTCGGAGATTTGTTGCTCAGGATCTTCCACAAAATGTTGAACGAAGGGGTTATGTGCCCTTTTTAGCTGAACGTTTAATGGTCTTGTTCCCCAGCCTTCATCCTCCCACCCAGCAGAAAACAACCACCAGTCAGCTGCATTTCCGAGTCAATTACTGTAATCGTGTGTGTTTTAAGTGCAGTCGTAAACACCGTTTCCTGATCTATACATAGCGCTGTTGAAATGTGAGACTGCGTGCTTTTACTTTCTGTTTCAGCGATGCAAACGAGAGAATCGGATTCAGTGATTGTTATGTGAGAAACTTGGAACGCGGTTATTTTTTTTTTGAGCTGCACAGACTTTAAATCTCGCTCATGGAGAAGAAAGATAGGAGCCAAGCTGGCCTGATTCTCTCTGAAGGTACAAAAAACCTCTTTCATTTGCACACAGAGCTGAAATGTCAAAAAAACACCCACACTATGTTATCACAAGGGCTCAATGTGGGACAATAAGAATAGTCCATAATGTGGCTGTGCCTTGGCACACACACCTCTCTCTCAACACACTGCCGGGCCGACGTGCCTGGCTGCCAGCGCCAGCCTTGTTTTTTTTTTTTTTTTTTTTTTGCACCGTTGCAGACAGATGGTGAGAAAGTGAATTTCCCAAAACATGATTGAGAATCGCACGTTGGATGTTCCACAACTGTCGCCGATTGCACTTGGCTACATCTCCCTCTTCTCGCTGTACATTATCTGGCGGCAGCTGCTCGCCTCTCCGCAGCTCGCGAACCGGAGGCCGGAGGGAGGAGGTCTGCTCTCGCTTACACCGTCTGCTTTTATCTCGCGCCTATCTTCGGAGATACGTCTTCACAGCTGTGCTCCTCTTTGCTGAGAGACGCTGTCAGTCCCTCGCCTCAGACGACTCGCATCTCCGGCTTTGTAGACTTAAAATACTTGACATTCTCCAGATTAGACAGTCGTCTTTTCTGCCCCTGTGATGCTGTGCAGCGTCTGAATTAGCATCTTCAGAAGACTACCGTACAGACTCCTGCTTCTCGCCCTTCGGTTGTGTTCAGGGTCTCAGGGTTGGATTATCGCTGAGTAAACATCCCCTGCACTCACCCAGTCAGCTGCGACTGATTCAACCCTTAAGTTTGATGAAGCTGGATGAAGGGATGGATGAATCCCAGGAAAACTCCCCTCATTACAGCCTGATTCAATTAGAGGTGGTTTAATTAAAAACCAAACAAGGCCTGCATACATTTCCTCCCTGGGCTTCATTCATAGTTTAACTTCTGTGACTCTTTCCTGTGAACTTTCAGCGCACTTGTTTGGTACTGATTATAGATAATGCCCGTCTGGAAGGCGATGATTAATCCACTGGGGGGGAATAAAGGAAAATAATTACAGATTCTTAACAGAAATTAAAAAGGAAAGTCTCTTTTATGCATGGAGGGGAATTTAAAGTTAGAAGAGGGTGATGCCGTCTGATGTCTGAAGAGAGAAATATCATACGGGAGTGGATCTGGTCGAAAAAGTCTTTTCATCGTTAGACTGAGCGAGAAGTGTTGGGCGAACTGTTAGCAGATGGAGAGCGTGGCGTAGGACGGAGACGCGGTAAACAGCAGAATGTCAGCTCCAGCTGACTAGACTTGGCGCTACTAAACGCTGCCCCACTTGTTTCCGGATTTGTGTTTGTGTCTGATGAAAATTGCTCATTCAACCTCATAATGCGAGAACCAATCTGAACTCGATCGAGCTGAGCTACTAATTGATTTTTTTTTTTTTTTTTTTTTTTAATGAAAACTCAACTTCAAACACATTTCCAGCAAAAATGCTCTTAATCATTTGAAGCGTAGCTACATCACTTCGTTTTCCCACGGACAGATAAAGACGAAGAGCCAAAATCTAATTTCTGAGGCATGTGTGGCTGTTTTGAAGTCACAGCCGAGACAAAACTGAGAACACAAAAGATTCACTGGAGGAGCACAGGTTAGAGAAACGCAGCTTCACGACATCTTAAAAAATTTCTATGTTGTGACTGCCCAGGAATTTGGTTATTTGAATATTGATTTGTTCCTAATATGCATCTCACCGTGAGCGGATTGATGCAGAGATCAGAATATAGGACTTGGAATGATTTCTTGCAATGGACTCCAAAAAAAAGTCCATTTTGGTCGTCAACTGCGATGATTGATTACCTAATGTCTAAACAGACAGAACCAAGCAGAAAATAAAGTTATGACAGACATCAAAAGCTTGCTGAGTCCTGAGTGTGTGTGTGTGTGTGTGTGTGTGTGTGTGTGTGATGAATATTTCAGCATTTCCACTGTCAGACGACACCCCTCCGAGGTTTACGGCGAGCGCGTGCTGCACGAGGGAAAGTGACTTCATGAATGAGCCACAGCGCACGTTTATTATAATGTGTAACCTCCGTGTGTGTGTGTGTGTGTGTGTGTGTGTGTGTAATCCCCGTCTGCTGCTGCTGCTGCTCGAACAATGCCACCTCTTAATCCCCAGATTATGAGCCAATCTCACCCGACACAACCTCCCATACACAAACAAACAAACATTCAGGCGCACACACACACACACACACACACACACACACACACACAGACACACACGTGGCAACGCCTGATTTAACGGTTTCCGTGCTGGGGTAGTGGACAAGGCATGACGCCAAAACATACAGACGTCATGGCTGTGTAGTAGGTGTGCAAAAAATGTGTAAAGTAAGCATTAGAGAAGAGTGCGACACACCGCGCACACGTCAGTCTATTCTTCTCAAACACACGCAGCCGTCGTGCAAGACCAAACATTTATACAAGGTGATACCACACACACGCACACAAATGATACGAGCCGGCCATGTTTGACTGGAAAAGGACACACACATCTTACAGTTGAGGTCAAATTATGGAAAGTTTGTCATTTTCAAAGCTAGAAGGAAAGTGTGTGAGTGTATGTGACACAGACAGTGAAGTCCCAGCACTTCAAATTCCTAGCATGACTCGCATAACTATCTTGGTGTGTGTGTAACTTCATATGAGTCTACACATACACTAACTATATTCCCTCTAATGTCCTGTTATTACCCAGACCCCCCCCCCTAAAAAAGTCTACATGATTCCACATAGAAGGACGGAGACGTTTTCCTTCAGCCCATCTGACTGCCAGCTCATCCTCCACTCACATTTTTGGTTTTACGTACTTCCTCGGCTGAAACAATGACATTAACAAAGCATTGTAAATTCCTCGAGCTTACTGAGCTAACAACAGCTCTCTCTCACACACACAAACACGCACACACACACACACACACACACACACACACACACCCTTTAAAGCACACAAACCTGCATATTTGATCAATCCACATGGTTAACAGACATTACTATTTTCAACAGTGTTTTACACAAATACATTCATTCCCACACCGAAGTCGAGCAACGAACTCACACATTTTGAAAGGCTGCCTGGTGTGCACTGCACCGAAAGCTGAGTTTAATACATGCTTCAAAAATTAAAAAAACTTCAAGAAAGTACTTGAAGAATCTGACTGAGCTGCAGCAGTTTGGGGGAGAACGATCAAAATCAACCCACAACACAGTTTGTGTCCAATTTATGCAGAAAACAACCAAATTTCAAAGCTCTGACTGATGAAATATAACACAACTTTGTGTTACATAAACACAGGGGAGAGCGCGAGTAAGCTGCATGGCTGGTTGTCAATAGCAACAGCGTTTTCGAGGTTCACTATGGTGAACTGCAGCCGGCTCTGCAGACGGAGCAGCTCCACCGCAACCAGACATACGCTACGGTACGATAAGTATTTCATCGATCAGCTCATTCGAGGTGTGTTAATTATGTGCTGATCTACTTCAGCTACACGATGCTCGCCGTCTGACATCCTGCGCAGAGCGCTTCTCCAGACCGCACGCTGCTCAGTCATCAACCACATTTCACAGGCTTTTCAAAACAAGTGTCACTTCCGCGTTTGTCTGTTTTCTCAAAACTCAAGACGGGAGGACAATTTCATAATCCGGGTTAGTTGTTTCTTTTTCTTTTTTAATTTGGAAAGTTCCTCCATTGTCACACTCTGGGATCTGAATGCGTGTAATCACACCAAAGCACAAAAGGAAAACATGGTTTTCAGTATAAACTGGGCATGAGGCGGGCAAATTATTTTCCTGAGGGGTCACATGGAAAACTGGGACTGATATAGTGGGGCTGAGCTTACATCTCTCTTAATAGAAAGTTTTATCTGACGTAATTTAAATAAAGTGTTCTTTCTGCTTTGCATTAGTCAAAACTGAGCTTCACAAACTAACACATGCATCTGAAGTCACTGGCAAAGGAGCAATTTGAACACTTCATTCATGGAATCAGCAAGTTCTTTTCCTTATTTAAAACTACAAGCCTGGAAAAAAACATGAAGCCTCATTAGAAGCATCAATAAACACAAAGCGTCATGTGTGGCGGTCAAGCTGTAAAACGCATGTCTGCGTTAGCTGGATTTCAAATCTGCTTTTATGTCAAAAATAACACTCTGATCGCTGCCGACACTTCCTATTCTCCAGCTGTGGCTTCGCCACACAAAAACTGTCGTTTCACAAACTGAACAAAACATAACTTCACTTTTCCAGGAGACATCTCACGACCACGTAGATCTGGGCTTCTCGTAGGACAAAGTCAGATAAAGCCTGAGTGTGAGTGAATGCATCCATATATATACATATACCTGAATGCATACACTTGCTGCTCTTGTTCTCCTGCTTTATGCGACAAAATGCAGAGACAGATCAATACAAGCCCTCCTATATGGCCACACAGACAAGAGAAGGGAGGGCGGCTGGTCGGTCGGTCGGTCAGGGTAATTACTTTGTCCTCTGGGGGTGTATCACTCTCACAGTCAACAGCCTAGATCTGTATGTGGGTCAATACACACACATGCAGATGCACACATCCACATAATTGAGCGGCCAGTTGTTCCAGATGAAGGACGGTGGGGGGTGGGGGTGGGGGGGGGGGGAGATGAATCCAGGCCAAACAGACAGCAGAGAAGAGTGTGAATGCACAGCATGAAAAGTGAAGGATGAATATTTGATATAAAAAGCTGCGTATAGTTTTCTGCAGTTATATGATGCCATTATATCTCGACTGAAAGCTTGGTTCAGAACATTCAGAAACTTATATGTGAAGATAATAGCAGTTCACTCTCAGCAGCATCTCAGTGTTTCCAGGGTGACAAGGCAGTAGATTCTTGGTACATCGTGTCTGCATATGCCAGAGCAGCCGACCGTGAAGGAAATAACCTCAGTTTTTGGTTGCTTGTCTCAACAGCATTCCTTCTACGCAATCTGTAATGATCACAAAGCTTTCAAGAGTAAAAGCATCGTCACAAATCTGTTCAAACAAGGCTGCGGAACACTTTCAAATCAGCTGTGCCTTTATTTTTCCACTCATGACCATAATCTGCACCAACACAACTGTAACCTCTGATAACACTAAACAATGCTAAAATTAAGGCGCATGGCAAGAACTGTATATTTATCCAGTTTCTAGTGAAATCTACTTGCAGGATTTCAGCTAAGACACAAACATATACAATTAAGAATTTAAAGGATACAGGGGCTGAGTCTGCATCTACAAATCAAAAGTAATTTTACTTGTGTAATATTGCTTTATAGCAACCAAAACAACACTTTTGACTTCATACTATAAGAGACAAATAGTGGGAACTTAAAGTCTGATACCTCAAATATCTATTTTTTTTTTTTTTTATTTTATAAATATTAATGAAAGAACAAGATCTCCCAGGACAAGTACAGTCTGGTGTGTGGATGATGAATCAGACGAATATGACTGATAAGGTTACACTGTGTGCCTGTGATGCCACATGCTGATTTTACAGCAGGCTCAGGGTATTTTGTCAAGGGTTGTGTGTGTGTGTGTTTTTTTTAAATGACATTCCTGCTGTTGATCATTTTTCAGTGTACAGTGGGGAGTTCCTGTCTCAGGTGGTACTGCCTGGCTGCCGATACATATGTTATGTAAACAAACCTTTCCACCTGGAATAACGACGTTAACAGGTTAGTGCTTCGATATAACTAAGAGGCACAAACGTAACACTGGTTGGTCTAAATTAAAAGTAGCGATGTTTCAATAAAGGCTGAATTATTCTCCACCGTTTCATCTGTGTTGTCATTTCCACGCACCGCTGCTCAGATCTCGTCCTTTTCCAGCCGGACCGACCGCAACGTCACGGAGTCCATTATCGGACAGGAGGGGTAGTCTGACACGGAGTGACATTTTAATAAGAATTTACCTGAAAAATGGTGAATTCCGTCGTTTCAAGCCGACTCTCCGGAGCTGCCAGGCCCGGATGCCCTCCTTCGCTTTATCCGCCCACCAAAAGCAGCGTGAAAACACAGCTCCGCTTCTCTGTTTCCTCTCGCTCCGACACAGAAAGAAGAAAGAAAATCCCCCCCGAGACGCGCGGACAGGTCTGGGAGAGCGAGGAGGACCCGCCGGAGACCAAACCCCCGAAAATGTGCTCCTTTCTGGGCGGAGAAGGCAGTTTAAAGAGGCTGGAGGAGGACCTGATATCGACGGAGGAGACGGGAGGGGTGCGAGCAGAGCACGCTGGCAGATGCTGTCAATGACAGCGGCGGGACATCCGGTGGCCCTTCAAAATAAAACCGCGCGGCTTCCGGTCTTTAAGTAAAGGCTTAGTTTTCAGAATAAAAGAGATTTATTTCTCATAAAGTGAACTAATCTACTTATATATAACCCACACCATCATTATGATATCTTGCATTAATCTATAAAATTATTTGACGTAGAATTTATGATTGAATAGCAACAGAATTTTTAATAGAGAAGAACAAGAACATGACGCAAAGCTTTTCCGAGTCCTTAATAATGTATTACAGTAAAAAGAACCACTACCGCTATTTTTTTTTAAGTTTTAGAATATTTATAGCTTGAAAGTTTTACTGGGTTTGATGGTGCAGGTAAATGTTTTTTTAAAATAACAAAATACAATAGAATAAGTTAAAAATAAAACTTTACTCCGTTTGTTACAATAACAAAATATCCAAATAGCAGTTTTTCTGAGGGTGGACATTGTGCTCTCATATTCAAAATGTTTTTATATGTGCTAATTCTAAAAATATTCACCAGAAATGTCCTCAATCATAATAACAGGTGAATAACAGTTTGAAAAACAGTGTACAACATTTCCTTTCTTTTTCTATGTATTTGTTTTTTATTTCAACATATGGGGTGGATGTCACTTAGAATTGTGTTTCTCCACATAATTTGTTCTTTAATTTTTAGTTAACGACACATGATGGAGTAGCACTCACTACTCTTTCACTACATCACATGGTTGAAAAACTAACATGGAACTCGACTAGACCAATGATGGAAAGAAATAAACCAAGAGTAAAACTAATTATTTCCTTGAAATTGTTTACACTTATTGGAAAATTCTGTAAGAATGATATCTATCTATCTATCTATCTATCTATCTATCTATCTATCTATCTATCTATTGACCTTTTGTTATGTAGTGACCCCTGCTGGACAGATGGTAAAATTACAGTGTAATGGAATGGAAATAAACGATATCTCTACAATTGGAATCTAATTAAATGTTTTACTACCTCAACACATATGGGAGTATACTTCAGCTTGTCTCTCATTCATTCTCTCGGTTTATGGATCATTTTGTAGCCTTTTTCTCTGATCTGGTCTCATTAATGATCCACTCGTGACGTAGTGGGGGTGAACCCTCGTGCGCGTGTCGTCACTGTGGACCTTATAAAAGCCGGAGCGCTCTTCTCCGGGGATCCACAGCCTCAACCAGCCGCTGCCGACATGTCTCAGGCTGCGGAGAGACTCCGACTCATCGCCGGTCACCTCGACCGGCAGGCCGCCGCCATTGTATCCTTTAACCGTGTCTTTCATTTACTGGGAAGCCCGTGGAGTCGAAGCAGCGGTGCGGGCGGATCCTGTCGCCGCTAGCGGGACGGTGAGGGGCGGGCAGCTGCTGTGGTCCAGGCCGGGGTCCTGCAGAGGCTAGCGGGGGGAGAAACGACCAAGTATTGCAGCAGTGTGACAGTTTTATTACTTAAACCTGTACGTTTGCTCTTTTTTTGCACTCTTTGACACTGAAATATTCTGCTGACTGTGAGGCTTATGTAACTGTATGGTGAAGGTTGAGCAAGAGACCTAAATGTAAGTCAGTGGTAGTTTTTTTCTTTTTTTCGAGCTTATGTTCTTGTTTACAACCTAGTGAAATATCTGTTATATGGCACTAAACAGCAGCCTTTGAAAGCATAGACATAATGTTATGAACAAGCAAAGAAAATAACTTGTTTTGCACCTTTTCCTCTTAATAATAAGTGTCTGAAGCCACAAGAACGTCTGTTCTAAACAATTAGAAATATTAATGGAGTATTCCCATATACTGTCATGTAACTTTCCCTAAAACAGATGACAAATACTGTCAGCTGTCCTTAAATGTTTCTCAAACTGTTCATCTGCTGCTGATCATTTTTACAAAACTGAAAATAATAATTAAGAACAAGTGAAAATGTTGATTTACACCTCATCTTTTCTTTGCCATGCTTCTCACTGTCTGCACTACCACTGTGGAGTATTTTAACAGTTTACCCTAACAAATCTGGTATGAATTTCCTTTATTATATCCCAAATCAGTAAATGCTATGTCACATTTATTTTTTCGGTTCTTTTACTGCGTTTCATTAAATACAGAAGTGTCAGTAGCAGCTGGTTCATCAGCTTGTCTACCTGCTTGCTCAGACTTGATGTGACATCTGTCACCAGAAGCAAAGGTCATCTGGGGAGCAGCGGTGTGTGTTTTGGATGAAATCCAGCAGTATAAAACTCTGAAAGCCTTCGCTGGTGGTAGATAGATAATGCCCGTTCCCTGAGCGTCTGTTAGCCTGACGTTGTTCTTCTTGTTGGGTTCCTCCTTGACGGGTTTCCCTCAGAGAGCGTCGCCTACATCAGCTCAAGCACTGATCTCCAGTCCATCGCCGCGTCTCAGGTCAGGACACGCCATCGGAGTGTGTTTACAATCAGCTCTGCTTTATGATCGCTGTCTGTCAAAACAGATGTTACACTGAGTTTCTAATCTGGCTTAATCCACCTTTAGTGTTTGAAACTCTTTGGTAACAACTTTTAAGTGTTTTATGCTTCTCATAAAGGCTGGGAGGGAGAGCGTTCTTCTCATTATCAATCTGTTTGTTTGTTTTATTTATATCAATCTCATGTTAAAAAATAACTAATACTTTGTGAGCAGGTATTCTTTGGACAATGACCTGTTGACCCCGGAGCAGAGACTCTTCTATGAGGAAAATGGTTTCCTTCTCATCAAGAATCTGGTGTCTGAAGAGGACATCAACAGATTCAGGTAATTTTGCACGATAATGTGCTACTGATTTATCACCACGTCCTCCCGATTGATTTGTGAAGTACTGATATGTGGTCCATGCATCTCTCCCCTCCTCAGGAAGGAGTTTGAGCGAATCTGTCGACAGGAGGTGAAAGTTCCCGGACTGGTGGTGATGAGAGACGTGGCCATCGCCAAGTCCGAGTTCGTCGCAGATCAGAAGGCCGTCTCCAAAATCCAGGACTACCAGGAGGATCCCGAGCTGTTCCGGTACTGCAGTTTACCCCAGGTACCACCACACACACACACACACACACACACACACACACACACACACACACACACACACACACACACACACACACAGCAGATTTCATAAATGCTTTCTTTGACCGCTGTGAACGCTTCCAATATGAGTTGTGTGCATTATCATGAGTTGATCATTCCTTTTTTTGTTATTAAAAAGTCAAAACACATCTGGTGAATTGACAGGCAGAGAAACAGGCTCCGCTGTCAGCTTCATAGCGACCGGTTTGTTTACTGAAGTCGCTACAAAAACATTCATTTTGTAACAAACTTCTGAAGAGAAATGGACACAACACGGAATGCCGGGCTGAGAAAATTGCCACACATGTTGAGCTTGTAGTTAATTTCAGTAGTAGTTGTTCACCACATATGCTCTGCCCAACAACGAAAGAAAATTTTTAAAATTTAAATTCAAAGGTTATTCTAGCACTGTTTTACCAGTTCGGTTCACTCAAGATGAAGCTGGACCCAGATCTAAAATGTGCCCGACACCCCGGACTCAGTTTTAGTGCTACATGCTTAGTTTCTACGTCAAGTTTCTTTGTGTGACAGATCCTGAAGTACGTGTCGTGTTTCACTGGACCGAACATCATGGCCATGCACACCATGCTGATCAACAAACCCCCCGATGCAGGTACGGCGCCAGCGTTCACACGAGGTCTCCAGGAACGCCGTGCGTTTTGAGATGTGTGTGTGGCGTGCCGCGTGTGTTTCCAGGTAAGAAGACGTCTCGCCACCCGATGCATCAGGACCTGCATTACTTCCCGTTCCGGCCGTGCGACCGCATCGTCTGCTCCTGGACGGCCATGGAGAGGGTGAACCGGCAGAACGGCTGCCTGGTGGTCCTGCCGGGGACGCACAAGGGCTCGCTGCTGGAGCACGACTATCCGGAGTGGGAGGCACGAGCACCCAAAACACACACACGCAGAAATAAAATGCCTGTTTATGAGGTTTACAAATCATTGCGTTCATATTTTCTCTCTGTTACTACACAGTAGAGCTGCCCAGCAGAGAGAAACTAATATTCATTCACTGATTTTGAAAATCGGAAACAAATAGTTCTACTAAGTGACTCCAGCTTTTTACTGCTTTTCAATCAGTTAATTATCGAATAATGATCGTTGTTGCGTCCTCAGGGTGGCGTGAACAAGATGTACCACGGGGTGCGAGACTACGACCAGGAGCATCCCAGGGTGCACCTGGAGATGGAAACGGGCGACACGGTCTTTTTCCACCCGCTGCTCATCCACGGCTCGGGCATGAACCAGACGGACGGCTTCCGCAAGGTACGGCATTTCCCAGAGTTCACCTGGACTCCCCTCTTCTTCTCCATGTGGGCGTGATCGTGTGTGGCGTGTTCCTCCAGGCCATCTCCTGCCACTACGCCAGCAGCGACTGCTACTACATCGACGTTCAAGGAACCACGCAGGAGAACATCTCCAAGGAGGTGATCGATATCGCGCAGAGGAGGTTCGGCACCGAGGTCTCCTTCCAGGTCAGACTCTTACGCTCGTGTTTAATGCGATCGCTTATTATCACTGAAACAAATGTAAATACAATGTAAGGAAAGCAGAGCGGATAACAGATCTATTTCAGCCTACAAACAGAGAAAATGTAGCTTTAAAGATGGAAGTTAGAAGACAAGAAGGCTACATAACCACAAAACAAACAGGGTGAATTTAACAGGAGCTGCCGTGTCTGGTCACAAACATCGTCTCCAGCATCTGCCTTGTTGTTGTTGTTGTTTACGAGAACATCAGAGGGACACATTAAACGTCCCCGTCATGAGACTTCCAGAACCAGCCCCCCACGCCATTATTAGACATCAAACTGTGAAGCCACGCAAAGCCATGTAATTTACTGATCTGTAGCAGAGCTTAATTATTACAAGCAAGGAAGAGGGAAGAAGAGAGGAAGTGGAATAATTAGGGACGCAGTATTCTTCCCACATGTCAGCAGCCTGATTAGATATTAAAATTACACTTTAAAAGGCATCACGTTCACTCGCAGTGCTTTCTTTCTTGTACAGTTTACTACAAAATGCAACAAATTACACAGAAAATTTTGGAAAACTATATTATTGCTATCCTGGAGAGGCTGAAGAAATTCTTTGTTTTAATCCATCATCTGCTGATGTATGTAAATCTACGTGGACACATGTTGTGAAAACTGATCATTTATGCAAGAAAGTGCAATGGGAATGAGGCGTGAAAGGAGGAAAATGATTGTCATGGTGTTTCTTTAACCGTGTTCTTTCACCCTGCAGGACTCGTGGGCCTTCAGAGGTCGTCTGGTGCAGGGAGAGCGGATTTCAATGTGAGGACGCTTCAAAGGGGAAGAAAAATAAGATCTTAATATTTGTAGTTTTTCTAACATATGGTGCCTAATTTCCCTCGAGTTTGTTCAGTCACTGTACTTTAATCCCAGGACGACACATAATGTGCAAATACAAAGAGCATCAGCATTGCCTTAAAGCACAGCTTAAATCGTGAAGTGTGGATAAAACTGGTTAGACTACTTCAAAAATGTGATATATGTTGATCATGTTGAGACTGAGAGGTGGGATGAAACAAGGTACTTTTAGATAAAATATGCAAATATAGTACTTATGAGCCAGCAGTCGGCCTTTCTTGTGCCTTTAATGTGATTTTTAGTGTTTTTTGCAATGAAATATGGGATTTGTTACCCAAAATCGTACTATGACAAATGTAATGTACAGCAGAGATTATTAATAAACTAAACAGAGTCTGTTGAAATATTTGTTTCTCGACATTTATTTTGTTTCCAACACAGTGACACACACTGAAATGTGCTTCCTTTTTTTATGATGATCTGGAGCCTTTCCAAGCTGACGTTGTGCAATAAACAAAGAAAACTCTGGACAGGTCACCAGAGATAACGCTGGGAATACATTACCTTCTGTAACTCATCAATGAGGAAACCTATATTATGACCTTTGAATACTTGTTTTTGTGAAAATTGTGCTTTTTTGATCATTTTAAGCGTCTCCCAGCTGTTTAAAACTCTTGGTAGCTCCTCTTCTCTCAACCAAAACAACCTCCAGTACCGACCCGGATGTGCTGATACTCTGCTGAGTCCTTCACACACAGCAGATCTAGGACTTCAGTATGGAGCATGAGTAAATGCAGGTCAGTGGAGTATGGTACGTAAACACTGGTACACAAAGCAAGACATCAGCAGACATGCAGTCTGTGGTCCGTCCCTCAACCGGGAGGTGATCACAGTTATGTAAACCAGTACAAAGGTCCTCCTGAACGCAGCAGGTTTTTACCAAATACCTTGAGAATGTCAGATAAAAAGACTACAAAATGTACACCATGTAAAGCTTATTTTCTTTACGGTTTGTTCTTCTTTGACCTCTCCAAACTGACCCACTTACCTGACCTCGCACTATCTGAGTTTTCTGAGCTTCAGTCCACAAACTGAAAATTCATCTGTCACACACTGAAAATACACAAAAACCTATTGAGATAAAAGAAAAATAAAGGCACATGTTCTGATCTTTCCCCCGAAGCTTCACGTTCATGTGGAAAAATACGTCCACCGCAGGCTCCAGCTGCCAGAAGTTAGTCAAATTTCCTCACTGATTCCAAAAATGTGCTAATCTGTTTCCTGATGAGTGACGCGGTGATGGAAAAATAAGAACCAGTCCAGGGTTTTTTCTCTTTCACTCCATCCTGGATGTTTTTTCAGCTCAGCCTGGTCGTTGGTGGCAAAACCTGAGCAGAGTTTCATCAACGTAACTCAAGCAGCAGATTTAACCTCTCTACTATGTGCTGCTCACAGTTCAGGACATACCATGCTTCTGTCCACCCCCACGGTCCACAACCCAACTCTCACGGCCGCCATGTTGGACTCTGCATTTCATCTGTGGTACCAAAAAACACCTGAAATGTGAACCTGAAGTAAATTTGTTTCCTTAGAATACTTAGCCAATGGCCCTTGATAGCTTAAATAGCCTTCCTGGTACTAGTGCGACTAGTTAGAGTTAAAATACCCCACACCACCCCTCGTTCTTTTCTTTTATTTCTTCATTTATTTATCTTTCCTTAGTGTTGTGTTGGTTTGGAGTGTGGTTATGGCCGTCTATCGTGTCTTTAATAGCTCGAGTTTCTTTACACTGATGCGCCACATGAGAGAATTATATGAACTTTTTGTAAAATTCTATAAAATACAGCTGAAACTTAGAAAGTGGCCAAACTGTGAAGAGAATACTTGGAGTTGTAAGTTTGACAGGATGAGTTTGTGGCTCGCCCGGGCTGTGAAACACCTCCACTGGGCTACTGAAGACTGGAAGAAGGTTTTTACGGACCGATGAGTCAGTGTTTGGATCTTGGGGTCATGAGTCTAGGGGGTCAGGAGTTCATCCTACGGCAACATAATGAACCAAAACATCAGTCCAAAGACTGAGACCATGAGCCAGCTGACCTCCACACACCCAGCTGAAGGAACCAGGAGGAGGGAAAAACGGCCCAACACTGCCCCGATGTGGCGGCCGAGGCGGAGGATGTGATTTGACAGCGAAGCTGGTGCAGTGACTGATCCACCCTGATTCACTTGAGTGTGGTTTATATCTTGATTTCCTGATTTATGCAACGACATGTTCAACTGGACAACTGTCATTTTCCAAGCCTCCTTCATTCCTTCCCTCTTTCCAGCCGCCTCCCTCCCTCCTCTCTCCCTCCCAGATCCCTTCTCTCTCCTCCTACTCGCCTCCCATCCTCCCTTTCCTCCTCTCTCCTCTCACAGTGGATCAGAGTGTTGATCAGTCCAGTTGAGCTTGATCTTTCTTTCTCTCTCTCTCAAGATGATCTGGACCCGAGTGCTCGTCCTGCTTCTGCTGGCCACCCTCCTCATCCTCAGCTGTGAGTATCATCAGAGCGATCAGAGGGGAAGGAGATTCCTGGATTATCAATGGATTATAAGAATTAATCTTTAAATTTGTCATCACCTTAAAAAACTTGATTCTTTGTCTTAAATCACAACTTTAATCTAAGAAATCAGTTACTAATGGCTAAAATGTTGAGTTATATTTACTAATAAACCAAACCTGTAGAAGTTTTTTGTTTTCCTGTCATCAGAATTTCATTGTTGCAGGATTATTTCTGAGGTTCGATGTTGCTTTTTAAGTTGGAAAACTGTAGTTGATGGTGTCAGTAATGCTCTAATTCCCAAAAAAATTAATTCCACATTGCCATTTTTGTTTTAATATTAAGAACTTTTTGTTCTCCCACACAGATAAAAAAAAATCTCTCCCATTAGGACAGTTGTGTTCAGCTCATTTCAGTGCATGGGCAGAACAATGGCGCCACATTTAAACCCAACTCTGCTGGATCAGCACCGGTATAAAGATAAAATAAAAATCTGCAACTCATGACAAGTCCAAGTTTTTCCGCCTTGTTTTAGTACTTTCTTGAAATGCTTTAATCAGTTTATTATCGGCCCAGTGTGGGAATCATCGTGCACTGATGACATGGAATCGCCAAATAAACCGAAACACATGCTGTTTCAGAGTGTGATCAGATCAGATCAGAGTTCCCACAGAAAACCTTCCTCGGTTTCTTCTTCTCCCCCTCAGTTTCCGGTGTGGTGGAAAACGCGGCTGTACGAGATGATTCCAGACCAGATCGCCCTGAAGGTGACCCCCAACAGCCCCAGGTTCGGACGCCTGGCGTGGCATCCATGTTGACCGTGTGACCTGTGATCCTCAGGTGTCGCTCGGCAGATCTTCATGCCCGAGTCGGACGCCTCAAACTTCTTCAAGCGCCGCAGCCGCCGCTCGACCCGGTACTACGAGCTCCAAGGTACGACGCACCGTCGCCTCTGGAACGACAAACTGTCAAAGTCCCGTTGCTGTTGCCGTGGCGACAGGAGGGGCAGGAGGGAACCATCGCAGACCCCAAAACAGAATTCCACTCAGTCTGTTTGCCATTTAGTGGGTGGTTTATTTGAAGAAATCAAATGATGCGTGAGAAAAACCTTCAACCATGTCGACACTGGACGCTTGGCCTCCGCCTGAGAACTGTGTGAACGCGTGTGTGAGTGTGTGTGGGATTTATTAGTTTGGCTGCAAGCTGCAAAGGTTCAAGAGAGTTGTAGGAGCGCAAGCAGGTGTTTTGTGCAGTAGCAGATTTGAAATCTGAGGCAGATACACACACATACACACACTCACACACACACACACACACACACAGGCTGGCGGCTGCAGAAGGAGTCACAGGGTACTGTGGAGCAGGCGCTTCCTCTGCAGCACAATAACTCCTTTCTTCCTCTGAAAAACACACCACAGCACCTTGAAGCGCAGATGTAATCTTTTAAAACCCACATCAGAATCTCCACGTTTTTTATTAACGACAGGACGACTGCACAATAGTTTATTTTCGTTCACTTATCTTGTGTTTTTCCACTGGAAAACCCATCAGAGGGGAGCCGGTGCCCCTGAGCAGGGGCAGGCTGCGGGCCGTTTCACCTGGGCCCCTCTGAACGGACCTGCGTTCTTGGAAAAAGGTCAAGTATGCTTACTGCCAGCTCGGCCCGGGGAGAACCTGAGGCGGCGCCCCGTCTGCAGACAGACCTGGAAACTCTGTGCTTTCAGAGAGACGAGTTAAATAAAAGGTTGTCGGATATAAAGCAGCCGTCTTCCTCAAACCTAAAACCAATTAACGCGGATTTAAGGCGTGGATAAACACGCATCCTCTCACATTCCTGTGATATATATTCTTTTTTTGCGTCTCTCTCACCGACAGCCGAGCAGAGAGTGAAGGTCCGCCAGAGCGAGCAGAGGAGGGAGTACAACGAGGAGCAGAGCAACGAGTACCACAACTACATCAAGGAGTACCGGGACGGTGAGGCCCGACAGCCGGCGCATGGAGCTCGGTTCTGGATGTCTCCAGGCCCGACACTCCGCGCCAGATCCAGGCGTCTATTTGCGGTTCCACACCAGGCCGAGCGTCCTCGGTGTGGCCGTCCGCCCGCGGCCACCTCGCTGCGAATCTGTTTCTAAAAGCGGGGGAAAAGTCGACCATAACGACGTGATTGGGTTTTATACCCAGAGGACGTGTGTGGTTTAGGTCAATGAGTTTTTTTTTAACAAAACAAACCAAAATACAAGAAGCTTTTGGGATAAAAAAGGAAAGACAACTGTTGTGTTTTCAAATATAAAACAGCCACTGGCTTGATAGCGTATACTTTCTGTTGAATTCAATGCGAGCTGCTAAAATTGGCACCAAAACACTTGATGCTGGAGCTGAGAATGAGAAAAAAAACCCAACTTTTCTCAGAAACTAGTGAATAGATTCAAGAATATGTGTGTTCAGGGAGGCCAGTTTAACTCTGTGTCTCATATGAGTGCAGCCACACATGCCTGATTTTTTTTTCTTTTCGATCTGCAGAGATAAACGAGAGAACGAGGGAGACGAACGAACAGATCCGGGAGTATCACTACGACGGCCTCTACCCCCGCTTCTACTGGTTCCACTGAGCCTGCAGCTGAACTTTGACCTGCTCCAGGAGCTGGACTTCCTTCTCTGCATTTCCCACATTTTAATCTCCAAGAAAACTCAATTTTTTAAGATCTATTTCTATTGTCAAACTGTTCTGTGTTTTCAATTTGCATGCAATCTTTTATATGTTCATAAACACGATGTCAACCTGTGTAAACGTCAATAAAAACTGGTTGTGGGATGGTTATGTTTTTTTTTTTTCTTCCGAGAAACTGGCTTCAAATGACAACTAAAGATGAGTTCTGGATAATGTGTTTCCACTCACACCGTCTGGTATTTGGGGTATTTATGAGGAGAGCGGAGAAGACGAGTGGAGCTGCAGAAGCCATCAGGCCGGGATGAATTCCACATTCCTGAGAGGAAATACTGGACCCGGACCGGGCGGAAGAGGAGCCGGAGAGGGATAATGAGGACAGACGAGCCCGCAAAACCCCCTGAGGCCTCGCTTTGAAACGATCGTAAAGCTTTTTTTAATCACCGACCGGCGGAGGAGACATTAAATTTAAATAGTTCAAACCCAATTTCAAACCAAGGCCCTTATATTGATTAAACCTGACTTGAGTTGTTTTCGACATAAACAGCATCTCACAGAGAATATTTCAAACGGCTGCTTTATTGAGCCAGTTTCCACACAGCTCACACACATAATTGGGCTGAAATTAAAAATCCTGCCAAAACCTTAAATTACAAACAACAAAAAATCTAAAATGAAGTCACTTCATGCTGTTGAGGAACTTGGCGTGCTCCTCTCCTCGCGGCTGGAGGAGCTCGCCGCCGATTTTAGGCCCGGCTTTCTCCTGCGGGGATAAACGGAAACCGTGAGGCCGACGCTGCTCCCAGAGCTTTTTTAATTTCCCCATAAAAGAAAAAACTTTAAGATGTTTTACCTTCAGCATCCCGTCTCGTTCCCACTTAAACAGGCCGCAGTTACTGAAATGGTTAAAAAGAAATGGTTTAGTGAGTGTGGAGCGCGAAGCAGAGAGGTCGAGGGTTCGATTCCCGGTTCGAGGCTGACCTGCAGTGTTTGTGCGGCAGCCTGTCCAGAGCGATGGCTCTCTGTCCGCACGGACACCGGAAGAAGCGCTTGAGAGCGTCGTGCCAGCGCAGGTCGTGGTTCTCCGCCACGCAGCGGTCCGCCGGCTTGAAGTAGGTGTAGCTGCACTGCAGGCGGAGGAAAACAGCGCTGTCGTCTATCCATGTTCAACAGATGAACGACTCTTTTTCCTCCCAGATGGTTTTGATGAATTTAAACTGGGAACCTTTCTGCAGGTGACGGCCCGGCACTTCATCTCCCTGACGCCCCGCATCTTCTCCTCCATCTGCTCTTTTTTCACCAGAGCGTCGAAGTAGCGCTCCTGCAGCTGGTACTCGGCCTGTCAGAACACACACACACACACACACACACGCAGAGATCCAACTCATCAGCCGCTGAAGAACGAGGACATGCCGGAGACTTCTTTCCCTTTTTTGCTTTCTCGTACCGCCTGAAGCACGACGTCGTGCCGGGATTTGGCGTTCAGGATCTTCTGGAACTCCTCCGACTGGACGTATCGGAGTTGATCCCGCTTCTTTTTCAGGGCCGGTTCCTCTTCCTCGTTGCTGGACGATCCGCCTGGACGAGGAGAAGTGGTCACTCCAAAGAAACGACCTCACAGATAAAAACCTGGAGTCCGGCGTGAGGCTGACCGTTGGGTGAGGTGCGATTCTTCTCCACCCGGGCGCTGATCTCGCCGTCGTCGCTCCTCTTCCTCTTCACGGCGTTGGGGTCCTCCTTCTCCAGCGCCAGCCCTTTGGCCTTCAGCTTCCTCAGCGCGGCCATCTTGGACGCCGTCAGGCTGAGCGAGCTGAGCGCCGGGGCGGGAGGCGGGCTGTCGTCGAAGAACAGGATGTCCTCGCCCCGGGAGAAGCCCCGGCCCAGGGTCGGGGGGCGGGGCAGGGCGGGGCTGTGGGTGGGGGCCTCGGAGGCGGCTCTGGGGGACAGGAGGCCGCCGCCGCCGGCCGGGTTCTCCCTCTTCTGGGCCTCCTCGGCGCGGCGCCGCCGGCTCTCCAGCAGCTCCCGCTGCCTCTGCTTCTGCTGCTTCAGCAGCTCCGAGGCCGAGATGGACTGGAGGGGAGCCGCCGCCGCGCCCGGGGAGGCTGAGGACGAGCCAGAGGTCAGAGGTCAGCTCATGGAGCGGGATGAATCCCAGAGTTTCATCCTCCTCCCTGTTCTTGTACCTGATTGGCCGCCCTGCTCCAGGTGCTTCTTCAGCTGCAGAGCTCCTGGCGTTGGGACCGACATCAGGCTCTTAAAGTCGTCAGAACATCCGGAAACTTCACCAGACTGCATGGCTAAAAGAAATAACACACACAAGGAATTAAAAATAAACTGTACTGATCCATTCTTTAATTCTCTGGGTTTATGAGTTCTCTTAAAATAAAACTCCACAGGTTCCACAATTGGCTGTAGATTCATTAAAACAGTAAAACTTTGCTACTAAAAGCTAAAAGCGGCATCTATATCGGTCACATATGTATTTATTTCAATAAAAACAATAAAAAAGAATCAGGGTTGAGGAGAGAGGGCTTTACTGTTGTAATGTCTGTGTAAGTTTTGTGCAAAAAAAGAATGTATTGCAGCACATCGTCTCTCAATCAGTTAATAAAGTCTCCCCAAAACGTCAACCAAAGTTTCTGCTTCTGTGTGTCTGCAGAGCATATGTGTGTATGTGTGTGTGTGTGTGTGTGTGTGTGTGTGTGTGTGTGTGTGTGTGTTTTCTCTTTGTGTGTGTGTGTGTGTGTAGCGTAGCTCTTACCCAGCCTCTTGGCCTGACTGACGAGCTGCGCCGATCCTTTCACAAACAGCTTGTCCAGAGTTCTCTGGACGGGTTTGTTGGGTTTGGACGCAGTTCTGCAACACACACACACACAAACACACACACAGGCACACACACACACAGACAGAGAATGAGAGGCACACACACAGTTGAGTAAAATTACATTCAACATTTTTGAATTAACTTCCAATAAAATGTCACAACTGAGTATTTCTTTCTCCCCGTCTGGCGGCAGGTCGAAGCGACTCACAGCGAGGCGGCGCAGGCGGCCGAGGACACGCCGCCGTAGTGGAACCCGTCCTGGCACAGCCGCTCCCTCAGGCCGCCGCCGCCCCCTTTCCCCTTCGCCAGCACCTTGTTGGGGGCTTTCCCGGAGAACGAGGACTGCAGCTCCGCCCGCTTGGAGCTCATCTTCTTGTACTGAGCCTTGACGTGGTACTGGCAGTACGGACACTCGTACTGAGGAGAGGAGGAGTCGCTGTTACACATCTGTGTTCTTTTACTCAAGTGCAGCGAGAGGAAGCGGCCCCCACCATGTTGACGATCTGCGAGCACGGCTCGCCGTTCTTCTTCGCCGCCTTGCAGGTGCCGAAGTCCTGCGCCTCGCCCATCAGCAGCACCTTCTGCGGGTGATCCACCGTCAGGCTGACCTGCGAGCGGCCGGGACGAGCGTCAGCATTCCGGAATCAGTCTGAAACGGCGGGAAGAGCCGCTCGTCTCTGACTCACCCCCTCGTATCCGTCCCTCTGCTTCATGGGGTTGGGGTTGAGCAGTCCCAGCACCGCCCCCGGCTCCGTCTTCCAGTGCTCTTTGTGAACGTCGCCGAACAGCAGCAGGGACACGTTCACGTCCAGGTTGTGGAGGTCATTGAGCTTCCAGATGCTGAAGGTTTTGCCCTGCGCAGAGGCATCGCCGCCATCAGGACGGCGCTCAAAAGCAGAGAACTGAAGCTTTTCTCCTGGCGAACGGCTCTGGCTTACACTGCTGCTGCTCTGCGGCGTGGCCTTGTTGATCAGCACGCCAAACGTCACCCAGTCGCTGTCCTCCAGCTTCTCCCGGGCCAGCCGCTCCGGCACCTGCGACAGTCTGATCAGGCGGCGATCCGCCATCTTGCGGTCCATCTCGCAGGATGAAACCCGCGGCTTCCTGCAAAAGAAAGAAAAAAAGAAAAAATTCAGACCGGATTCTGAACCAAAATCGACGGTTAAACGTCTGAATGGAGTTTGTTGTCCGACCTGATCCGCAGTCCGGAGTATTTCTCCACGGTCACGTCTTTGTGGAGCGGCGGCTGAGAGGCGGGCGGCGGCCGGAATGAAGCTGCTGCCGGCCTGCTGCTGGGGGCCGCGGGGGGACGCACGGGTTTGGAAACCGCAAGAGTCTCCGGAGGCAGGAAGGAGCTGCCAAGCTTGATCTCCACCAACGGGCCCCTGCCTCCTGACAGGACGGAGGAAAAGAACAATGGAGTTAAAGCATTTGAAGCCGACTTCACCTGCTCTTCTCTATTAACTGATGCGAGGCTTGTTTACGGATTCACTTCAGCTTCTTTCTCACCTGCTGATGTGCTGGGTTTGGCTTGGTGAGCCACTCTGGGTTTGCGTTTGAAAGAATCGGCGTTGTTGAGCTGAGCGGTGAAGTCCGAAGACTCCTTGATGTTTCCTCCTCTGGCTGGAGTGGAAGACGTTACTGCAATCAGAAAGTGGCGAAGTCAGACATGATCCTAGTACCGCGTATGTCTCTGTGCAGCAGGCCCTTCAGACGGATGACACTAACACACTGAACCTGACCCAGTACCTGTTTGTGTTCTGGCTTTCTGTGCAGCTGCGGCTGGTTTGGACGCCGCTGAGCGGTCTGCATTCTTCGGAGCTGACGGAGGTGAAGCCTTCTGACTGACCTCCAACTGCTGCTGCAACCTCTGCATCTGCTCCTGCATCCGTCTCAGTTCGTCTGCACGCCGAGACGAGAGGATACGGGGATGAACACAAAGCAAACAAGCAGCGGATTCAATGGTGGCAGCATTCTTGCGCCAACCTTGCAACTCCTCCTTCGATCTGTCCTCGCTGGTTTCTCCTCTACTTTGTTTTTTTCTGGAGTCCTCCTCAGTTTCAATGTCGCCCACGTCTCCAAAGAGGGCCGTCGCCTCATCTTCTATGACCACATCTGGCTTTTCCTCATCCTCATCCTCCAAACTCTCTTTATACTCTTCCTCCTCGCCGCAGTCTTCATCGAACAGGCCGTCCAAGTCGTCTGCCTGCTCCCGACTGCCTTGCTCCCCTTCGACGCCCTCGCTCTCAGCCAGCAGCGCCGTGAGAACATCCAGATCATCCTCACCTGGGAAAAAAACAAAGACATACTTTCACTTGTTTCCTGATCAACAGAAAAAATGTGTCTTCTTGAGTGTTTTCAGTGATACTTACTGTCCATTTTTATAAACTTTAGCTGATTTCAGATGAGAAGGTAGTCAACAGGAAGACGGACAGGTGAATTTGGCTGTGGACGAGTGAATAATTTTTGAATGAGTAGCTCTACGAAAACAAAGCGTGCCTCGATCACATCAACTTTCATAAAAGCTTTTTATCCATCACAGGGCGAACACAAAGGGACAAGTCACTCTTCAGAGTTACTAAATAACCTAGGATGCAAACAAAAATGCAACCAAACTCTCAAACATTGTTGACAAATAGTGAGTGCAAACCACTACACCACAGCGCAGCCCATGATGTAAATATCCCGTTTCAAAACTGATGTCAGACATTCAGTGTAGATTTACTGACTGTCAGTCGTTTAACTGAATCTATAATGCGTATTACTTATATTTATTAGTTATAAAAGAAGCAGTTCCGCGTGAGTGAGTTCAGATGTGATCCATTGAAAATACTGCTGTGCAAATAATCAGATTAACAAAAATACATGACAGATTACACTATGGTGACACTACACTGTCAAAGCAAAGATAAAGGCAAGCAGAAGAGAGAAACTTCAATCAGTGTAACACTATTGTCCACGCCGAGGAGGATAAATTGAATTAAATATTTATTTTATAGTATGTTAAGAAGGCAACTACTAACTTTAGTGCGACATTTCAGAAAACGATGTCTTTAGTTGTTGAAAACAGAGACAAAGACTTTATAAGCGCTTTTTAAAGATTGTCGATTCCAGAAAACAAGAGACATGTTACCTCCGAGTTCCCCGCTGTGTGTCCTCCTCGTCTTTCTGGAAGATTTAACGAGCGAGTCAAACCTTATTATTCATTCTTTATTATCTTCTATTCAACATGATTCGTCTGTCTGTTCAGATCATGTGGTCGTATGTTATTTGAAGCACTAAATAAGATTTGTTTTCAACACAACGAGGGATATTCACCGCGGGAGAAGATCCGAAACTGGCGCTGAATTCAGGACCCCGCGGTGTTGTCAAAATGCTCTAAGGTGTCCAACAAACTGCCTGACGAAAAAAAAAAAATCGCATCATAGATGGGATACTAATCGAAAAAATTAAACAAAAAGTTGTTATTTTTAATAAATACTTAGTAAAAAAATATAACTTTAACCATAAATTAGTTTGTTTTTGTTGTGAATTTTGCCTGCCTGGAAATCGAGAACCTTGAAGTCCTGCAAAAATGTGGAGTTTATTTACCCTAAAAATGAGACTTTTGTTTCTCCTGTAAATAAATGAAGACTCTTCGCTTTGCAAAACGTTGCTGACGAATGCAGAGCTGTCTCTACTGCAATCTTTAATCACTGATTTAAATGATATACCCTCAAGAGCAAGCAAATCGGATCCCTGCTGCAGGTTTGAACACTGTTTTCATGGGAAGAGCAGTAGTCCAGTAGACTGGTGCAGAGCACGTGTCTCAGAACCAAGCCAGCTGAAACAGCTGGGAGTTGGAAGCTATCATATTTTGAATAAGTAACCTCTGAAAATTTCAACCCGTGCCCTCATGCAAGCTCAGTTGCTTTAAGTAAATTAATACAATAATCATGACAATAATGGCACACTCTTCATATTTCTCTCTTGCTTCCTTCAATTATTATTAGCAATCAATTAACTGACCATAAATATATTGAAGAATATGTTTTGTTCTGTGATGTTACTTTTGTTTTGTTGCCTTCTTTGGTTTTGTCGTTAAATTGCCCCTTTGGGAGCCCTTGTAGCCCATAGGGTCTGTAAAAACAGTAAATATTATAGTGTGCAATTTATACTACTGTAGCCTGTTCCACGTGTTGCATATCAACTGAATTTATGTCATTTGTATTTCAGAACCATGGATCCCTACCTGCAGCAAGAGCAGCATCAGATATCCAAGGAAATCGTATGGAAATTCTCTTCTTACCACTGACTTTTTCTATTTCTGTATGTGATTGTTACAAAAAGCATGTCCAAATAGAGAACAAGAGAGTGAGGTAATGTCATTTTGATTATATCTGTCGATGAAATGTTCTGTCTGGTCAGGTGAAACATGCACAGAATGCACCTTTTGCAATCATACTGTTTATTTAATTTTCTGAATCTTCGTATGCTACTTTTTTTTTAATAGCTACCTTACAGTCCTTGTGCTTGTGCAGGACTTTAATCAGCAGAACAATGAGAAGGCCAGAGTCATCGACACCTTTACAACAACTGACATCTGGAAATAGAAATGTTCAGAGCTGAAGGTGAACACTGAAATTAAATGCAGACTGATAGTTAAAGAAATTGTTTGGTATGTTTTAATTTCGATAATAAATGTAGCATTTCAAGTTGCATCAGTTTAAACAGTCACGTTCAAACGTTAGCATGACAGAGGTGACATCTAGCATAGTTTCTTGGAAGTTCTCTGTCTCAGTTTACGGCAAATCATTGAATGTTCTCTATCGTATCGAGACTATCTCTCCATACCGTTACATAGTCCTGCTAAGTTTGGGGGTATTGGACGATGAGGCCTTCCCTGCGAGGCAGCAGGAGGCAGTAACGGGGGAGCATCAGCAGCAGTCCCTTCAGGAAGTCACGAGCAGGGCATCCTCTGCCTTACATATTGAATTGCCTGCCGATCAGGGGCCCACCCCTTCCTGCTTCGATGATGAGGTGGAGGCCTGGTCCTCTTCCTTTCTGGTGCCCCTCCTCTCTGATTTTGAGGAGGTGATCCAGGGAACAACATCAGGCCACTGGTCAGGGCACCTGACCACAGTCCCCGACCAGCAGAGGAAAGGCCGAGGCCTGTGCCAACGCCACTTGACTCAGCAGCTGGGAATCGGTTGAACTCTGACTAAATTGGAAACATTTTGACTGAGTAACAATTTTAACTGTATTCGGTTTTTCTCACTACATTAATAAAACAAAGTTTTCCAAACTTATTCTGAATCTACCAATGAAGACAGCTGAGGAGATAAGAAGTAAAGCAAGCAAATTTTATTATGAAAATAGGCAACCACATGGTCACAAGGCAAAGCATGCACACATTCTAACTAGTTAATACAAAAAAATTCGAGAAAAAAAAACCATTTGGCTTGATTTTATTTGAAACAAATTCACAAAAATGGAGGCCAGTCTGAGCAACATCAGACTTATACAAAAAGTTGCAATAGATTTGTTGTAAATATGAGCTATAAATGATCTAATGTGAATAAAAATGCAAAAAAGTGCTTCACATGATTAAATTATTTCCCACAAGCTTCCTCTCCAAACAGCAAACATGAGATACTTGAACATGAGAATCTGATCCCAGTGACGTACAGTCAGTCTGAAATCTGAAACAGCACCAGTGATCAGGGTTTGTTCCTCTTCTTGGTGACTTTCTTATCCCACAGACAGATAAACACCAGCGCTACAAAAATCAAAAACAAAAAACAGATTCCAGTTCAAATCAAGTAAAAACACAATTTTAGTCACAAGTGAAGAAGAAAACATTGATTATCAAAAGTACAGAACCGTTCAATAGAATTCTGTGAAAGTGAAAAGTCTACACGAAAACTGTTTCAGTATTTTAAAACTGTAAAACAAAGTCAGTGTTTTAAAAGTGGAAAATGTTGTTGTTTTTGTCCACTTACCAGCAATAACACAGGGGATCAGCATGAAGCGCAGGATGACAATGACTGGAGGCATTAACATTGGAGGAGCAAGTAACACTGTCTTGTCACCGTATTTAATCTAAAAAAGAAAACATCTCATCAGAGTCTTGAGCCAGAGATATGAAGGCTGGAATTTTGATGGAATATTGATAAAATCATCATGAAAATGTGTCCAAACAAATACAGGAATATTTCTGTGTACATGGACATTTGATAAAATAAAATGTTGAGTCGTAGTTGAAAAACAAAACTCACCATTAACGTCTGGAACTGTGCGCTGGGTGGGCTCTGAATCTCACAAGAGTAAAAGTTGAACTCTTCACCGGGGTCTTTGTCTTCCATGATGCAGGGGTATCGTTTCTCCTCCTGCTCCCCCCATACTGACAACTCCGCTGGTGTTATCTCCAGTTTGTCTGCTTTTCTCTGAAATGACAACAGAAACTAATGTTGATCCCATGTGGAACACGTTGGTGTTATTTCAAACAAATCAGAAGAAATTCAACCTGTATGGTGATCTGGACGTGGTCACCCCTCTGTGTGGATGTGAAGCTGGTGAACTCTGGGTCTGGATGGTAGATCAGGTTTGTGGAGCAGATCAAGGTTTCATTGGCGACTTTCAACAGAAGAGAACTGCTGGAAACTCTGGAGGGATTTGTAGCTGCAGGTGACTTGAAGGTGAGATTCTGCATGAAATCAAAAGAAAAGAGACGTCTCATATTGATGATACGATTGTTATTTGACTCATTGTTTCTATGATCATAATGATTAAGATGTTCCAAGATGTTGTGGGTCTTCAGGTTGAGGAAACATTTCCTCCATCCTTCACAACAGAAACCCAAAGCCTGGTCTTCGCTCTCCAGACCCACCTGATGGTTCCTGTCAGTCGGAGGTTGGACTTCCTGAGGGGCTCGGCTGTGAATGACCCCCTCCACAAACTCCAGGTGAGATCCAGTGAGTGTGATCTTCCTCCCCCCACTGCAGGTTCAAGGAAAGTAGTCGACATGAAACTTCTAGCTCAGCATGATACATTGAAATAAGATATTAAAGAAAATCCCGGTAACTCTTCATTTTCAGGCAGTCGACTGATTATTGTGTTTTGTTTTGAGCATCACAGTATCAGTAAATCCAAGCACACCTGATCCAGGAGTTCCTCGGTGAAATGTCTCGACAGGAAGGTGACGGCTGGTAGATGATGCTCGCGTCACCGTGGCAACTGCCGTCTGGGAGGAGAACGCAGGCTTTCACTGTCCCTTTACGGTTTGCTCTGGGAATGTGGAAGGTCAAACTGGAGCCGCTGTTGTTCCAGACAGGAGACCTGAGCAGAGAACACACAACAAGACTCAACAAGATCCAGAAACAAATGAAAACTGAGCAGAGAAATGCTCCTCAATGCTCCATCACTCTTGGAAAACTGCACCATGTTCTCCTGAGAGCTGAGAGAAAAGGTTGGATCATGTCACTCCTGTTAAAATGTGATGGGTCAGTGTGTTTCATGGCTGCTGTTTCTCCTCTTGGACTTCCCAGATGTGTGTGAAGCGACTCACTCCTGTGGCGTACAGTCCAGGTCTGTCTGCATCCTCACTCCGGTCACACCGCTGAGGTTACCACCTGACAACACTGCGTGGTTTCTTCCATAGAAAGACACAATGCTGGGGCTGATGGAGGAGATCTCAGGCTTCTGACGAGGAAAACACATCAAAACACAATCAGCAGCAATACAGTCAGAGTGTGGAGGAGGAGAGAGTCAGAGGAAGAGACTCACAGGAAAGTTCAGCTCAGACTGCAGCGTTTGACACACACTGTCCTGCAGGAGGAGGAAGAAACACTTTACAGTGATGGAGCATCTTTCTGACAGATCAGATGCTGTGGGCTCATGTACGATTTGGATTTACTGCTAAATTAACAAGTACAACATAAATGAAGTGTAGATGAGCCTGTATTACAAGAAGAAAGATGTTATTACATCTGAATGTCGTTCATTAGCCCAGGAACAGCTGTTGTTGCTCCATTCACAGCCGGCTTTGATACACTGCTGACACCTGAAGGGAAAACACAAATCAGAGTTTAAATCTGCAGGAAGGAACAGGAAGAGCTTCATACACCACAGTCACCAAAATTGAAACAGTCATTAAACAGGTTTAAAAAAAAAATACGCTGTATGTTCGCTGAAATATGTCTGGTTCTTTTGAAATTTTTACAATATCTTTGGTGGTTTGGTGTGCTGGATTAGAGCCTCCTGCAGGACTTATTTTTGACACCCCTGCTTTAGTTTTCTACTCTGTGGACACAGAGAAAAGGTAATTACTGCAGCAACAACAGAGTATTTCTAAAGAAACAAAGATAATGGCTTAATCAAATTAGTCTTTCAATATCATGCATCTGCAAATTGACTAACTCTCTCTTTAATCTTCAAAACTCTCCTACTGGTGTGGAAACATGTTCCCCTGCAGCTGTCTCCACTGCTGTGTGAGTGAATGACTTACAAGACTCGGGTTGGTGGTCCACTCATATCAGAACAGTTCATTAACTGCAGTTGTTCGGTCAGACTTGTTGAGCCAAGCCTCATCTTTACAGTGACCAGCAGGCCTGTCAAACAGAAACATGATCTGCATTTCATCATTTTGAAAACTGACAATATGTTTTAATGTGTAACAGAATGTAATGAGACAAGAGATCAGTCAACTGGTGGTGAATATTGGATCTGTTTTGCATTTCCTTCATCATTTCTATCAAATCACCTTCAGGAGGAACGTTCTGTTTAGAAAGGGTGCAGGTGCATTGTGGGAACTGTGGAGGAAGGCCATCCCGGCTACAAAGCTCCCCAGAAGTTGTGGAGAACTGACAGGCGAACCGCGTCTCTTTGCTCACATTCACATGAGTCTGGATGTTCAGAGTGAGCTGAGAGAGAAAGAACAGAAGATGAGTGGTGAATCAAGGAGCTCCAGCTGGTTTCAGTCCTCAGAGTGTGATCTGGTCTGAACCTGTCCAGTCCCGTCTTCAACAACTTTGTGGGAAATCAGTTTCTGCTGGAAGACATCAGGAATGGACAGCCAGTGGGAGTCCTCACAGTCATCTTCAAAGGTGCAGCTTTGGAAAGAAACACATGTTCTCACCAAGTTCATGACTGCTTGAACTGTTCCAGAAGCTTCTTCTCTCACCTTCCTTTGGAGACACACCACACACAGTATGGATCCTGAGCAGTCCACCACTCCTGGACATTTGTGTGTGTGCTGCACTTTGCTACAGCCACACGCTTCACCTACAAACAAGAACATTGAGGAAGACTTCAAAATACACCAAATGCAAAGGAAAACTATTATTAGCTGTGTGAGACAATTCCATCAATATCTACCTCATTTTGAAATGGCACATACACATGTTTATGATCCACTGGATCCAGGTGCATTCTGGGAAACACTCGGCGGTAGTGGTTCGACCTGTAGAGCACTCTGGGACAGGCGGTGTGATAGTTCCTGTCCACAGCAAGCTGACGACAAGAGTGTGAGTCAATAAATGTTCTGAGGAAGAAACTTCAACTTCAAACTGGATCCTGTTTTTCTCAGAAGTCTTTAAAAAGCTGTGAATCGTTCATCGTTCACAGGATGTGGTTCGTGACAAGTCAGAGCGAGGGATGTTTCAATGGTTTTGCATTTAATATGCTCGTGTTAAGATCTTATCCTGCTGAGTTTTACCAGCATCAGGGGTTTCACAATCTTTATGACTAAAACAGGTTTTTTTTCAAATTTTTCCACCAAATCAAATTTATCTGGAGTAACATAAAAAAGATATTTATCCTTTAACATGAGGAGAGCACAGCTTCTGAAGGTCCACATATAATGTAATTATTAAACACAAAAACTGTGTCTTATGCTGCCTTCATGAAGTTTCAATTTAAATTTAGGATGGAAAACACTTCAACACATTTTCAGCTTTTTTATGTGCCTGATTTTAATGGTCTCATCCTTCTGATCAGCATCTTTCAGACAATTTTGACATTTTTTAATAGAACAGAAATACTTTATTAATCCCAGAGGAAAAATACTTTCACTGTTGATCCACACAGAATAAAAAAGTTGAATCGAAAACAAGACACAATTAAAATTTAATAATAATAAGGCATTTTAAATACTAATATTTACAAAGATTAATGGTGACTAATACAAACAGAAAGGATGAAATTTACCAAAACACCATGAAAAACATTCACAGGAAAGAGTGACAGAGATTTACGGCCTCAACAAAAAAGAATATTTTCGTTATTTTTACTATTTTATCTCTTTTTCATGCATCTTTTCTTTCCTCTTTTCTCTTGCAGATGAAATTGAATTACTGATTCAATAGTTTGAGGTTCTCTTTCATAGCATTCGTTTCGATGTCTCACTATGGGATACGCCCCCAGCGTATGCCTCAGAAGCATTTATCTCACTATGCCAATCCTGATTGGCTGGTGATCGCGACGCCCACCGAGGGTGGAGCCACCTACCCTTTAAGTAGCCTGCGTCATCTACGCAGCGTCACTCAAGCACCTCTTCTCGCTTCGTGTAGCATATCTCTATCCTCAGTGACAGCTAGCTTAACTGTTCACAGACGGAGCTATCTCTGCTCCATCGCCGAGCGCTAGCTGCCACACTTCGCGACCCTCCAGCCTTCACCATAGCCTGGAGAGTCCTTACCTGACCACACCACGGGACGGTGGACGCGGTTTAGCACACCAGCTAACTACGTCCTTCTGAATTAGCACACCAGCTAATTTCGCGGCGCCTCAGGTTAGCTTCCAGCTAACCACGATGGATGCCCACGCTTCTCACACCAGAGGAGATGGAGACTCCGGGGCCCGGGCCTGCGCCTGCGGCAATAAGATATCGAGCCGCGACTCACACCAGGTCTGCTCGTTTTGCCTCGGGCTGCAACACGCCCAGCAGGCTATCGAGGCCCCAGGCTCCTGCGAGCATTGCGCCCGCAAGAGTCTCCGACGGCGCCTAGCACGCCAAGCTAGCTCGTCCGGTCAGGACCACTTCATTCCTGCGGGTGACACACCTGTCACCAGCGGGGAGAAGGAAGGTGACGATGCGGTTGTCGGCCCGCGCGCTAGCGGCAGCTGGGGCTCCCAGCTGGACCTAGCCGCCCCGACTCCGCTCGCGGAAGACGTTTTGGAGTTGGACTATGAGGATGACTACGAGACAATCTCGGAGCTCCTCATATCCGAGGAGGAGAGTGAGGACGATGTCCTCATTCCCTCCGCTCAGCTTGCCGCTCAGCCCGCCACACCAGGCGCTGAGGCTGTCCTCGGGGACGAGGAGGGGAGCGCGCCCGCTCCCTCCGCTGTCAGCATGGACATGCAGGCCGTGTGTAAACGCGCTGCATCCCGGCTGAACATCCCCTGGCCTGAAGCGATAACGGAGGCCACCAGGTCCCGTTATGAAGGGAAGAAATTCCCTCAGGCTGCGAGGACAGCTAAGCAGCTGCTCCCCGTCTTCCCCGAGCTGCTCGACGAGTTGTCCTCCTCATGGAAGGATCACCCGTTCAGCGGCAGAAGCTCCATCCACGGAGCTTCCTCCCTGGATTGCGAGGGCATGGAGAAGCTCGGTATTCTCCGTATGCCCCCCATGGAGCCGCTAGTCGCTGCACATTTGCACCCGCGGCTAGCCGCTTCATCCAGGGATCCCACGCTGCCCTCCAAAGCGGACCGCGTCCAGTCCGCCATGACTGAGCGGGCTTACAGGGCAGCAGCACTGGCTGTCAAGGCGCTTAATGTCTCCTCCATGCTCTCCGCTTACCAAGCGGAGCTGTTTGAGGACATGGCGACCAAACCTGACCCAGCGGTGTGGGACGAGATTACCGTGATAACGGACATCTGCCTCCGCGTGCAGCGCTGTGCGGTCCAGGCCACGGGTAAGTCTCTGGGGACGATGGTGTTACAGGAGCGAGCCAGATGGCTCAACCTGTCTAACCTATCGGACAGAGAGAAGGAGGACATGTTGGACATGCCGATCACACCAGACGGCATTTTTGGCTCCGCTCTCGCCTCAATGCAGCAGCGCTGCGAGGCGAAGAAGAGGGAGGATGAAGCTCTCCAACTCTGCCTCCCGCGCAAAGCTGAGCGTCCACCTGCCCCAGCCCCGCGGCAGAGCGCCGCGCAGGCTACGGCACGTCCTTCTTTCCCTCAGTTTAAAATCCCCACACGGCCGAAAGCCCGTCCTGCCCCTGCTGGTCCACCCAGACAGGAGGTGAGGTCCGGCTGGCCCAGAAAGGCCACTGCAGCGACAGCAGCTCTGCCGTCACAGAACGAGCAGACTGCCGGTCCGCAGGCCAGGAAGAAGAAGAAGCCGACCTGATGGTCTCCTTCCTCAGACCGGTGCCGGGGCTGCACGTTCAGCAGCCCCACCTGTCTTTCTTCCTCAGCGTGCTTGGTTCGATTTCCGGAGCCCACGAGTCCCCGCTACTGCGTGCGCTCCCCGAAGTCACACAAGCACACTTCACTGTTCTTGTTTAATAAAAAGTGTCCACTGCCGCATCCAGACCGCAGGTCGAGGGCGCAGTCACAATTAACAAACAAGAACATAAACAGTTCGGTGTCGCTCCCGGTTCCGGAGCGGGTGACGTCCCGTCTCCGGTCCCGGAGCTGCACCGGACCTGTCAATGCACCAACACCCGGCGCATGCGCAGTGGCGCACGCCGGTTGCAACCGCATCTTGTCACTAGGGGGCGCCATAACACCGTTTATGGAGTCTCCAGTGACAGGCGGTCTGACAGACGCTGTCACATCACTCTGCCTGAGGACAGAGAGATGGGCCGCGCTCCCCAGCTCAGCCTGGGTCCTGAGAACGATATCGCGGGGTTACAGGCTTCAGTTTGCAGCCGTTCCCCCTTGTTTCTCTGGTATAGTGCATTCTCAGGCGCGCGGAGAGTCAGCTCGTGTTCTCCAGGAGGAAATTCACTCGCTATTGGAAAAGAGAGCAATATGCGTGGTGCCTTCCGGACAATGTCAGAGCGGCTTTTATTCCAGGTATTTCCTGGTCCCCAAACGAGGAGGGACCGGGATTCGCCCAATCCTGGATCTCCGGGCTCTGAACAAATACCTCAGAACATACCAGTTCAGGATGCTTACACACGCATCCCTGCTGCGTATGGTGCGTCGGAACGACTGGTTCACGTCAGTCGACCTCAAAGACGCATATTTCCACATTCCGATATATCCTCCTCACAGGAAATATCTGAGGTTTGCTTTTCAGGGTGTTTGTTACGAGTACAGAGTGCTGCCCTTCGGGTTATCTCTGAGCCCAAGGGTGTTTGTGCGTTGTACGGAAGCGGCCATTGCCCCGCTGCGGCGACAGGGCATCAGGCTGGCCACGTACTTGGACGATTGGCTCCTCCTGGCACGGTCCAGAGAGGACGCCATCGCGCAAACGCACATCCTCATAAAACACCTGATCGACCTGGGTTTTATGATGAACTCGGAAAAGAGTGTATTATCTCCAGTGCAGAAAATAATCTTCCTGGGGTTATCACTCGACTCGGTGTCCTTCACGGCCCGTCTGTCAGCGGCGAGGGTGAACGTTTTCAGAGCCTGCCTCTCGCGTTTCACCCTGCGCAATCTGGTCCCCTTCAGATTATGCCTCCGACTACTGGGCCTGATGGCTTCGGCCATCCTTGTAGTCCGGCTCGGCCGTCTGTACATGAGGGATTTTCAGCTGTGGGTGCGTTCCCTCAGGCTGAATCCCGTGCGTCATGGTGCACGGAGGGTGACAGTCAGTGCGCAGTGCGTAATGGCACTGCGTCGCTGGCGCCACCCGGCTTGTCTGGTGACAGGGGTGCCTATGGGCCCGGTCCTGTCCCGGAAAGTGATCACCACAGACGCGAGCATGTCGGGCTGGGGTGGTATATGCGAGGACCGTTACGTGAGGGGCGTCTGGAGCGAGGATCTCCAGCGCGCGCACATAAACTACCTCGAGCTCTTGGCGGTGTTTCTCACCCTGAGACGCTTTCTCCCGCTTCTCAGGGGACATCATGTCCTGGTGAGAACGGACAATACGACGACGGTGGCATATATCAACCGTCACGGAGGTCTGCGCTCCCGGCAATTACACATGCTGGCACGCAGACTGATCCTGTGGAGCAGCGTCCGCCTCCGGTCTCTGAGAGCCACCCATGTCCCGGGGGCTCTGAACCAGGGGGCGGACCTGTTGTCCAGGGGTGCGCCGCTCTACGGGGAATGGATGTTACATCCAGCCCTCGTGGAGCAGGTGTGGGCCCGCTTTGGCAGAGCCACTGTGGATCTGTTCGCGTCGAGAGAGAACGCGCAATGTCCGCTGTTTTTCTCAATACGCGATCCAGGTGCGCCGCTCGGCGTGGACGCGCTCGCGCACGTCTGGCCGTCGGTCCTCCTGTATGCTTTTCCCCCGTTGGCTTTGATTCCCCCGACTCTGGATAGAGTCAGGGAGCATCGCCACACGCTGGTTCTGATAGCTCCGCAGTGGCCGGCCATGCACTGGCTAGCGGAGGTTTATCAGCTCCTGTCGGGGCAGCCATGGCAGCTTCCCCTCCGCAGGGACATGCTGTCACAGGCAGGGGGAGCAGTTTTTCACCCACACCCGGGGCTCCTGGCTCTTTGGGCCTGGCCCCTGAGTGGTGTAATTTAAATACTGCTGGACTCCCTCAGAATGTGATTGACACTATTCAGAGTGCTAGAGCAGCCTCCACTAGGTCTCTTTATGACTGTAAGTGGAGGGTGTTTGAGGAGTGGTGTCAGAAAAAAGGACACATCTCCTTTCAGTGCACTTGTAGTGGCTAAATGTCTGTTCTTAAATTCTTTATCAGTTCCTTCTTCTGATTCATTCAAATAACCACTCAGTCAGATGGAAAGAACGAGTCTACTCGTGTTAAAGTTTGAACGACGGTAGAAAACAGTGTGTTCGCCCCGTCTTTAATGAATCTCTCACAAAAAAAAACACACATCCTTTTCGCATCCGATAAATGCGTGAGCTCCAAAAACGTCATTGCTCAGCGTCAGTTCTCATTGGCTATTTACCCTAGTAAATCTAACATCACACTGAATGCAAAATAATAAAAATACAAATTATAACAGTAATGCAGCTATAATATTATCACAAATATTCTGCAGCATGCAAATACTGAACATTTCCAAATAATAACAAGTAAAAATGAACTTAAATTATTCAATAGAAAATGGCACCAATATTTCCGGCCCCTAATTGCTCATCATGGGGATGACAATTACACCAAACTAAATAAACTCAAGAGTCATTTTCTATATTCAAATCCCCATTATGTTCTTGTACTAAGGTCTAAACTAACACAAAACTAAATACGCTTTCTAGCACATAATCAACTGAAATAAAACATCTTTCATTGTTCATGAGATTCTTCCATCTCCAGCAAGAGACACAACTTGTCAATGGGTCTCTCAAGGGTGTTGGTCTTCGTTTTGACAAGGACCCGACGAACAAAGCCTTGGGCGTCGGGGATGGTCTTCACCACTTTACCCATCAACCAGGACCCTCTTGGAGCCCTTTCATCCACGATGAGTACGCCATCACCTTCTCTCACGTTTCTCCTCTTTTCCAGCCACTTCTGCCTTTCTTGTAGGAGGGGCAAGTATTCCCTTGACCAACGCTTCCAGAAGATGTCGGAGATGTACTGCACCTGCTTCCATCTTCGTTTGCAGTACAGGTCTTCCTTCTGAAACATGCCTGGAGGGAGTGCTGGCTTTCCCTTGAGCAGGAGAAGATGGTTTGGTGTCAGTGGCTCGAGGTCGTTGATGTCGTCAGATGACTTTGTAAGTGGTCTTCCGTTAACCACTGCTTCCACTTCACACATCACAGTGTGCAGACATTCGTCGTCGAGTAACTGAAGCTTCAGGACACTGGAAAGTACCTTGCGCACTGTTCTTATTTGGCGCTCCCAGATCCCGCCATGGTGCGACCCAGCGGGCGGGTTGAAGATCCAGGTAACTCCTCTTTGCAGCAGAGCTTCAGAGATTTGGGATTGATTCCACTCCTTTATCGCCTTGCGGATCTCGTGCTCTGCAGCCGCCAGGTTCGTACCGTTATCAGATCTCATAACTTCCACTTGGCCTCGTCTCGCTATGAATCGTCTCACGGCGTTTATACAGGAATCTGTATCCAGAGAGTGTGCAATTTCAATGTGGATGGCTCTGACTGTGAGGCAAGTAAACAAAACTCCGTAACGCTTGACTCGCGCTCGTCCACGCTTTGCTTCAAAGGGGCCGAAAAAGTCTACACCGACATTGGTGAACGGTGGTTGGTCTGGCTGAAGACGATCTGGTGGTAGATCCGCCATCTTCTGTTCACCAACTGCAGCTTGACTCTTCCGGCATTTCACGCACTTTGAAAGCACACTTCTCACTGCTGCATTCCCTTTGCATATCCAGACCCTTTGTCTCAAGCGAGTGAGGGTGTGGTTCCTCCCTCCATGTCCAGTCTCCTCATGTGCATTCCTGATGATCAGAGTTGTGACATGATGGTTTTTCGACAAAATGGCCGGATGTCTTGTGTGTTCTGGCAAGGCTGCCTGGTGCAGTCTTCCACCAACCCGGATGACGCCATCTTGGAGGAAAGGATCCAATCTCATAATAGAACTGATTCTCCTGATCTTTTTACCCGTCTGTAGCGCAAAAAGTTCCTCATGGAAGGTTTGGCTTTGGCTCAACTGGATGATAGCAGTTTCAGCTCTCCTGATGTCCTTGACAGTCAGATGAGTACCTTTCACACCCGATTTCCACTTCTGCATGTGGTCTTCGACAATCTTGGGTTTTACTCCTTGGCTGTCTGGAGACTGGGTTTGGGACTCAAAGATCTTCCTTCTTTCAGACAGATTTTTAAGCAGCTCCTTCAGCTTCAACATCCAGGCGATGGCCTTCCTCAGACTGTGCCAGTTGGAGTAATGATGAATCAGCTTGAAGAGAGGATCTGTGCTTGAGTTGATGGCACTGACGATGTTCACGCTGATCTTGCGCTTCAACTCTGCATCGTCGTCACTTATCTCTCTTGAGAACTCTGACAGGACCGGCCAGTGAGATTTGTCCTTGGAAAGGAAGTCAGGACCTTCAATCCAACTCTGACACCTCAGGAAGTGTTCTGCCTTCATCCCTCGCGAAGCGTGGTCAGCTGGATTAGAAGACGTGCTGACATATCTCCACTGTGTGGGTCTTGTGTTCTCTCTGATTGTCGACACTCTGTTCGCAACAAAGGTTTTAAAGCGAGCGCCGTCATTGCCAATATATCGGAGGACAGTGGTGCTATCTGTCCATAGCACAGACTCTTTGAGATCCATCCGAAGTTCTCGCTTCATGAGCTTGTCCATTTTCACCGCGATGGTAGCTGCCGTCAGCTCAAGACGTGGCACGGTGACTGGCTTGAGCGGTGTCACTCTTGATTTCCCAAGAAGAAACGAGCAATGGACTTGGCCGTGGCTGTTCTTGATGCGGATGTAACTGACAACGCCGTAGCCCTTCTCGCTAGCATCAGAGAAATGGTGCAGCTGTGCTGACACTACTGGACCAAATCCCTCAGGTTTGATGCACCTCCCGACAGAGAAACTGGCAAACTGGCTCAGGTCAACAAGCCAGGCAAACCATCTGGTTGCTACATCTTCGGGAATCTCATCATCCCAGGAGAGTTTCATTCGACAGAGATTCTGCACGATGATCTTGGCGAGGAGAATGAACGGCGACAGGAAACCAAGGGGGTCGTAAATCGAGCTCACGACTGAAAGAATACCCCTTCTGGTAACAGGCATGTTCTTCACCAGGATGCGGAATCTGAAGGAATCTGATTCAATGCACCAGTCCACTCCAAGTGCCCTCTCCATGGGTAGCTTGTCTTTGTCCAAATCCAGATTCTTGATTTCTTTTGCACGTTCATGTTCGGGAAGTGATGACAATACTTCACGGCTATTGCTAGACCATTTAGTCAAACGGAACCCTCCACTTCCGCAAAGTGCAATGAGGTCTTTGGTCAAGGAAGTAGCCTTCTTCTCGTCAGATGCTGAGACGAGACAGTCATCTACATAGAAGTGCTCAAGAACTGTAGTTACTGCCTCAGGTGATGACCTCTCTTTCCCATCCTCTGCAGTCCGCCGCAAAGCGTAATTGGCACAGCTAGGGCTGGACTTGGCCCCAAACAGGTGGACGACCATCTTGTACTCATGCAGAGGCTGGTTCAAATCTCCTTCTGGCCACCAGAGGAATCGTAGAAGATCCGAATCTTCATCTGGAACTCTCACCTGATGGTACATCGCCTCGATGTCGGAGATGAGTGCGATGTGGTCGCGGCGAAACCTCGTCAGGACTCCAACCAGACTGTTCGTGAGGTCCGGCCCCTGTAATAACTCCTCGTTCAATGACTTCCCTTGGAACGAAGAGGCGCAATCAAAAACGACCCGCAACTTCCCTTTTTGGGGATGAACCACACCATGATGGGGAATATACCATACTCGTCCATCGTTGCGGTTGCGCTCGTTGGCAGAAACTTCCACTGCATAGCCTTTGCTCAGCAGGTCTGACACAAAGGACTTGTATTCATCATGGAAGGTGGAGTTCTTGGCGAGTTTCTTTTTCAGGCTCGATGCTCGTTGCTCTGCAACACACCTGTTGTTTGGCATCACAACGTCTTTGTTTCTCAGAGGCATTCCGATGCAGTAGTGTCCATTAATTTTCTTGGTTGTTTCAGTCACACACTGCATAAATTGGATGTCTTCTCGTGACATTTCAGACTTCTCTTCGCAGGCTTGCTCTGGAAAATCATGACTGTACTGCTGCAACAGCATGTTGTCCACACTGCTGACTGATAGTCTGTTAACCGAAGCACCATGACTACAGTGACTTGACTTGTGGTCGTTGTCTTTCTTCAGAGGGCCGTTCACTACCCAACCGAGGGTTGTCTTTATGGCATAAGGCCCGTCCTCTTGACTGTGGATTATCTTCCAAGGCTCCATTGCAGAATGAGCATTCATTCCGATGAGCATCTCCACATCTGCGTCAATCTGTGGGAGCCGCACTTGGTTCCGCAGATACGGCCATCTTTCCAGGTCCTTCTCTACTGGAACATTCTCCTTCGTTACAGGTATGTCCGTGTGGGTGTAAACATCTGGCAAACTGATGTACTTGTTCTCTATGAGACCACACACCTCTAGATCTGAAAGGACGAAGCAGGAAATAGGCTTCTCTTGTCCCATGGTACGGAGTAGCACTTGAGTCTTCTTACCATTGACACCAAGACGTCTCATCAATCTTTCAGAGCAAAACGTTGCTGAACTTCCTGAGTCCATGAACGCATACGTTTCTATGATGTTGTTGCTTCTCTTGGATTTGACGCGCACTGGCACAATGGAGAGGATACAGTCGCTGCCTCCGGCCCCGGTGACTGCTGACAGTTCACTCTTGGATGACACCTGCTCTTGTGGAGTTGAATGTTTACTGGTGGAGCCTTCACTTGACTTCTCAGATTTGGCAGTTACTTGATTGTCATCTTCCTCTCTTTTCGTGTGAAGCAGACTTGGGTGTTTCTTGCTGCAAATTTCACATGTGACTTTCTTTTTGCAGTCTTTTGCCATGTGCCCCTGAGTCAGACACCCAAAACAAAGCCCTTTTCCTTTAAGGAATTCAACTCTCTCTTTATTCGGCAGACCTCTGATTTTGTTGCATGCATTCAGAGCGTGTCCCTTATTGCAGTACAAACATGGCTCTTGAAAGGCATTGCCGGTCTGCTTAATCTTTCTTGATTCAGAAGAATCGTCGGCTGGCGTTACACTTGTAGCTAGGCCAGTGGTTCTTTTCAGTCGCCCTGTTGCAGGTTTAGCGCTGAATTTACTCCTTTCTTTGACATCTGAAGGGTCTCTGACATCACCGAACAGTGGGTCTGAAGCTATCTTAGCTTGTCTGTTGATGTACTCCACAAGATCGGCAAAGTTTGGTCTTCTTCCTTCCTTCTCTTGAATGTCGAAAGCTACAACTCTCCATCTTTCGCGAAGCCTGAAGGGCAACTTGTGGACAACGATCCGAAGGTTGCTTGGGCTGTTCATTTCCTCGAGATACTCCAAGTCCTTTATAACATTGTTGCACCCAGTGAGAAAGATAGAGAAGCTGTGAAGTGACTTAGCATCTTCTGCTTTGACTTGAGGCCATTTGACAGCCTTGTCAACGTATGCCGCAGCTATTCTCTGTTCGTTGCCATAGTGATAAGTCAAGAGCTTTCTTGCCTCTTCATAGCCTTGTTGTGCGTTCATGTGTTGGCAACTTCTCACCAATTCTCTCGGTTCACCTGTGGTGAATTGTTCCAAATAATACAAACGATCTGCATCGTTGTCTGTCCGACTGTGAATGATGTGCTCGAACGCCCTCAGGAATGGCAGGAACTCAAGAGGATCGCCACTGAACTCAGGGATTTTTCGTTGGGGTAAGTTGGCTAGTCTTTGTTGCGTGACTAACATCTCAGTGATGTCCTTCTGTTTTAATATCACTTCACCGAGCTCAACTTGCCTTGCTCCCAGACGTGTGCCTGCAACATCATCGATTTCATTCTTCACTTGCACATAAGGCATGTGCCTAGCTGGAACATGAAGTACAGTGTTATCTGGGATAACTCGTGGGAGGCTGGTCAATTTTGGTTTGACATCCGGAGCATCAGGTGGAATGGTTGCGGCTGCATGCATGTTCTCCTTGAGGTATGAACTCATTCCATCACCCATATTCTCATATTCTTCCAGCACTCGTAGTTTTGCTGTGGACTCTGCGAGAGCAGTCTCAACATCCAGCTTCTCCATTTGAGTCTTTATCTGAATTTTCTGGACCTTCAGCTGAGCTGTTAGCTGTGCTTCCATTTGAGCCTCTTCCAATTGCAGTGCCTCTTTCTTTTCAAGTGCTGCTGCACAGGCGAGTAAAGCTGCTCTGTGAGCTTCTTCTTTTCTACGTGCAGACGATGCATGAGATGATGCGCTGGATCCCCTGGAGTGTTTACTGCATACACTGTGTGCTGGGATTGAAACACGTGCCTTTTGCACCGTGGACACACTATCATCAGAATGCACCTCTTCAGCAGCAGGCTCCTTTGGGTGTTCACTTGTGGAGTCTTCCTGCACACTCACAGCCTCTTCATGAGCAGCCTTGGCTTGCTGTTTTACTTTTATTATCCACTGCTCCAACGTGGTCAAAAAGTTCTCATACTTTGTGAGATTGGGCTCACTCCAATACTGCTGGTCAGCTTTTCTTTCTTCGTCTGATAACAGTTCACTAACTGCATTATTCACTTCAATAAACTCGTTCAGTAATTTTGAGTATTCACACAGATGATCCTTTTCCACCACAAGTGCATTGGAATCATTGCTCATTAGAGTTTCAATCTCTGCTGATTTGGAGGCAAGGCGTGCTAAAACACGTTTTCTTAGAGTCATTTGTTTATCAAGTTTCTCTGCTAATGCCTTTGGGGTTAACTTGATCCTTCTTTTAGGGTCTAGTGCGACATCGCCCTCCATCTTGCTTTTTTCAGACATTTCGAATGGCTATTCAAGTTAAATAAGTCTCAGCAAACTCCATCAAACCTCTGAAATCCAAATTAGCTGTCCTTTAATCTTAAAACATGTAGTTTTCCAAAAGAAGATTTAAGGTCTTATTTCCAGAGGCAAATATGAGCTTCTTCTTAGCTGTTATGACTTTCTAACAACAGCACGTTTCTCAAAATGTCTTCTTTAGCTTCTTAATCAGCAGCTTAACAACTCTTGAAACTTTAAATATGATGAATCAGCCACTTTACTTGGCGTCGATTTTTTACAGTGCAACTGTCAACTTCACGTCGGATTTTTACAGTGCAAAAATCATCCGTTTCGCCATAAACTCGCGAGGGCTTCAGCATTGCTTATCCGTGCATTCAAACGAGATATTTGTACTCATCCATCATCAGTGAAGTCGTCTGGAAACCGTAGGTGAGCGCCGCACTCCTCCTCCTTCAGCCGACTTGCTTCTCTCCTCCACGCGTGCTGCACGCATGCCCAGTTTCCTTCCGGGTTTCGCGAATCTTCTCTCGCCCTCGGCGACTGTTTTCTACTTAATGTAGTAGCTAAATGTCTGTTCTTAAATTCTTTATCAGTTCCTTCTTCTGATTCATTCAAATAACCACTCAGTCAGACGGAAAGAACGAGTCTACTCGTGTTAAAGTTTGAACGACGGTAGAAAACAGTGTGTTCGCCCCGTCTTTAATGAATCTCTCACAAAAAAAAACACACATCCTTTTCGCATCCGATAAATGCGTGAGCTCCAAAAACGTCATTGCTCAGCGTCAGTTCTCATTGGCTATTTACCCTAGTAAATCTAACATCACACTGAATGCAAAATAATAAAAATACAAATTATAACAGTAATGCAGCTATAATATTATCACAAATATTCCGCAGCATGCAAATACTGAACATTTCCAAATAACAACAAGTAAAAATGAACTTAAATTATTCAATAGAAAATGGCACCAATAGCACTGTTGGTGTTATTTTGTCATTCTTGTAGGACTTGATTGACAAACGTAAAGCCTTCTCCACAATAAAGGTGTATCTGGCTGCAATTGCCGCGTGCCATGTGGGGTTTGGTGGAAAAACGGTCAGCCAGCATCCTTTGGTCTGCCGTTTCATGAAAGGGGCACGCAGGCTGCTTCCTGTTTGCAGGCCGCTGGCGCCCCCATGGGACTTGGCGGTGGTTTTAAATGGGCTCTCCAGAGCTCCGTTTGAACCACTGGAGGAGGTGAGCTTGAAGCATCTGTCTCTGAAGACAGCGCTGCTTCTAGCTTTGGCCTCTGCCAAGCGTGTTAGTGACATTCATGCACTCTCAGTGCACTCCTCGTGCACTCAGTTTGCCCCTGGGAATGCCAGGGTGTCACTGAAGCCCCACCTGGCCTTCGTGCCCAAGGTGGTGGGCTCATGCTCTCCTATTGTTCTTACAGCATTTTCTCCACCGCCATTTTCTTCTCCGGAAGAACGGCGGCTGCACATGCTGTGTCCAGTCCGTGCCTTGCGGATTTATATGGACAGGACAATGGGGTTTCGGGAAGGTGACCAACTCTTTGTGTCCTGGGCTCGCCCCTGCAGGGGCAGACCCATCACGAAGCAGCGACTCTCCCACTGGATTGTGGGAGCGATCGCCCTGGCCTACACGTGTCAAGGTCTTCAGGCCCCTGTGGGCCTGTGGGCCCATTCTACACGTGGCCTGGCTGCATCCTGGGCCCTGTGTAAAGGGGTGTCAATTCAGGAGATTTGTGCAGCAGCGAGCTGGTCTTCACCACTCACCTTCGTCCGCTTTTATAAGCTGGACATCCCTGCTCTGAGCCTGGCTCATGCAGTACTGACTGCGGGGCTCTCTTAGGGCAGGGGGGAGGGCCTTTCCTGAGAGCTGGTGGTCAATCGAGATAAGCATGTCTGGCAATACGGGAGTTTCCATATCCCATAGTGAGACATCGAAACGAATGCTATGAAAGAGAACTTTAGGTTACTTAACGTAACCCCAGTTCTCAGAGTAGCATGAGTGAGATGTCTCACCAGACAGCCCTTCTTGCTGGGCGAAGCGAGAAGAGGTGCTTATTTTGAGTGATGCTGCGTAGATGACGCAGGCTACTTAAAGGGTAGGTGGCTCCACCCTCGGTGGGCGTCGCGATCACCAGCCAATCAGGATTGGCGTAGTGAGATAAATGCTTCTGAGGCATACGCTGGGGGCGTATCCCATAGTGAGACATCTCACTCATGCTACTCTGAGAACCGGGGTTACGTTAAGTAACCTAAAGTTTTTTGGCTCTGAGGTCTCACAAGCTGTTTGATGCTGACAAGCTGTACAGTTTGATGGACTCACCTTGATGAGCTGCCCGTCTCCAGTCCCGATGAAGAAAACCATCCAGCTGTTCTGCCTCACTGCCAGAACAGAGGTCATGTTGCTCTGTCTGAGGAGAACTTTCGGCTGAAGCTGTCTTCCAAGCATCCTTTGATAATCTTTCTGTAAAAATAGGGTATTTTTGGGAAAACCTGATGTAAATTTGCGTGATTTTAAAGAAAACTGTTTAAAGCAGTTAGCCATAACTTTTTACAGTAGGTGACCTTTTTGTTTTGTTTTTGATTGAGCTTGAATTGACTGTGTGTTCATTAGTTTTCTGAGAAAAAGCAGGTTCAACACTCAGCAATGAAGAAATGGGTGTAAAATATGATGGATCAGAGGAAGAAGTGAGGAGGATGATTTTCTGCTGAGCTTTGAGCTGCTAGCATGAAGCACCTGGACTGCACACACTGCTCTCCTCCGTCATCTTTTTATCATCAGTGAAGCCCTGTTATGACACTTTGTGTTGACAGGTTTATTATATATATTTTTAAAGCCAAACATAAAGCTAAAGTCTCGGCTTTGCGTTCACCACGACCTCCTGAATGCTGATGTTTTCAGTCACTGTTAGCTACTAGCATAGTTAGCTTTGGCTGCAGAGTGGACACAACTTTGTTCAATTCTTTCTTATAAACTGTGGTTTGAGCACCGTGTTGCTTTCTTTAAGCCTCACAACCAGGGTGAGAGTTTCACTATTGCTCAGGACTGTTTACGGTTTCATTTAAAAATATATTAAGGTGCAGATATTTTCCCTTTTGGTGTAATATGTTTTCAGATTTGTTTTTCTTTTTTTCTTTGTGATCACTGCTTTTGAGTTCAGTCACACCTGAAGTCAGTCAGGCTGATTGGAGCTGCAGGATAAAGTGTGTGTGACTGCTGCAGTCTGGAGTGTGTGACACACCACCCTTATAAAGGAGTCATTGACTTAGAATGAGGTTTCATATAAACCCACAACACATCTCCACACAGAACCTCACTTCCACACAGGAACAACCCACACTGCAGCCACACATTCATGCTGACAATTTAAAGTCACAATTCTCAAAGTTCTCTTCAGTCAGATATAGTTCAGTTGAAGCGGGTTTTATGACTTTGTGTCTGTTATGACTGATTCTGAAGGCAGGGACCTAAAATGTGACGTGCAACTTTTATATTGTTGACAACCTGTTGAACATCATTAATTTTTCTGATGGATTGCATTTTACAAGACTTGGATTATTTGAGGTTTGTTCAGCATTGAATGTGTTCAGTGCAGCAGGTCATCAAATTCAAAGTTATTTCCACATATTTTGTTTTTACATAATACTATTGGAAGCTAAACCCAGGACAGACGTCCTGGTGCAGCGTCGACACCTTCACTCCTCATCTTTGGTTCTGTGTCACAAAATTCCACAACATCTGGAGCAGACCATGTAAACTTAGATCCTGCTCAGCATGAAGAATGCATTGAAAATTACAATGCCATGGATTTATATTTTTCAGTTATTTAGAGTGTTTGATAATTATTTGGTAATAAAAACCTAATACTGGCAAGTCATGTTGTGCCACTGCCTTTTTAAAAACGTTATTGAGATGTATCAGTTTGAGGTGTGACATTTTTACAAAATTAAATTTTAATTTTTTTTTTATAGTAAAGTAACAATATAATAAAAATATAAATAATACATAGAAAACAAATAGCACCAATCAAGCTAACAGTATGACACTGTAGGGATTCTCAGCTACACAGTGCTGTGATATTTTTCACAGTAATAAATTGTCATTGAAGAATTCTGGCTGTCGAATAAAAGCATCACTATGGTAACTTTAGCTGCCAATTCACTGTAAATTTACTGAAGAATTTCTAACAGAAACACACTGATCATCCAACCCAGTCTGAGTCAGATGATCACATAAACCTCCATATAAAAACACATGACTGATCTTTTAAAAAATATTAAAATTCTATCATACGTTCTGATCAGCATTGACTGTCATGTTGTTATTATGACTTTACAACAAATTGAATGTGTTTGAACATGTAAAACCCATTAAAAGTAAACTAGTGACTCACGTTCCATTTTAATGAGGAGAAACGATGATACTGCTCAGATCTGCTCCAAAGACAAACGGGATGTATGTCAAACAGCAGGAGCTGGGTGTTGGTTTGTCCTCCATCCACACTGAACACGCCGCTCCACAGAGTCTGCGGACCACCCGGGACGACCGAGGAGGCCAGCAGTCTGCTGCCACCATCAGAGAGAGTCACTCCCCTCAGAGACTCCAGAGTCTCTTTTTTCTTGAAACGCTCGTCGAGCCAAAACAGATGGACTTCGCTGTTTTCAGCGACTGATGGCTCATTGGCGAGCAGATAAATGGTCGAGTTGATCTGGAATCCGTCCACGAACTCCACGTTCCCTTTGCTTTCGATGGTGGGCACGCCAGTCAACTCATTTATAGAAAATATCCCCCCGGTGGAAGTGTCTTCAGTGTTGTGAAGGTTTACAGCTCCTGAATCAGAGGGACATTTCTCCTCTCCAGACCCGTCCTGTTGTATCGCAGTCAGAATATAAGAGACACTGCGAGGCTGGTTTTTCTTCAGGGTCACCAGAAAAGCGACGGACGCGCTGCTGCGTTTGGCTGGTCCCACCTGGAAGTTTTCCTTGTGCAGAATGTTGGAGATGTTGTTCAGGTCCAGAATCTCACAGTATCCACACGCTCCATCGATCACACCGCAGCTGACCACAGACTGATTCTTCTCAAACGGTAATAAAACATTGACCCTGAAAGTTGCGTTCCAGTCAGCGGCAGCAGGAACTCTGTGGAAGTCCTCCGTGTCCGGATGCAGGACTCCTCTCAGGGTCAGACTGTGGACCGGGGTCAGGTCGTGGTTCCGCTGGTACAGTTTCTCTTCAGTGGCGATGTAAACCGTGTTACTGTCCACGGCCAAGTGACGGATGTCTCCATCCAAGAGAAAGGATGTGTCTTCCTCCAGACACAGACTCGGGGCTCCACAGAGGGTTAAAAGCAGACCGAGCAGCAGGACCATCTTCCAGGGAGGGAGGCAGCTTCAGCTGAGAGACCCTCACACACTTCAGACCTGCATGGCTCTCTGCTCTCTGACACACACGTCCTGAAGCCGTGCGTAAAAGCGCCTGAGTGAAAAGGAGAAGTGCTGAAAATGGGAGGGAGCAAGTCCTGCGAGGCTGAAACTCAACTGACATTTATCTGTGTTTGTTCAGGAAATGTCACGATTACACAGCGTAGAACTATTGACTGCACAATGTGTATTTTGACTTCAAAATTAAGTCTGTCCGCAAATAATCTGTGTGCAAAATCTGACCATCCTGATGCTGTGTGCTTCAATAAGGAAATCAGCAAGGACAGACTCAAGCTGAAAGATAATGCAAAACCATAAGACCAAGGTGGCTGACAGCATATTATATTAAGCAGTTATCCACCCAGAGGCAGAACTGTATGATTATTATGATTATTATGGATGTCGTTTTACTATTGCAACAACACATTATCAGTAGGGCAAAACTAACCTGTCTCACAACAGTCTGATCCCACACTGTAAAAAATTACCAGGATTTCACAATAGTCAACTGTAAAATTTCACTCTAAATTGCAGTATTATTACTTTACAGGATTTAACTTTAAAGTTCACAGTATGACACTGTAACTTAGAAGTTTACTATAAAAACAGTGCCATCACAGTAAACTATTGTGTTATTTGATATTTTAATTATTATTCAAAGTTTCCCACATTTATTCTAAATCTCGCAATTAAGACAACTGAGAAGATAAGAAGTAAAGCAAGCAAGTTTTAATCTGAAAATGGGGAACCACATGGTGACCAGACATAACATGTACACAGTCTGTAAAACTACTTAATACAAGAAACATTTGAGTAAAAAACATATTTGGTTTTATTTTATTTTAAACAATTTCATAAAAATGAGGGAAGTCTGAGTGATACCACAGAGTTCGACCAACATTTGCAATAGATTTGTTGTAAATATGAGCTATAAATGATCTAAAGAGAATAAAACCATAAAAAAGCACTTAATTGATTCAATTAAACTCACAAGCTTCCTCTCCACACAGTAAACATGAGATACATGAACATGAGAACCTGATCCCAGTGACATCCAGTCAGTCTGACATCTGATGGATTCTGTCTTTGCTGGTCACAGTATCTGCTTCACAACAAACCAAAAGAAATGTTTTCATGGAAAATTAGACTTTAAAAAACAAGAGAAATGGAGACGCTGCCTGGTGTTTAGAAGCTTTAACCACTGAAGCCACACAAGCATCTGAAATTAATTATAAAAACAACAAATCCAAACCTTTTATTTGGAGGATCTTTTTTTAAGAGGATGTTTAAAAAAAAAAAAAAAAGCTGTATGTTCGCTGAAATATGTCTGGTTCTTTTGAAATTTTTACAATATCTTTGGTGGCTTGGTGTGCTGGATTAGAGCCTCCTGCAGGACTTATTTTTGACACCCCTGCTTTAGTTTTCTACTCTGTGGACACAGAGAAAAGGTAATTACTGCAGCAACAACAGAGTATTTCTAAAGAAACAAAGATAATGGCTTAATCAAATTAGTCTTTCAATATTATGCATCTGTAAATTGACTAACTCTCTTTTTAATCTTCAAAACTCTCCTACTGGTGGAAACATGTTCCCCTGCAGCTGTCTCCACTGCTGTGTGAGTGAATGACTTACAAGACTCGGGTTGGTGGTCCACTCATATCAGAACAGTTCATTAACTGCAGTTGTTCGGTCAGACTTGTTGAGCCAAGCGCCATCTTTACAGTGACCAGCAGGCCTGTCAAACAGAAACATGATCTGCATTTCATCATTTTGAAAACTGACAATATGTTTTAATGTGTAACAGAATGTAATGAGACAAGAGATCAGTCAACTGGTGGTGAATATTGGATCTGTTTTGCATTTCCTTCATCATTTCTATCAAATCACCTTCAGGAGGAACGTTCTGTTTAGAAAGGGTGCAGGTGCATTGTGGGAACTGTGGAGGAAGGCCATCCCGGCTACAAAGCTCCCCAGAAGTTGTGGAGAACTGACAGGCGAACCGCGTCTCTTTGCTCACACTCACATGAGTCTGGATGTTCAGAGTGAGCTGAGAGAGAAAGAACAGACGATGAGTGGTGAATCAAGGAGCTCCAGCTGGTTTCAGTCCTCAGAGTGTGATCTGGTCTGAACCTGTCCAGTCCCGTCTTCAACAACTTTGTGGGAAATCAGTTTCTGCTGGAAGACATCAGGAATGGACAGCCAGTGGGAGTCCTCACAGTCATCTTCAAAGGTGCAGCTTTGGAAAGAAACACATGTTCTCACCAAGTTCATGACTGCTTGAACTGTTCCAGAAGCTTCTTCTCTCACCTTCCTTTGGAGACACACCACACACAGTATGGATCCTGAGCAGTCCACCACTCCTGGACATTTGTGTGTGTGCTGCACTTTGCTACAGCCACACGCTTCACCTACAAACAAGAACATTGAAGAAGACGTCAAAATACACCAAATGCAAAGGAAAACTATTATTAGCTGTGTGAGACAGTTCCATCAATATCTACCTCATTTTGAAATGGCACATACACATGTTTATGATCCACTGGATCCAGGTGCATTCTGGGAAACACTCGGCGGTAGTGGTTCGACCTGTAGAGCACTCTGGGACAGGCGGTGTGATAGTTCCTGTCCACAGCAAGCTGAGGACAAGAGTGTGATTCAATAAATGTTCTGAGGAAGAAACTTCAACTTCAAACTGGATCCTGTTTTTCTCAGAAGTCTTTAAAAAGCTGTGAATCGTTCATCGTTCACAGGATGTGGTTTGTGACAAGTCAGAGCGAGGGATGTTTCGATGGTTTTCCATTTAATATGCGTGTGTTAAGATCTTATCCTGCTGAGTTTTATTAGCATCGGGGGTTTCACAATCTTTATGACCGAAACAGCTTTTTTTCTGATTTTCCACCGAATCAAATTTATCTGGAGTCACAAAACATGTTTATCCTTTAAAATGAGGAGAGCACAGCTTCTGAAGTTCCACATATAATGTAATTATTCTACACAATAACTGTGTCTTATGCTGCCTTCATGAAGTTTCAATTTAAATTTAGGATGGAAAACACTTCAATACATTTTCAGCTTTTTTTTTGTGCCTGATTTTAATGGTCTCTTCCTTCTGATCAGCATCTTTCAGACAGTTTTGACATTTTTTAATAGAACAGAAATACTTTATTAATCCCAGAGGAAAAATACTTTAACTGTTGACCCACACAGAATAAATAAGTTGAATCGAAAACAAGACAGAATAAAAATTTAATCATTAATAAGTCATTTTAAATACTAATATTTACAGAGATTAATGGTGACTAATACAAACAGAAAGGATGAAATTTATCAAAACGCCATGAACAACATTCAGAGGGAAGAGTGACAGAGATTTATGAACTCAATAACGAATAATATTTTCGTTATTTTTACTATTTTATCTCTTTTTCATGCATCTTTTCTCTTGTAGATGAAATTGAATTACTGATTCAATAGTTTGAGATTTTTTGGCTCTGAGGTCTCACAAGCTGTTTGATGCTGACAAGCTGTACAGTTTGATGGACTCACCTTGATGAGCTGCCCGTCTCCAGTCCCGATGAAGAAAACCATCCAGCTGTTCTGCCTCACTGCCAGAACAGAGGTCATGTTGCTCTGTCTGAGGAGAACTTTCGGCTGAAGCTGTCTTCCAAGCATCCTTTGATAATCTTTCTGTAAAAATAGGGTATTTTTGGGAAAACCTGATGTAAATTTGCGTGATTTTAAAGAAAACTGTTTAAAGCAGTTAGCCATAACTTTTTACAGTAGGTGACCTTTTTGTTTTGTTTTTGATTGAGCTTGAATTGACTGTGTGTTCATTAGTTTTCTGAGAAAAAGCAGGTTCAACACTCAGCAATGAAGAAATGGGTGTAAAATATGATGGATCAGAGGAAGAAGTGAGGAGGATGATTTTCTGCTGAGCTTTGAGCTGCTAGCATGAAGCACCTGGACTGCACACACTGCTCTCCTCCATCATCTTTTTATCATCAGTGAAGCCCTGTTATGACACTTTGTGTTGACAGGTTTATTATATATATTTTTAAAGCCAAACATGAAGCTAAAGTCTCGGCTTTGCGTTCACCACGACCTCCTGAATGCTGATGTTTTCAGTCACTGTTAGCTACTAGCATAGTTAGCTTTGGCTGCAGAGTGGACACAACTTTGTTCAATTCTTTCTTATAAACCGTGGTTTGAGCACCGTGTTGCTTTCTTTAAGCCTCACAGCCAGGGTGAGAGTTTCACTATTGCTCAGGACTGTTTACGGTTTCATTTAAAAATATATTCAGGTGTAGATATTTTCCCTTTTGATGTAATATGTTTTCAGATCTGTTTGGCTTTTTTTCTTTGTGATCACTGCTTTTGAGATCAGTCACACCTGAAGTCAGTCAGGCTGATTGGAGCTGCAGGATAAAGTGTGTGTGACTGCTGCAGTCTAGAGTGTGTGACACACCACACTTATAAAGGAGTCATTGACTGAGAATGAGGTTTCATATAAACCCACAACACATCTCCACACAGAACCTCACTTCCACACAGGAACAACCCACACTGCAGCCACACATTCATGCTGACAATTTAAAGTCACAATTCTCAAAGTTCTCTTCAGTCAGATATAGTTCAGTTGAAGCGGGTTTTATGACTTTGTGTCTGTTATGACTGATTCTGAAGGCAGGGACCTAAAATGTGACGTGCAACTTTTATATTGTTGACAACCTGTTGAACATCATTAATTTTTCTGATGGATTGCATTTTACAAGACTTGGATTATTTGAGGTTTGTTCAGCATTGAATATGTTCAATGCAGCAGGTCATCAAATTCAAAGTTATTTCAACATATTTTGTTTTTACATAATACTATTGGAAGCTAAACCCAGGACAGACATCCTGGTGCAGCGTCGACACCTTCACTCCTCATCTTTGGTTCTGTGTCACAAAATTCCACAACATCTGGAGCAGACCATGTAAACTTAGATCCTGCTCAGCATGAAGAATGCAGTGAAAATTACAATGCCATGGATTTATATTTTTCAGTTATTTAGAGTGTTTGATAATTATTTGGTAATAAAAACCTAATACTGGCAAGTCATGTTGTGCCACTGCCTTTTTAAAAACGTTATTGAGATGTATCAGTTTGAGGTGTGGCATTTTTACAAAATTAAATTTTAAAATTTTTTTTTATAGTAAAGTAACAATATATTAAATATATAAATAATACATAGAAAACAAATAGCACCAATCAAGCTGACAGTATGAAAATGTAGGGATTCTCAGCTACACAGTGCTGTGATATTTTTCACATTAATAAATTGTCATTGAAGAATTCTGGCTGTCGAATAAAAGCATCACTATGGTAACTTTAGCTGCCAATTCACTGTAAATTTACTGAAGAATTTCTAACAGAAACACACTGATCATCCAACCCAGTCTGAGTCAGATGATCACATAAACCTCCATATAAAAACACATGACTGATCTTTTAAAAAATATTAAAATTCTATCATATGTTCTGATCAGCATTGACTGTCATGTTGTTATTATGACTTTACAACAAATTGAATTTGTTTGAACATGTAAAACCCATTAAAAGTAAACTAGTGACTCACGCTTGATCTTTACATGGACCAACGATGATACGTCATCATGAGGAAAACAGGACTGATGTCAAACAGCAGGAGCTGGGTGTTGGTTTGTCCTCCATCCACACTGAACACGCCGCTCCACAGAGTCTGCGGACCACCCGGGACGACCGAGGAGGCCAGCAGTCTGCTGCCACCATCAGAGAGGATGAGAGTCGCTAACCTCAGAGACTCCAGAGTCTCTTTTTTCTTTAAACGGTCGTCGAGCCAAAATGGACTTCGCTGTTTTCACTGCCTGATGGCTCATTGGCGAGCAGATAAATGACCGAGTTGATCTGAAATCCGTCCACGAACTCCAAGTTCCCTTTGCTTTCGATGGTGGGCACGCTAGTCAACTCAGTTATAGAAAATATCCCCCCGCTGGAAGTGTCCTCAGTGTTGTGAAGGTTAACAGTTCCTGAATCAGAGGGACATTTCTCCTCTCCAGACCCGTCCTGTTGTATCGCAGTCAGAATATAAGAGTCACTGCGAGGCTGGTTTTTCTTCAGGGTCACCAGAAAAGCGACGGACGCGCTGCTGCGTTTGGCTGGTCCCACCTGGAAGTTTTCCTTGTGCAGAATGTTGGAGATGTTGTTCAGGTCCAGAATCTCACAGTATCCACACGCTCCATCGATCACACCGCAGCTGATCACAGACTGATTCTTCTCAAACGGTAATAAAACATTGACCCTGAAAGTTGCGTTCCAGTCAGCGGCAGCAGGAACTCTGTAGAAGTCCTCCGTGTCCGGATGCAGGACTCCTCTCAGGGTCAGACTGTGGACCGGGGTCAGGTCGTGGTTCAGCTGGTACAGTTTCTCTTCAGTGGCGATGTAAACCGTGTTACTGTCCACGGCCAAGTGACGGATGTCTCCATCCAAGAGAAAGGATGTGTCTTCCTCCAGACACAGACTCGGGGCTCCACAGAGGATTAAAAGCAGACCGAGCAGCAGGACCATCTTCCAGGGAGGGAGGCAGCTTCAGCTGAGAGACCCTCACACACTTCAGACCTGCATGGCTCTCTGCTCTCCGACACACACGTCCTGAAGCCGTGTGTAAAAGCGCCTGAGAGAAAAGGAGAAGTCCTGAAAATGGGAGGGAGCAAGTCCTGCGAGGCTGAAACTCAACTGACATTTATCTGTGTTTGTTCAGGAAATGTCCCGATTACACAGCGTAGAACTATTGACTGCACAATTTGTATTTTGACTTCAAAATTAAGTCTGTCCGCAAATAATCTGTGTGCAAAATCTGACCATCCTGATGCTGTGTGCTTCAATAAGGAAATCAGCAAGGACAGACTCAAGCTGAAAAATAATGCAAAACCATAAGACCAAGGTGGTTGACAGCATATTATATTAAGCAGTTATCCACCCAGAGGCAGAACTGTATGATTATTATGATTATTATGGATGTAGTTTTACTATTGCAACAACACATTATCAGTTGGGTAAAACTAACCTGTCTCACAACAGTCTGATCCCACACTGTAAAAAATTACCAGGATTTCACAATAGTCAACTGTAAAATTTCACTCTAAATTGCAGTATTATTACTTTACAGGATTTAACTTTAAAGTTCACAGTATGACACTTTAACTTAGAAGTTTACTATAAAAACAGTGCCATCACAGTAAACTATTGTGTTATTTGATATTTGAATTATTACTGGGATTTCACAGCATTTCATTGTGTTATTTCAGTGGAAAATACTGTATTAAGACTCTCCATGCAAAAACACAGCAAATTTCATGAACCGCAATGAATTGTGGGACCTGCTTTTTTCAAATATGTTCAAACTGTTGGTGCGTGGACTTGATACCACCCACCTGGAGAACAGGAGATGTAATGTAGCCTTGTTTTCCACCTTTGCGTTCACTATATTGACATTTTAAATGAGTGTAACACCCACCTGACCGAAGGCTGCGAGGGACAGCCACACGGAGGATTAACAGGTTAGTTGGTTTGAGTAACTGTGTGCGCTAAAGGGACGTTGAGTGTCACTGTTTGCACCACATTTTGATTTGAGGCTGTGGCTTCGGTAACGTTAGCAAGTTAGATAGTGGTTTGATGCGATGCAAAACACCCACACTAACATCAGCTTCCGTTTCTCTTTCGTCTTGCATGTGAAATTCTCAGTTGAGCAGCACAAAGGCTAATTTAATGTCAGCGGTTTTTTTTTCTTCTTCTTCTTTTTTCCAGGTATTTCTTGATCCATGAACGGCTTGCAGGGTGTTTGTCTTTTAGGCCTTCTACTCCTGATGGCATGCTTCAAAGAGCCCAAACCTCCATCATGCTTGGGACTGATGTGAGTTGTTAAAAAGACCAATAAGCATGCAGTGATTGCATAAGTAAGTATAAAATTTGCTGCTCCAGATGTATGAAACAACGATCCTATTTTATGATGTACACAGGACACAGGAGCTGCCAGGCACCCCCTGCTTGATTGTACAAGGTATTGTTACTTTGATTTTAACTTTATATTTGTAGGAAAAATGTGAAAACTGTGAATATTTTATAAATGATTATAAATTCATTACATATGTTTACTTACTGTAACTGGTTGACTGATGTTTTGAAAATGTTTTTGCTAAATTTTGTATAATCTCCATGTCTTGTCTTATCTCCATCTCTTCTGATTGTGATCTTTTCTGATAATTTTTCCTTTGAGCATTGAAAGTTTCTCACCATCTCAATGACACATTCAGCATTCCACATCTTTATGACAGCAAACATCTGCTTATTTCAGGTGACCTGATGAAGCCAAGGGCGTGGAGGTTGTCGATTGAGGAAGGAGTGGTGATGGGACCATGCAGCTGTTGCAAATTTTATACATTTTATAAAGGAGCTTGTATGCTTGTTCTGAATATGTTTCAAGCATATTTGCACAGGAAAATTACCTGTTATATGTGATGTTGCACTTTGCACTTATCACAAGGTACAGTAAGTCCACAGCTAATCACTGCTATATCACGGTAATTCCTTGGGCATGGCAACCACGAATTTACGGTAAAGTGTTGTTGTTTTATTGTAAATTACTGTGGAATAATTACAGTAAAGTGCTGTGAATTAACTACGGTAAAGTGTTGTGAAAATATGTACAGCTAATTGCTGTGAAAGCAATGCAATTATTAACCAATAATTTACTGGAATTTTACAGTGAAATTTCTTACAGTGCTCTCGTTCCCTATTAGTGGGTGGACCATCCAACGCTTAGTGAATTCTGTTTCAAACCAATACAAACTATTTTTAAAGTATTTCGTGCCTCTTCTTGACAAGGTGACAGCTTCGTCTATGAAACCCTCACACACTTCAGGCCGACATGAGACTGTGGTCTCTGACACACACGTTTGGAAGTTGTGTCTAAAAGCGCATTGTGCATAAATCTAAAAGTATTGAAAATGTGAGGGAGTGAACACGTGAAACTGAAAATGAAGTGGAATTTATCTATTTTATTTCTGACTGTGTGAGGATTCAGCAATGTGTGAATATAGTCTGCAACAGGGGTGCCCAATACGTCGATCGCGATTGACTGGTCGATTGCAAAGGGAGTGTGGGTCGATGGCATGGCATTGAATAGTCGAGGACGAATGATCGGCCATCATCAATCCGCACTATGACGTCTGTCTTGTGACTGACATACGGGTCAGCCAATCCGACGTCTGATCACTTTTTGACTTCCGGTGTGTCACCAAACGCCAGAACTTCTCCTGCGAGTGTGTTGCCTAGCTAGCCCAGTTAACTGGCATGAATGCAAAAGAGGAGCTGTTGACAGTATTGTCTAGGAAAGAGCACACGTGAGGAGAGGACATTTTCTAGTCTTTCAAAAACTTTATTGAGAAAACCCAGCTCCCGATACGCAAACTCGTGTCCATCACCACGGACCGAACCCCCGGTGATTTCCCAGACTTCCTCAATCACCACTACATAATACATCAACAAGCGTTATGCGCTTAAAATGCTCAACATGAAAGAGATTAAGGATGTGGCAACGAAGATCGCCTGCTGTATTCGCACTAGATCTCTTCAAAGACGGCTGTTCCGTGCACATCTGGAGAAGGCCGACTGCGACCACTGTGAGTTGTTGCTACACACCGATGTGAGATGGTGTGTAGCAGCTCTGTCTGGAGATTAGGGAGTTTTTACTTGGAGCTAAACATGCAGAGTCCTGGTCAACTGAACGATGACCAGTGGCTGCTCGACTTGCTCTTTTTAACCAATCTGAAAAACATGTTGAATGATCTCAATTCAGAGTTGCAAGGAAAAGACAGAGCTGTGATCAATATGATCAGCTCAGTTCATGCTTTCAAACCAAAGATGGAAAATCTGCCCTCAAAGTTACAGCGCCATGATTTGGCAAACTTCAAGAATGTTGCATCAGAGTTGGAGATGCAGGAGAAAACGTGTGAGCAGCTTGACAGTGCACGCTACACAAAGCAGATTGAGAACTGTCAGTCAGAGTCCAACAGACGCTTTCAGGACTTTGCTTTGCTGGAGCCAGTTGCTACATTCATGCACTGGGTTCATACAGTAATGTAATGTAATGTACACCAATAAGCATTATGGATGAAATTCAGATTCAGTTCAAATCAATACATTATTTATCTTAGGGAAAAAAGGAAAAAAAGAGGAAAGACGAAGCAATAATTGATAAGAATTTAAATAACGATAATATCAAATAAAAAGACTATATCCTTTGCATTGTTATTGCACTGGTAGATCCTTCTGACTTGGTCATGTTATAAGTAGCTCACAAGCTGAAAAAGTGTGGGCTCCCCTGGTCTGCAATATATGTTCCAGATACGAAAACTAAATCTGTAATAATCTGAGTGCAAAATCTTTCGATCCCAACAGGAGGGAAATCCTCAGCAAACCAATGACACCCTCCAGGCGGCAGTCCAGTGAAAAGCTGCTGATGGTGATTTGTGGCATTTTATTTTCAGTCAGCAGACAATATCCTCCCATGTCTCTGCAGCAAACCTCACAGGAAGCATTTTCAGTAGCAGCAGTTTCAACAGTCACGTTCAGACTTCAGCAGGACAGAGTCGACATCGAGTGTAGTTTCTGGGAAGTTCTCTCTCTCAGTTCTTGGGGAAACACTGAAAGTTCCTGACCAGAGCTGTAAAAAGTACATGCATTTAAACTGACACTTGTTAAATACTTTGTTGAAAGTGCGAGTACTGAGTAAACTACTTTAAGTGAAAGTCAGACAGCAAAGGGTTTTGAAGAGAATCTAAGTTTCAAAGAAAAAAAAGTTGAGACGAACTTCGAAGCCTTTTCAGTCTCTTTAACTTCGGTTTTTGGTTTTTGCCGTGAGCAGATAGACTTTCTGTGTGCACCGAAAACACACACTCTGTTTGGACACCACCTCAACTGTTACCACTGACACAGATCGTGACTGAAAATCTATCAGGTTTGAGTCTCAAATTAAATAATTTTCTGGACACAAATAACATTTAAAAATCTGATTGGAGCAGATATTTGATTAAATGACAAGAACTTTAATTAGAAGTGTTTTTTTTAAGTTTGGGGTTTCGATAATGAATATAATGAGTAACTTCTCAAACCTCTATATTAAACTATAATATGAGCGCTGTGCTCTCATTGCATTGCTGGGTTTTCTTCAGGTCCTCCAGTTTCCTGCCACAGTGTAAAAACATGACAGGTTAACCAGAGATTCTACATTTAGAGAAGCTGACACGTCTCACATCTGTTGAACTCTGACTAAATTTGAAACATTTTGACTTCTTGACTTGTTAACAATTTTAATTCTTTTTTTCTCACTATATTAATAAAACAAAGTTTCCCACATTTATTCTAAATCTCGCAATTAAGACAACTGAGAAGATAAGAAGTAAAGCAAGCAAGTTTTAATCTGAAAATGGGTAACCACATGGTGACCAGACAGAACATGTACACAGTCTGTCAAACTGGTTAATACAAGAAACATTTGAATAAAAAAATATTTGCTTTTATTTTGCTTTAAACAAATTCATAAAAATGGAGGGAAGTCTGAGGGATACCACACTTAGACAAAAATTTGCAATAGATTTGTTGTAAATATGAGCGATAAATGATCTAAAGTAAATAAAAATACAAAAAAGATGCTTTATATAGTTAAATTGTTTCCCATAAGCAATTATCCAGTAAACATGAGATACATAAACATGAGAACCTGATCCCAGTGACGTACATTCAGTCTGACATCTGATGGATTCTGTCTTTGCTGGTCACAGTATCTGCTTCACAACAAACCAAAACAAATGTTTTAATGGTAAATTAAACTTTAAAAAAGAACAGAAATGGAGCCGCTGCCTGTGGTGTTTAGAAGCTTTAACCACTACAGCCACATTTAAAGTGCAGACATACAAGCATCTGAAATTACTAATAAAAACAACAAATCCAAACCTTTTTTTGAGGATATTTAACTTTTTTCTTATAAAACAGCACCAGTGATCAGTGTTTGTTCCTCTTCGTGGTGACTTTCTTATCCCATAGACAGATAAACACCAGCGCTAAAAAAACAAAAGAAAAAACAGATTCCAGTTCAAATCAAGGAAAAACACAATTTTAGTCATGAAATTAAGAGGAAAAATGTCAGTATTTTAATACTGAAAAACAAAGTTAGTGTTTTAAAAGTGGAATATGTTGTTGTTTTTGTCCACTTACCAGCAATAACACAGGGGATCAGCATGAAGCGCAGGATGACAATGACTGGAGGCATTAACACTGGAGGAGCAAGTAACACTGTCTTGTCACCGTATTTAATCTAAAAAAGAATAAATCTCATCTGAGCCTTGAGCCAGAGATATGAAGGCTGGATGTTTGAGTGAATATTGATAAAATCATCATGAAAATATGTCCAAACAAACGCAGGAATATTTCTGTGTACATGGACATTTGATGCAATAAAATGTTGAGTTGTAGTCAATAATGCATTGGTTTTATGTAGCGCTTTTCAGGACACTCAAAGACACTTTACATTGCATTATTCATTCACACAATACTGGGTGGTGGTCAGCTACTGCTGTAGCCACAGCTGCCCTGGGGCAGACTGACGGAAGCGAGGCTGCCAATCTGCACCATCGGCCCCTCCGACCACCAACCACTCACTCTCACAACTGTCATACGAGGCAATGTGGGTGAAGTGTCTTGCCCAAGGACACAACGACAGTTTTACGCCTGCAGGAGCGGGGATCGAACCGCCAACCTTCCAGTGATAAGACGACCTGCTCTATCAACTGAGCCACTGTAGTTGAAAAACAAAAGTTACCATTAACGTCTGGAACTGTGCGCTGGGTGGGCTCTGAATCTCACAAGAGTAAAAGTTGAACTCTTCACCGGGGTCTTTGTCTTCCATGATGCAGGGGTATCGTTTCTCCTCCTGCTCCCCCCATACTGACAACTCCGCTGGTGTTATCTCCAGTTTGTCTGCTTTTCTCTGAAATGACAACAGAAACTCATGTTGATCCCATGTGGAACACGTTGGTGTTATTTCAAACAAATCAGAAGAAATTCAACCTGTATGGTGATCTGGACGTGGTCACCCCTCTGTGTGGATGTGAAGCTGGTGAACTCTGGGTCTGGATGGTAGATCAGGTTTGTGGAGCAGATCAAGGTTTCATTGGCGACTTTCAACAGAAGAGAACTGCTGGAAACTCTGGAGGGATTTGTAGCTGCAGGTGACTTGAAGGTGAGATTCTGCATGAAATAAAAACAAGAAACCTCTCATGTCGATAATACTATTGCCATTTGACTCATTGTTTCTGTGATCATAATTATGAAGATGTTCCAAGATGTTGTGGGTCTTCAGATTGAGGAAACATTTCCTCCATCCTTCACAACAGAAACCCAAACCCTGGTCTTCGCTCTCCAGACCCACCTGATGGTTCCTGTCAGTCGGAGGTTGGACTTCCTGAGGGGCTCGGCTGTGAATGACCCCCTCCACAAACTCCAGGTGAGATCCAGTGAGTGTGATCTTCCTCCCCCCACTGCAGGTTCAAGGAAAGTCATCAACATGAAACTTCTAGCTCAGCATGATACATTAAAAACAGATAATAAAATCCCTGTAATAGCTAGTAAACTCGAGGCAAGAGAATATTTTAGTATTCAACTTGGCTGTGGTCTTAGTGTCTTGGTGCTTGCTGTGATGGCAATCCTTGAACCCAGTGGTGGACACCAGAAGTCAGGGCTGTCGTCAAGCTGAACCAGGAGTCCTATCCATTCCAGCTGGCTCATGGGATTACCCAAGCAGCTGACAGGTAGCAGTAAGCTAAGAAAACTCCAGAACAAGGGGTTCTGGAGGTAAAAACTCGGGTCTGGAAGGAGTTCGGAGAGCCATGGAGGAGGACTACCAGCCGGCCTCGGGGAAATTCTGCAAACCATCCGGTGCCTCAGCAGGGGAACGCCGGTCTCCACCAACTGCTGACCTCAATACATGATATTATCGGACAGTGGAAAGAGTACTTTGAGGACCTCCTCAATCCCGTTGCCACATCTTCCGTGGGGGAAGCAGTGGCTAAAGTCTCAGAGGTGGACTTGTCCATCATCCAAGCCGAAGTCACCGAGGTGGTTGGTAAGTTTCTGGGGTGGCAAGGCACCAGGGGTGGACGAGATTCGCCCTGAGTACCTTAAAGGAATACTCCACCCAAAAAACGATTTGGCCTCATTTTCTACTCACCCTCATGCTGAGAAACACTCTGGAGCACTTTTTTGACGTTTCAAATGCAGTTGGAGATGTTTGGGGATTTTCGTTGTCAACAAACAGGGACCGACAGAGCCCGACAGAAAAAACGGTCTGCCGCGGCTTCCGTAGTTCAGGGTGCGCACGCAGACATGCACCTGAGCTCTACGAGAGCGCGCTGTTTGGGCTCTTAAAATGTACTAAATGACCTCGTTAAGAATTAATTATGGACGTTATGCGCTCAGGACACTTGGATTACAGTGGACGAGCAGTATGAAGGAAAATGGGCATGTTTTGTGGATTTTATGGACCGTGTTTTCTGTCGGGCTCTGTCGGTCCCTGTTTGTTGACTACGTAAGTCCCCAAACATCTCCAACTGCATTTGAAACGTCAAAAAAGTACTCCAGAGTGTTTCTCAGCATGAGGGTGAGTAGAAAATGAGGCCAAATCGTTTTTTGGGTGGAGTATTCCTTTAAGTCTCTGGATGTGCAGGGACCGTCTTGGTTGACACGTCTCTGCAACATCGCGTGGCGGTCGGGGACAGTGCTTCTGGAGTGGCAGACTGGGGTGGTGGTTCCCCTTTTTAAAAAGGAGGACCGGAAGGTGTGCTCCAACTACAGGGAGATCCTATTCCTCAGTCATCCCAGGAAAGTCTTTTTCAGGGTACTGGAGAGGAGGATTCAACCGATAGTTGAACCTCGGATCCCAGAGGAACTGTGGTTTTCGTCCTGGTCATGGAACACTGGACCAACTCTATACCATCTCTCGGCTGCTCAAGGGCTTGTGGGACTTCACCCAATCAGTCCACATGTGTTTGGTGGATTTGGAAAAGGTGTTCGACTGCATTCGTTGGGATGCCTTGTCGGGGGTGCTTCGGGAGTATGGAGTCCTTGTTGAAGGGCCATCCGGTCTCTGTAGGACTGAAGCAGGAGCCTGGTCCTTATTGCCCTCAGTAAGTCGGACCTGTTGCCAGTGCATGTTGGACTCCGGCAGGGCTGCCCTTTGTCACTGGTTCTGTTCATAATCTTTATGGACAGAATTTCTAGGTGCAGCCAGGGGCCGGAGGGGGTCAGGTTTGGTATAAACTGGATTTCATCTCTGCTTTTTGCAGATGATGTTGTCCTGTTGGATTCATCAAACCTGGACCTGCAGCATGCACTGGGGCGGTTCGCAGCTGAGTGTGAAGCAACAGGGATGAGAATTAGCACCTCCAAATCCGAGGCCACAGTTCTCGACCAGAAGCTGGCGCCCTGCCCTCTCCAGGTCAGTGGAGAGACTCTGGCCCAAGTGGAGGAGTTTAGGTATCTTGGGTTTTGTTTTTGAGTGGGGACAGATGGAGCGTGAGATTGACAGCCGGATTGGTGAAGCGGCTGCAATGATGGTGATATCGGTCCATCATGGTGAAGAAAGAGCTGAGCCGAAAGGCAAAGCTCTCGATTTGCTACTACCTTCACCTGTGGTCTTGAGCTTCAGGTTATGACCTAAAGAACAAGACCCCAGATTCAAGCAGCTGAAATGAGCTTCCTCCGTAGGGTGGCTGGGCGCTCCCTTAGAGATAGGGTGAGGAGCTCAGTCACCAGAGAGGAGCTCGGAGTAAAGCCGCTACTCCTCCACATCAAGAGAAGCCATCTGATGAGACTCGGGCATCGGTTTAGGATGCTTCTTGGACGCCTCCCTGGGGATGTGTCCTGGGAATGTCCCACCAGTAGGAGGCCCCAGGGAAGACTGAGGACACGCTGGAGAGACTATGTCTTTTGTTTGGCCTTGTTTGGCCCTCTTCTCAAAGGAGCTGGAAGAAGCTCTGGGAACAGGGAAGTCTGGGCATCCCTGCTTAGACTGGTCCCCTTGCGACCCGGTCCCGGAGAAGAGGTTGAAGATGGACTGAATGAGAACTCAAATAGAAAACCAATATAAATACACAGAAAGACACTGAATAATAGCAATACTTTAAGCACTGGAATATACTTTCATTTCAGGAAAAGATGCATTTGTTGTTGCTTTTGAAATTCTTGCTTTGTTTTGTCAAAATGTTTTTCTGCAGCCGTGTAGCTGCTGAGTCACTCTTCATTTTCAGGCAGTCGACTGATTATTGTGTTTTGTTTTGAGCATCACAGTATCAGTAAATCCAAGCACACCTGATCCAGGAGTTCCTCGGTGAAATGTCTCGACAGGAAGGGGACGACTGGTAGATGATGCTCGCGTCACCGTGGCAACTGCCATCTGGGAGGAGAACGCAGGCTTTCACTGTCCCTTTACGGTTTGCTCTGGGAATGTGGAAGGTCAAACTGGAGCCGCTGTTGTTCCAGACAGGAGACCTGAGCAGAGAACACACAACAAGACTCAACAAGATCCAGAAACAAATGAAAACTGAGCAGAGAAACGCTCCTCAATGCTCCATCATTCTTGGAAAACTGCACCATGTTCTCCTGAGAGCTGAGAGAAAAGGTTGGATCATGTCACTCCTGTTAAAATGTGATGGGTCAGTGTGTTTCACGGCTGCCGTTTCTCATCTTGGACTTCCCAGATGTGTGTGAAGCGACTCACTCCTGTGGCGTACAGTCCAGGTCTGCCTGCATCCTCACTCCAGTCACACCGCTGAGGTTACCACCTGACAACACTGCGTGGTTTCTTCCATAGAAAGACACAATGCTGGGGCTGATGGAGGAGATCTCAGGCTTCTGACGAGGAAAACACATCAAAACACAATCAGCAACAATACAGTCAGAATGTGGAGGAGGAGAGAGTCAGAGGAAGAGACTCACAGGAAAGTTCAGCTCAGACTGCAGCGTTTGACACACACTGTCCTGCAGGAGGAGGAAGAAACACTTTACAGTGATGGAGCATCTTTCTGACACATCAAATGCTGTGGGCTCATGTATAATTTGGATTTACTGCTAAATTAACAAGTACAACGTAAAAGAAGTGTAGATGATCCTGTATTACAGTGAGAAAGATGTTATTACATTTAACAGTCGTTTATTAGCCCAGGAACAGCCGTCGTTGCTCCATTCACAGCCGGCTTTGATACACTGCTGACACCTGAAGGGAAAACACAAATCAGAGTTTAAATCTGCAGGAAGGAACAGGAAGAGCTTCGTACACCACAGTCACCAAAATTAACACAAACAAACTGTCAGTAAGGTTCAATATGAAAAGTATATACTCATTTGAATCATGTGACACAAAAAAAGCTAAGACCACCAGGGGATGCAGGCAAGGCTGCTCCAACTCACCCTTACTTTTTGCACGAGCAACTGAACTATTAGCAATTCCACTTCGACCCAACATTTCCATAACAGATCTCCAAATTGGTCACGATGAACACAAATGATCACTTTACACTGATGACATTTTGCTGTATATAACTGAACCGTGCACCTCAATACCCCCACTGTGGAAACATGTTCCCCTGCAGCTGTCTCCACTGCTGTGTGAGTGAATGACTTACAAGACTCGGGTTGGTGGTCCACTCCTATCAGAACAGTTCATTAACTGCAGTTGTTCGGTCAGATTTGTTGAGCCAAGCGCCATCTTTACAGTGACCAGCAGGCCTGTCAAACAGAAACATGATCTGCATTTCATCATTTTGAAAACTGACAATATGTTTTAATGTGTAACAGAATGTAATGAGACAAGAGATCAGTCAACTGGTGGTGAATATTGTGTCTGTTTTGCATTTTCTTCATCATTTCTATCAAATCACCTTCAGGAGGAACGGTCTGCTTAGACAGGATGCAGGTGCATTGTGGGAACTGTGGAGGAATGCCATCCCGGCTACAAAGCTCCCCAGAAGTTGTGGAGAACTGACAGGCGAACCGCGTCTCTTTGCTCACATTCACATGAGTCTGGATGTTCAGAGTGAGCTGAGAAAGAAAGAACAGAAGATGAGTGGTGAATCAAGGAGCTCCAGCTGGTTTCAGTCCTCAGAGTGTGATCTGGTCTGAACCTGTCCAGTCCCGTCTTCAACAACTTTGTGGGAAATCAGTTTCTGCTGGAAGACATCAGGAATGGACAGCCAGTGGGAGTCCTCACAGTCATCTTCAAAGGTGCAGCTTTGGAAAGAAACATATGTTCTCACCAAGTTCATGACTGCTTGAACTGTTCCAGAAGCTTCTTCTCTCACCTTCCTTTGGAGACACACCACACACAGTATGGATCCTGAGCAGTCCACCACTCCTGGACATTTGTGTGTGTGCTGCACTTTGCTACAGCCACACGCTTCATCTACACACAAGAACATTGAAGAAGACTTCAAAATACACCAAATGCAAAGGAAAAGTATTTATTGTAAGCTGTGTGAGACAATTCCATCAATATCTACCTCGTTTTGAAATGGCACATAAACATGTTTATGACCCACTGGATCCAGGTGCATTCTGGGAAACACTCGGCGGTCCTGGTTGGACATGTAGAGCACTCTGGGACAGGTGGTGTGATAGTTCCTGTCCACAGCAAGCTGACGACAAGAGTGTGAGTCAATAAATGTTCTGAGGAAGAAACTTCAAACTGGATCCTGTTTTTCTCAGAAGTCTTTAAAAATCTGTTAATCGTTCACAGGATGTGGTTCGTGATAAGTCAGAGCGAGGGATGTGTCAGGCCTGAAATGCTTCCATTATTCTTAGTATTCAATTCAAGTTTGGATGGTTTTGAATTGAAAAAGTGTGTGTTAGGATGTTATACTGCTGCTATATCGTCTTTTTCAGTGAATCAGTGGGAAAAAATTTCCGGGATAGAGGAGCGGGGCTGGTTGGAGGGGTAAGGGGGGGGGGGGGGGGGGGGGGGAGGGGGATGGGGCAAAGGGACGGGAGGGTTTTAGAGGGTTGTGATAAACCTGATCTTGGGGTATGTGGCTGGAATGCTGGGGGGTCACTGGCCTGGGGTGGGTCGTTGCCTGTCGGGGCTGGTTCTCCTGTGAATTGTCATGGTCCTCTGCCTGAAAGATGGGGGTAGGGTGGGGTTGGGGGGGGGGGGGGGCGCTGTAAGGCTCTTGGGCCCTGGGCTCTCAGCGGCCGGGGCCTTCCTCTGCCCACTTCTGGACTGGTTTGTGGACGTCTGCCTGGGGGAATCGCTCGGATCTTGGTGCTGGGATGGCCACCGGTTGTCTGGGCCCTGAGGGCCCCTCTGGCCTGCTTCTGGTCTTCTCAGGGGTAAACGGTCATACATGCATGATCACTGTCAAATTTGCATGATCACACTGACCTTTAATCCCTCTTCATATTCTGCAAGTGGATTCGGTCACTTTGTGTTCAAGTGGTGAGTCAGACTACTGACTATCTGGATTAGGTCTCTCCTGACGCTCTTGTGTAATTTGATACCTGGATCCTTAGCTTGTACCTCCCAGATCACTATCAGCTATGGTCTCCAACAAAAGGCCGTAGGATGCCCTCTGTCATATCTTTATGAAGGTGTAGTAGCCGGTTGTCTGGAGTGTCGATATTAATTGAAGGATCGTCGTATCTTTGCTCTCTCTTCCTTCTCTCCACTCTTTTTTTGTTTCTTTGTTTGTCCACTTGTTAGTTTGTTTTCTTCACTTTCTGTCTCTCGACCTGTCTTTCTGTCCCCCTCTCAGGTCCAGCAATATCATGTATCAGTATTCAAAACAAATAAAGTAAGAAGTCATGTTTACAAGAGGCGCATTATGCTCTCAGGATGTAACAGCAGCAGGTTAAAAAAAAAGGAAAAAAAAATCTTCATTTTCAGGCCTAAGTATAAGAAAGTGTGAGTTTCTCAATATGTACTATCATCAGTCTACATCAGGGCTTTCGCAATCTTGATGACTGAATGAATGAATAGCTTTTTTTCTGATTTTCCACCAAATCAAATTTATCTGGAGTCACAAAACATGTTTCATCTTTAAAATAAGGAGAACAGCTTCTAAGGTTTCATATTTGAATTATTCATTAAACACAAAAACTGTTCTTATGCTGCATTCATGAAGTTTTAATTTTGACTTAAAGGGAAAACATTTCAATACATTTTCAGCTTTTGTTGTTTCTGATTGTAATGGTCTCATCCTTCTGTTACAGCGTCTCTCAATTTTGACAATTTAGAATAGAACAGAAATACTTCATCAATCACAGAGTTCTAATCCAAACATAATAAATGGAAAGAAAGTTGAAAAAAAGCAAGACAGGATGAAATTTAAGTATGACTGATAAGGAATTTCAAATATTAAACTGCACGAAGATTAATGATGACAAATATAAACACACAAAGGATGAAATGAACCAAAACACCACAAATAATATTTACAGGAAAGAGTTACAAAGTTTTACGGCCTCAAGAAGGAAGAATATTTTCATATTTTTCACCATTTTATCTCTTTTTAATATAGTTTTTCTTGTTTTTTTTTTGTTTGTTTTTTTTCCTGGGCATTTTAGGTCAAGTTGAATTAGTAATTAGTAAATTACAGTAGTTTGGACTGGCTTACCTTTTTTTTTTTTTTTTTTTTTTTTTTGGATCCATTATTTCGCAAGCTGTACAGTTTGATTGACTCACCTTGATGAGCTGCCCGTCTCCAGTCCCGATGAAGAAAACCATCCAGCTGTTCTGCCTCACTGCCAGAACAGAGGTCATGTTGCTCTGTCTGAGGAGAACTGCCTTCGGAGATGCGGAAGATGCTGCAACTGACCTCTGTAAAAAATAGGGTATTTTTGTACGGATCATGTAAATTCACATGCTGTTAAAGAAAAATATATTTAAAGCAAGTTACATTCTCACAGTATAGGTGACAATATTTTTGACTTAGATCGACTTGAGTGCAACTGTGTTCTGCATTAGTTGTCTGAGAAAAAGCAGGTTCAACACTCAGAAATGTAAAATATGATGGATCATAGAGGAAGAAGTGAGGATGACACACTGCTCACCTCCATCATCTATCATCCACCATCATATTTATATATATATATATATATATATATATATATATATATATATATATATATATATGAATATATACATATATATGTATATATATAATTTTTTAAAGCAACACATAAAGCTAAAGTCACAGCCAGGGTTAAAGTTTTACAACTGTTGGGTGACTGTTTATGGTTTAATTTAAAAAGAAATTTAGGTGTGGATATTTTCCCTTTTTGTGTAATATGTTTTCAGATCTGTTTTCTTTTTTTCTTTGTGATCACTGGTTTTGAGAGCAGTCACACTGGAAGTCAATCAGGAGCTGCAGGATAAAGTGTTTGTGACTGCTGCAGTCTCGAGTGTGTGGCACACCACACTTATGAAGGAGTCATTGACTTTGAAAGAGGTTTCATATAAACCCACAGCACATCTTTTCACACAGAACCTCACTTCCACACAGGAACAACCCAAACTGCAGCCAGACATCCATGTTGACAATTTAAAGTCACAACTTTCAACATTCTCTTCAATCGATATAGTTCAGTTGAAGAGGGTTTCTTGACTTTGTGTCTGTTATGACTGATTCTGAAGGCAGGGACCTAAAATGTGACGTGCAATTTGCATATTGTTGACAACCTGTTGAACATCATTAATTGTTCTATGTTCTTTCTATGTTCTCATTTTTCCAACCAAGTCTGGGTCGGATGATTACATGAACCTGAATAAAAGAACACATGACTGATCTTTTAAAAATTAATAAAATTTGATCATCTGTTCTGACCAGCACTGACTGTCATGTTGTCATGATGACATTACAATATATTAAATTGTGTTGCATTTGTTTGAACATGTAAAAACCCATTAAGAGTAGTGACTCACGATTGATCTGAGGGACTGCAGTAAGGCAAAGCTAGACAGCAAAGCTATCCCAAAGAAATCAGGAGTGATGTCAAACAGCAGCAGCTGGGTGTTGGTTTGTCCTCCATCCACACTGAACACGCCGCTCCAAAGCATCCGCAGACCACCGGGGACGACCGAGGAGGCCAGCAGTCTGCTGCCAGCATCAGAGAGAGTCGCTCCCCTCAGAGACTTCAGAGTCTCCCTTTTCTTTACATTGTTTTTGAGCCGAAAAAGACGGACTCGGTGGTTTTCAGCGTCTGATGGTTCATTGGCGAGCAGACAAATGATCGAGTTGATCTGAAATCCGTCCACGAACTCCAAGTTACCTTTACTTTCGATGGTGGGTATGCCAGACGCCTCATTTAGAGAAAATATCCCCCCGGTGGAAGTGTCCTCAGTGTTGTGAAGGTTAACAGTTCCTGAATCAGAGGGACATTTCTCCTCTCCAGACCCGTCCTGTTGTATCGCAGTCAGAATATAAGAGTCACTGAGAGACTGGTTTTTCTTCAGGGTCACCAGAAAAGCGACGGACGCGCTGCTGCGTTTGGCTGGTCCCACCTGGAAGTTTTCCTTGTGCAGAATGTTGGAGATGTTGTTCAGGTCCAGAATCTCACAGTATCCACACGCTCCATCGATCACACCGCAGCTGATCACAGACTGATTCTTCTCAAACGGTAATAAAATATTGACCCTGAAAGTTGCGTTCCAGTCAGCGGCAGCAGGAACTCTGTAGAAGTCCTCCGTGTCCGGATTCAGGACTCCTCTCAGGGTCAGACTGTGGACCGGGGTCAGGTCGTGGTTCAGCTGGTACAGTTTCTCTTCAGTGGCGATGTAAACCGTGTTACTGTCCACGGCCAAGTGACGGATGTCTCCATCCAAGAGAAAGGATGTGTCTTCCTCCAGACACAGACTCGGGGCTCCACAGAGGATTAAAAGCAGACCGAGCAGCAGGACCATCTTCCAGGGAGGGAGGCAGCTTCAGCTGAGAGACCCTCACACACTTCAGACCTGCATGGCGCTCTGCTCTCTGACACACACTTTTTGGAGCCGTGCGTAAAAGCGCCTGAGTGAAAAGGAGAAGTGCTGAAAATGGGAGGGAGCAAGTCCTGCGAGGCTGAAAATCAACTGACATTTATCTGTGTTTGTTCAGGAAATGTCCCGATTACACAGCGTAGAACTATTTACTGCGCAATATGTATTTTAATTTCAAAATTAAGTCTGTCCGCAAATAATCGGTGTGCAAAATCTGACCATCCCGATGCTGTACGCTCCTCAGGAAAACACAACTTTAACCACAGTGAAATTTGTTGAGAATTTTTCAGTGTGGAAATCAGGAACCTTAAAGGTCTGAATGCTGCAATAAATAAAAATGTACAAATTTAACTGCGACTGCAAGACTTAAAGGCAAAATATTTTATTCTACAATATGTATGAAGACTCTTCTATTTGCAAACCCTTGATATTGACCAACACGTGCAGATTTAGGTCCCTACTGCAATCTTTAATCACTGATTCAAATGAGATAGCCCTCAGAACAAGATCAAATCAGCCTATCAGAGTTCAGGGAGAATTTGCACACAATCCCTATCTGTAAAAGCCAATAACACAACGATCTGATGATACAAACATCAGAAGCTGGCACACTGCCCCTGGGGCGGGGCAGTGTGCCAGTGCACGTATGGGATTGGCGTGTCAACTTTTTTGATCTATCTCAGTGTCTGGCTGGCGCCAGGGAGAGGACCAATAGCGAAGCCCATAGGTGGGCTAAGCATCACACGAAGTAGAACAGAAAATTGTCACTTGTCAGTTTCAGTTTGGACCAAATAAGGATTCAGCATTGTGTGCTGATTTATCCTACAACACATACAGCCACAAAAACTAAACCTCCATCCATCCATCCATCCATCCATCTTCCGCCACTTATCCGGGGCCGGGTCATGGGGGCAGCAGTCTCAGCAGAGATGCCCAGACTTCCCTGTCCCCAGACACTTCCTCCAGCTCTTCCGGGAGGATCCCAAGGCGTTTCCAGGCCAGCCGAGAGACATCGTCTCTCCAGCGTGTCCTGGGTCTTCCCCGGGGTTTCCTTCCAGGGGGACATGCCCGGAAAACCTCCCCAGGGAGGCGTCCAGGAGGCATCCTAAACAGATGCCCAAGCCACCTCAGCTGGCCCCTCTCGATGTGGAGGAGAAGCGGCTCTACTCTGAGCTCCTCCCTGGTGACTGAGCTCCTCACCCTTTCTCTGAGGGAGTGCCCAGCCACCGTACGAAGGAAACTCATTTCGGCCGCTTGTATCCGGGATCTTGTCCTTTCGAAAATGACCCAAAGCTCATGACCATAGGTGAGGGTGGGAATGTAGATTGACCGGTAAATCGAGAGCTTCGCCTTTCGGCTCAGCTCCCTCTTCACCACAACGGACCAATACAACGACCGCATCACTGCAGACGCTACACCGATCCGCCTGTCAATCTCATGCTCCATCTGTCCCCCACTCGTGAACAAGGCCCCAAGATACTTAAACTCCTCCACTTGAGCCAGAGTCTCTCCACCGACCTGGAGAGGGCAAGCCACCTTGTTCCGGTTGAGGACCATGGCCTCGGATTTGGAGGTGCTGATCCTCATTCCTGTCGCTTCACACTTGGCTGTGAACCGCCTCAGTGCATGCTGTCGGTCTGGGTTCGATGAAGCCAACAGGACAACATCATCTGCAAAAAGCAGAGATGAAATCCTGTGGTCCCTGAACCGGACCCCCTCCGGCCCCTGGCTGCACCGAGAAATTCTGTCCATAAAAATAATGAACAGAACCGGTGACAAAGAGCAGCCCTGCCAGAGTCCAACATGCACCGGGAACAGGTCCGACTTACTGCCGGCAATGCGGACCAGACTCCTACTCCGGTCATACAGAGAACGGACAGCCCTTAACAGGGGGCCCCGGACTCCGTATTCCTGGAGCACCCCCCACAAGATACCATGAGGGACACGGTCGAACGCCTTCTCCAAGTCCACAAAACACATGTGGACTGGTTGGGTAAACTCCCACGAGCCCTCGAGTACTCTATGGAGGGTGTAGAGCTGGTCCACGACCAGGACGAAAACCGCATTGTTCCTCCTGAATCCGAGGTTCGACTATCGGTCGGATCCTCCTCTCCAGTATGCTGGAATAGACTTTCCCGGGGATGCTGAGGAGTGTGACCCCCTATAGTTGGAGCACACCCTCCGGTCCCCCTTTTTAAACAGGGGGACCACCACCCCGGTCTGCCAATCTAGAGGCACTGTCCCCGACTGCCACGCGATGTTGCAGAGACGTGTCAACCAAGACAGTCCCTGCACATCCAGAGACTTAAGGTGCTCAGGGTGAATGTCGTCCACCCCCGGTGCCTTGCCACCGAGGAGCTTACCGACCACCTCGGTGACTTTGGCTTGGGTGATGGACGAGTCCACCTCTGAGACCTCAGCCTCTGCTTCCTCCACGGAAGACGTGGTGACGGGATTGAGGAGGTCCTCGAAGTATTCCTTCCACCATCCTATGATATCACCAGTTGAGGTCAGCAACTCCCCACCTGCACTGTAAACAGTGTTGGCGGAGACCTGCTTTCCCCTCCTGAGGCGCCGGACGGTTTGCCAGAATTTCTTTGAGGCCGACCGATAATCTTCCTCCATGGCCTCCCCGAACTCCTCCCAGACCACAGTTTTTGCCTCCACAAGCACTCGGGCTGCAGTTCGCTTGGCCTGCTGGTACCTGTAAGCTGCTTCTGGAGTCCCATGAGCCAACATGGCTCGGTAGGACTCCCTCTTCAGCTTGACGGCCGCCCTTACTTCCAGTGTCCACCACCGGGTTCGGGGGTTGCCGCCATGACAGGCACCGGAGACCTTACGACCACAGCTTCGGGCAGCTTCTTCGACAATGGAGGTGGAGAATATGGTCCACTTGGACTCAATGTCCCCAGCCTCCCTCAGAACATGAGAGAAGCTCTCCCGGAGGTGGGAGCTGAAAACCATGCTGACAGAGGGTTCCACCAGACATTCCCAACAGACCCTCACAATACGTTTGGGTCTGCCAAGTCTGTCCAGTTTCCTCCTCCGCCAGCGAATCCAACTCACCACCAGATGGTGATCGGTCGACAGCTCTGCTCCTCTCTTCACCCGAGTGTCCAAAACACGTGGCCGGAGGTCAGATGACACGACAAAAAGTCGATCATTGACCTCCGACCCAGGGTGTCCTGGTGCCAAGTGCACTTATGGACACGCCTGTGCTCGAACATGGTGTTTTTTATGGACAAACTGTCACGGGTGCGGGGTGGAAGGACCCAGGCGCAGGCAGCCAGGTGCGGTACAGAAGTGTTTATTGTCCAAAATAAGGGAATCCAGAACTCAAGGAAAACTGGGAACTCATGAACAAAATGGCAAACGGAGCGGAGGTGCAGGCAGGGACATGGAGGCACACAGACAGACGCACACAGACAGACCCACAAGGAGCCGACAAGACACACCTGGAGCACAGGACTTAAATACATGGCAGGGCAGGTGAGGCACATTAGGGAGTAACGAGGCAGGAGAACATGAGGGCAGGTGACTTGACAGGAGAACAAGAGGAGCAGACAGGTGACCAGGCAGGAGAACATGAGGGCAGACAAACAGAACAGGACTCCAGCGCCTCCACGAGGACGCAGGGGCACAGCGCGTGACACAAACTGTGACTAGCACAGAAGTCCAACAACAGAACACCACTCGGGTTCAGATCAGAGAGGCCATGCGATCCAATCACCCCCTTCCAGGTCTCACTATCGCTACCCACGTGGGCGTTGAAGTCCCCCAGTAGAACAATGGAGTCCCCAGTCGGGGCACTGTCCAGCACCCCTCCCAGGGACTCCAAGAAGGTCGGGTACTCTGCATTGCTGTTCGGCCCATAAGCCGAAACAACAGTGAGGCACCTGTCCCCGACCCGAAGGCGCAGGGATGCGATCCTCTCGTTCACTGGGGTGAACTCCAGCACATGGCGGCGGAGCTGTGGGCCTATAAGCAAACCCACACCAGCCCACCGCCTCTCACCGCGGGCAACGCCAGAGAAGTGGAGAGTCCAGCCCTTCTCGAGAGGTTGGGTTCCAGAGCCCAGGCTATGTGTGGAGGTGAGCCCGACTATATCTAGCCGGTACCTCTCAACCTCCCTTACAAGCTCGGGCTCCTTCCCCCGCAAAGAGGTGACATTCTATGTCCCCAGAGCTCGTCTCTGTGTCTGAGGATCGGGTCGCCGGGAACCCTGCTGTCGGCTGCAATGTGTCCAAGCCACACTGCACCCGGCCCCTACGATTCCCTCGGCGGGTGGTGGGTCCACCAGTGTCTTCAACTTGGGTTTGTGATACTGCCATGAGCAGATAGACTTCATGCACCTAATACACAGACTCTGTTTGGACACCACCTCAACTATTACCACTGACACAGACCGAGAATGAAAATCGGTCAGGTTTGAGTCTACATGACATAATTTCTTGAAGACCATTAACATTTAATTACCTGATTTGAGTAGATGATTAATTAAATGATAAGAATTTCAATGAATGTTTTGCTAATTTGGGGATTTGGATAATGAATATAATGAGTAACATCTCAAACCTCTAAATTAAACTATAATATGAGCGCTGTGCTCTCATTGCATTGCTGGGTTTTCTTCAGGTCCTCCAGTTTCCTGCCACAGTGTAAAAACATGACAGGTTAACCGGAGATTCTACATTTAGAGAAGCTGATATGTCTCACATCTGTTGAACTCTGACTAAATTTAAACATTTTGACTTTGTAATGATTTCAGTTCTTTTTTGTTTTTTCCTATATTATTAAAGCAAATTTTTCCAAATTTAGTCTCAATCTAGCAAATAGGAAAACTGAGAAGATAACAAGTACAACAAGCAAATTTTATTATGACAATGGGTAACCATGGTCACCTGGCATAACATGTACAGAGTCTGTAAAACTGGTTAATACAAGAAACATTTGAATAAAAAAAGGTTCTATTTTATTTGGAACAAATATGTTAAAATGGAGGCAAATCTGAGTAATACTACAAAGTTAGACAAAAAGTTGCAATAGACTTATATTAAATATGTGCTATCATAAGTGAATAAAAGTACAAAAAAGTGCTTCACGTGATTTAAATTGTTTCCCACAAGCTTCCTCTTCACACAGCAAACATGAGATACTTGAACATGAGAACCTGATCCCAGTGACACACAGTCAGTCTGACATCTGATGGATTCTGTCTTTGCTGGTCACAGTATCTGCTTCACATCAAACCAAAAGAAATGTTTTAATGGTAAATTAGTCTTTAAAAAAGAACACAAATGGAGACGATGCCTGTGGTGATTAGAAGCTTTAACCACTACAGCCACATTTACAGTGCGGACATACAAACATCTGAAATTAATAATAAAAACAACAAATCCAAAATTTTTCGACCTATTCTCTCAGAAAACAGCACCAGTGATCAGTGTTTGTTCCTCTTAGTGGTGACTTTCTTATCCCAAAGACAGATAAACACCAGCGCTGAAAAAAACAAAACAGAAAACACATTCCAGTTCAAACCAAGGAAAAACACAATTTTAGTCACAAGTGAAGAAGAAAACATTGATTATCAAAAGCAGACAACCATCCAATGAGATTCGGTGAAAGAGAAAAGTCTATGAGAAAATAGTTCAAGTATTTTAAAACTGGAAAACAAAGTCAGTGTTTTAAAAGTGGAAAATGTTGTTTTTGTCCACTTACCAGCAATAACACAGGGGATCAGCATGAAGCGCAGGATGACAATGACTGGAGGCATTAACATTGGAGGAGCAAGTAACACTGTCTTGTCACCGTATTTAATCTAAAACAGAAAACATCTCATCAGAGCCTTGAGCCAGAGATATGAAGGCTGGAATTTTGAGGGAATATTGATAAAATCATCATGAAAATGTGTCCAAACAAATGCAGGAATATTTCTGTGTACATGGACATTTGATGCAATAAAATGTTGAGTTGTAGTTGAAAAACAAAATTTACCATTAATGTCTGGAACTGTGCGCTGGGTGGGCTCTGAATCTCACAAGAGTAAAAGTTGAACTCTTCACCTGGGTCTTTGTCTTCCATGATGCAGGGGTATCGTTTCTCCTCCTGCTCCCCCCATACTGTCAACTCCGCTGGTGTTATCTCCAGTTTGTCTGCTTTTCTCTGAAATGACAGCAGAAATTAATGTTGATCCCATGTGGAACACGTTGGTGTTATTTCAAACAAATGAGAAGAAATTCAACCTGTATGGTGATCTGGACGTGGTCACCCCTCTGTGTGGATGTGAAGCTGGTGAACTCTGGGTCTGGATGGTAGATCAGGTTTGTGGAGCAGATCAAGGTTTCATTGGCGACTTTCAACAGAAGAGAACTGCTGGAAACTCTGGAGGGATTTGTAGCTGCAGGTGACTTGAAGGTGAGAATCTGCATGAAATCAAAAGAAAAGAGACGTCTCATATTGATGATATGATTGTTATTTGACTCATTGTTTCTATGATTGTAATTATGAAGATGTTCCAAGATGTTGTGGGTCTTCAGATTGAAGAAACATTTCCTCCATCCTTCACAACAGAAACCCAAACCCTGGTCTTCGCTCTCCAGACCCACCTGATGGTTCCTGTCAGTCGGAGGTTGGACTTCCTGAGGGGCTCGGCTGTGAATGACCCCCTCCACAAACTCCAGGTGAGATCCAGTGAGTGTGATCTTCCTCCCCCCACTGCAGGTTCAGGGAAAGTCCTCGACATGAAACTTCGAGCTCAGCATGACACATTAAAAACAGATTTAAAAAAAAACCTCCCCGTAACTTTTCATTTTCAGACAGTCGACTGATTATTTTGTTTTGTTTTGAGCATCACAGTATCAGTAAATCCAAGCACACCTGATCCAGGAGTTCCTCGGTGAAATGTCTCGACAGGAAGGTGACGACTGGTAGGTGATGCTCGCGTCACCGTGGCAACTGCCGTCTGGGAGGAGAACGCAGGCTTTCACTGTCCCTTTACGGTTTGCTCTGGGAATGTGGAAGGTCAAACTGGAGCCGCTGTTGTTCCAGACAGGAGACCTGAGCAGAGAACACACAACAAGACTCAACAAGATCCAGAAACAAATGAAAACTGAGCAGAGAAATGCTCCTCAATGCTCCATCACTCTTGGAAAACTGCACCATGTTCTCCTGAGAGCTGAGAGAAAAGGTTGGATCATGTCACTCCTGTTAAAATGTGATGGGTCAGTGTGTTTCATGGCTGCTGTTTCTCCTCTTGGACTTCCCAGATGTGTGTGAAGCGACTCACTCCTGTGGCGTACAGTCCAGGTCTGCCTGCATCCTCACTCCGGTCACACCGCTGAGGTTACCACCTGACAACACTGCGTGGTTTCTTCCATAGAAAGACACAATTCTGGGGCTGATGGAGGAGATCTCAGGCTTCTGACGAGGAAAACACATCAAAACACAATCAGCAGCAATACAGTCAGAGTGTGGAGGAGGAGAGAGTCAGAGGAAGAGACTCACAGGAAAGTTCAGCTCAGACTGCAGCGTTTGACACACACTGTCCTGCAGGAGGAGGAAGAAACACTTTACAGTGATGGAGCATCTTCCTGACAGAGCAAATGCTGTGGGTTCATGTACGATTTGGATTTACTGCTAAATTAACAAGTAGTGCAGATGAGCCTGTATAACAGTAAGAAAGATGTTATTACATCTAAACGTCGTTCATTAGCCCAGGAACAGCTGTTGTTGCTCCATTCACAGCCGGCTTTGATACACTGCTGACACCTGAAGGGAAAACACAAATCAGAGTTTAAATCTGCAGGAAGGAACAGGAAGAGCTTCATACACCACAGTCACCAAAATTAAAACAAACAAACTGTCAGTAAGGTTCAATATAAAAAAATATAACATGCCATATGTCCGTTGAAGAACGTCTGCTTCGTTTGAAATTTTTACAGTTTCCTTGGTGGTTTGGTGTGCTGGATTGGAGCCTCCTGCAGGCTTTATTTTTCACACCCCTACTTAATGCGAGTGCTTGGAAACCCACGAAAAGACAAGAAAAGCAGATACAAGCAAACTGCTCTTCAGGTCTCATTCAGTTAATTGTCAACAGGTCAGTTCAGAATTCAGTAAATACAGAGTTGGAGTGGAGTTTCAGTCGTGTTGTGAAAGACCGAAAAGGTAATTACTGCAGCAACAACAGAGTACTTCTACAGAAAAGATGACACGAACTTAATCAAATTTTTCTTTCAATACCATGCATCTGTAAATTGAAGTTAAATTAATGGAAGCAACTTTGCAGGTTAAATCCATTGTCAGTGATGCAACTGACTGAATATCTTCTTTAACTCTCTTTTTAATCTTCAAAACTCTCCTACTGGTGTGGAAACATGTTCCCCTGCAGCTGTCTCCACTGCTGTGTGAGTGAATGACTTACAAGACTCGGGTTGGTGGTCCACTCATATCAGAACAGTTCATTAACTGTAGTTGTTCGGTCAGACTTGTTGAAACAAGCGCCATCTTTACAGTGACCAGCAGGCCTGTCGAACAGAAACATGATCTGCATTTCATCATTTTGAAAACTGACAATATGTTTTAATGTGTAACAGAATGTAATGAGACAAGAGATCAGTCAACTGGAGGTGAATATTGGATCTGTTTTGCATTTCCTTCATCATTTCTATCAAATCACCTTCAGGAGGAACGGTCTGCTCAGAAAGGATGCAGGTGCATTGTGGGAACTGTGGAGGAAGGCCATCCCGGCTACAAAGCTCCCCAGAAGTTGTGGAGAACTGACAGGCGAACCGGGCCTCTTTGCTCACACTCACATGAGTCTGGATGTTCAGAGTGAGCTGAGAGAGAAAGAACAGAAGATGAGTGGTGAATCAAGGAGCTCCAGCTGGTTTCAGTCCTCAGAGTGTGATCTGGTCTGAACCTGTCCAGTCCCGTCTTCAACAACTTTGTGGGAAATCAGTTTCTGCTGGAAGACATCAGGAATGGACAGCCAGTGGGAGTCCTCACAGTCATCTTCAAAGGTGCAGCTTTGGAAAGAAACACATGTTCTCACCAAGTTCATGACTGCTTGAACTGTTCCAGAAGTTTCTTCTCTCACCTTCCTTTGGAGACACACCACACACAGTATGGATCCTGAGCAGTCCACCACTCCTGGACATTTGTGTGTGTGCTGCACTTTGCTACAGCCACACGCTTCACCTACAAACAAGAACATTGAAGAAGACTTCAAAATACACCAAATGCAAAGGAAAATTATTATTAGCTGTGTGAGACAATTCCATCAATATCTACCTCATTTTGAAATGGCACATACACATGTTTATGATCCACTGGATCCAGGTGCATTCTGGGAAACACTCGGCGGTCCTGGTTGGACATGTAGAGCACTCTGGGACAGGTGGTGTGATACTTCCTGTCCACAGCAAGCTGAGGACAAGAGTGTGAGTCAATAAATGTTCTGAGGAAGAAACTTCAACTTCAAACTGGATCCTGTTTATCTAAGAAGTCTTTCAAAATCTGTTTATCGTTCATCGTTCACAGGATGTGGTTCGTGATAAGTCAGAGCGAGGGATGTTTCGATGGTTTTGCATTTAATATTCGTGTGTTATGATCTTATCCTGCTGAGTTTTACCAGCATCAGGGGTTTCACAATCTTTATGACTGAAACAGCTGTTTTTTCTAATTTTTCCACCAAATCAAATTTATCTGGAGTAACATAAAAAAGATGTTTATCCTTTAATATGAGGAGAGCACAGCTTCTCAAGTTCCACATATAATGTAAGTATTCTACACAATAACTGTATCTTATGCTGCCTTCATGAAGTTTCAATTTAAATTTAGGATGGAAAACACTTCAATACATTTTCAGCTTTTTTATGTGCCTGATTTTAATGGTCTCATCCTTCTGATCAGCATCTTTCAGACAATTTTGACATTTTTTCAGAGAACAGAAATACTTCAGAGGAAAAATACTTTAACTGTTGATCCACACAGAATAAATAAGTTGAATCGAAAACAAGACAGAATAAAAATTTAATAATAATAAGTCATTTTAAATACTAATATTTACAAAGATTAATGGTGACTAATACAAACAGAAAGGATGAAATTTACCAAAACACCATGAAAAACATTCACAGGAAAGAGTTACAGAGACAGCCCTTATGAATACATTACAATCGAGGTCCGTGACGTCGCCCGGTATGGCGCAGCCGGGGCCCCACCCTGGAGCCAGGCCCGGGGTTGGGGCTCGCAAGCGAGCGCCTGGTGGCCGGGCCTTTGCCCACGGGGCCCGGCCGGGCTCAGCCCAAAGGGGCGACGTGGGCCGACCCTCTGGTGGACCCACCACCCGCCGAGGGAATCGTAGGGGCCGGGTGCAATGTGGATTGGGTGGCAGCCGACGGCAGGGTGCCCGGCGACCCGATCCTCAGACACAGAGACGAGCTCTAGGGACATGGAATGTCACCTCATTGGGGGGGAAGGAGCCCGAGCTTGTAAGGGAGGTTGAGAGATACCGGCTAGATATAGTCGGGCTCACCTCCACACATAGCCTGGGCTCTGGAACCCAACCTCTCGAGAAGGGCTGGACTCTCCACTTCTCTGGCGTTGCCCACGGTGAGAGGCGGCGGGCTGGTGTGGGTTTGCTTATAGCCCCGCAGCTCCGCCGCCATGTGTTGGAGTTCACCCCAGTGAACGAGAGGGTCGCATCCCTGCGCCTTCGGGTCGGGGATAGGTGCCTCACTGTTGTTTCGGCTTATGGGCCGAACAGCAGTACAGAGTACCCGGCCTTCTTGGAGTACTTGGGAGGGGTGCTGGACAGTGCTCCATCTGGGGACTCCATTGTTCTGCTGGGGGACTTCAACGCCCACGTGGGCAGCGACAGTGAGACCTGGAAGGGGGTGATTGGATCGCATGGCCTCTCTGATCTGAACCCGAGTGGTGTTCTGTTATTGGACTTCTGTGCTAGCCAGTTTGTCCATAACAAACACCATGTTCGAGCACAGGGGTGTCCATAAGTGCACTTGGCACCAGGACACCCTAGGTCGGAGGTCGATGATCGACTTTGTTGTCGTGTCATCTGACCTTCGGCCGCGTGTTTTGGACACTCGGGCGAAGAGAGGAGCAGAGCTGTCGACCGATCACCACCTGGTGGTGAGTTGGATTCGCTGGCGGAGGAGAAAACCGGACAGACTTGGCAGACCCAAACGTATTGTGAGGGTCTGTTGGGAACGTCTGGTGGAACCCTCTGTCAGCATGGTTTTCAACTCCCACCTCCGGGAGAGCTTCTCTCATGTCCCGAGGGAGGTTGGAGACATTGAGTCCGAGTGGACCATGTTCTCCACCTCCATTGTCGAAGCAGCTGCCCGGAGCTGCGGTCGTAAGGTCTCCGGTGCCTGTCGTGGCAGCAACCCCCGAACCCGGTGGTGGACACCGGAAGTAAGGGCTGCCGCCAAGCTGAAGAAGGAGTCCTACCGAGCCATGTTGGCTCATGGGACTCCAGAAGCAGCTGACAGATACCGGCAGGCCAAGCGAACTGCAGCCCGAGTGGTTGTGGAGGCAAAAACTCGGGTCTGGGAGGAGTTCGGAGAGGCCATGGAGGAAGACTATCGGTCGGCCTTGAAGAAATTCTGGCAAACTGTCCGGCGCCTCAGGAGGGGAAAGCAGGTCTCTGCCAACACTGTTTACAGTGGAGGTGGGGAGTTGCTGACCTCAACTGGGGATATCATAGGACGGTGGAAGGAATACTTCGAGGACCTCCTCAATCCCGTCGCCACGTCTTCCGTGGAGGAAGCAGAGGCTGAGGTCTCAGAGGTGGACTCGTCCATCACCCGAGCCGAAGTCACCGAGGTGGTCGGTAAGCTCCTCGGTGGCAAGGCACCGGGGGTGGACGAGATTCGCCCTGAGTACCTCAAGTCTCTGGATGTGCAGGGACTGTCTTGGTTGACACGTCTCTGCAACATCGCGTGGCAGTCGGGGACGGTGCCTCTGGACTGGCAGACCGGGGTGGTGGTCCCCCTGTTTAAAAAGGGGGACCGGAGGGTGTGCTCCAACTATAGGGGGATCACACTCCTCAGCCTCCCCGGGAAAGTCTATTCCAGGGTACTGGAGAGGAGGATCCGACCGATAGTCGAACCTCGGATTCAGGAGGAACAATGCGGTTTTCGTCCTGGTCGTGGAACAGTGGACCAGCTCTACACCCTCCATAGGGTGCTCGAGGGGTCATGGGAGTTTGCCCAACCAGTCCACATGTGTTTTGTGGATTTGGAGAAGGCGTTCGACCGCGTCCCTCGTGGTATCTTGTGGGGGGTGCTCCGGGAATACGGAGTCCGGGGCCCCCTGTTAAGGGCCGTCCGTTCTCTGTATGACCGGAGTAGGAGTGTGGTCCGCATTGCCGGCAGTAAGTCGGACCTGTTCCCGGTGCATGCTGGACTCCGGCAGGGCTGCCCTTTGTCACCGGTTCTGTTCATCATTTTTATGGACAGAATTTCTAGGCGCAGCCAGGGGCTGGAGGGGGTCCGGTTCGGGGACCACAGGATTTCATCTCTGCTTTTTGCAGATGATGTTGTCCTGTTGGCTTCATCGAACCAGGACCTACAGCATGCACTGGGGCGGTTCGCAGCCGAGTGTGAAGCGACAGGAATGAGGATCAGCACCTCCAAATCCGAGGCTATGGTCCTCAACCGGAACAAGGTGGCTTGCCCTCTCCAGGAAGGTGGAGAGACCCTAGCCCAGGTGGAGGAGTTTAAGTATCTTGGGGTCTTGTTCACGAGTGAGGGACGGATGGAGCGTGAGGTTGACAGGCGGATCAGTGCAGCATCTGCAGTGATGCGGTCGTTGTATCGGTCCGTTGTGGTGAAGAGGGAGCTGACCCGAAAGGCGAAGCTCTCGATTTACCGGTCAATCTACGTTCCCACCCTCCCCTATGGTCATGAGCTTTGGGTCATGACCGAAAGGACAAGATCCCGGATACAAGCAGCCGAAATGAGCTTCCTCCGTAGGGTGGCTGGGCGCTCCCTTAGAGATAGGGTGAGGAGCTCAGTCACCAGGGAGGAGCTCGGAGTAGAGCCGCTTCTCCTCCACATCGAGAGGCGCCAACTGAGGTGGCTCGGGCATCTGTTCAGGAATCCTCCTGGACGCCTCCCTGGGGAGGTTTTCCGGGCATGTCCCACCGGGAGGAAACCCCGGGGAAGACCCAGGACACGCTGGAGAGACTATGTCTCTCGGCTGGCCTGGGAACGCCTTGCGATCCTCCCGGAGGAGCTGGAAGAAGTGTCTGGGGACAGGGAAGTCTGGGCATCTCTGCTGAGACTGCTGCCCCCGCGACCCGGCCCCGGATAAGCGGTTGAAGATGGATGGATGGATGGAGTTACAGAGATTTACGGCCTCAAGAAAAAAGAATATTTTCGTTATTTTTACTATTTTATCTCTTTTTCATGCATCTTTTCTTTCCTCTTTTCTCTTGTAGATGAAATTGAATTACTGATTCAATATTTTGAGGTTTTTTGGCTCTGAGGTCTCACAAGCTGTTTGATGCTGACAAGCTGTACAGTTTGATGGACTCACCTTGATGAGCTGCCCGTCTCCAGTCCCGATGAAGAAAACCATCCAGCTGTTCTGCCTCACTGCCAGAACAGAGGTCATGTTGCTCTGTCTGAGGAGAACTGTCGGCTGAAGCCGACTTCTAAGCCACCTTTGAAAATCGTTCTGTAAAAATAGGGTATTTTTGGTAAAACCTGATGTAAATTCGCATGATTTTAAAGAAAATTGTTTAAAGTAAGTTGCCATAACTTTTTACAGTAGGTGACCTTTTTGTTTTGTTTTTGACTGAGCTTGAATTGACTGTGTGTTCATTAGTTTTCTGAGAAAAAGCAGGTTCAACACTCAGCAATGAAGAAATGGGTGTAAAATATGATGGATCAGAGGAAGAAGTGAGGAGGATGATTTTCTGCTGAGCTTTGAGCTGCTAGCATGAAGCACCTGGACTGCACACACTGATCTCCTCCATCATCTTTTTATCATCAGTGATGCCCTGTTATGACACTTTGTGTTGACAGGTTTATTATATATATATTTAAAGCCAAACATGAATCTAAAGTCTCGGCTTTGCGTTCACCACGACCTCCTGAATGCTGATGTTTTCAGTCACTGTTAGCTACTAGCATAGTTAGCTTTGGCTGCAGAGTGGACACAACTTTGTTCAATTCTTTCTCATAAACCGTAGTTTGAGCACCGTGTTGCTTTCTTTAAGCCTCACAGCCAGGGTGAGAGTTTCACTCCTGTTTGGTGACTGTTTACGGTTTAATTTAAAAACAGATTTGGGTGTAGATATTTTCCCTTTTGGTGTAACATGTTTTCAGATTTGTTTTTCTTATTTCTTTGTGATAACTGGTTTTGAGATCAGTCACACCTGAAGTCAGTCAGGCTGATTGGAGCTGCAGGATAAAGTGTGTGTGACTGCTGCAGTCTGGAGTGTGTGACACACCACACTTATAAAGGAATCATTGACTATGAAAGAGGTTTCATATAAACCCACAACACATCTCCACACAGAACCTCACTTCCACACAGGAACAACCCACACTGCAGCCACACATTCATGCTGACAATTTAAAGTCACAATTCTCAAAGTTCTCTTCAGTCAGATATAGTTCAGTTGAAGCGGGTTTTATGACTTTGTGTCTGTTATGACTGATTCTGAAGGCAGGGACCTAAAATGTGACGTGCAACTTTTATATTGTTGACAACCTGTTGAACATCATTAATTTTTTCTGATGGATTTCATTTTACAAGACTTGGATTGTTTGAGGTTTGTTCAGCATTGAATGTGTTCAATGCAGCAGGTCATCAAATTCAAAGTTATTTCGACATATTTAGTTTTTAAAATTCAGCTGATACGGACATTATCTGAAAAATCTGTGGCTCGGTACAAAGAATTGATCCAGCCTGCATTTGCTGCATTATCTTGTGAACTCACAGAAATGAGCTTATTGACCAGTGGTGATAATAGTGATCAGTTTGTTGACAGTGCTATGCACTCACTAAAATCTGCCCTTGACGTAGTGGCCCCGTTGCAGCTGAAAACCAATCGACCCAGGCGCGTTGCTCCATGGTTTAATTCTGAAACCCGTGTTCTCAAACAAAAAACTCGGCAATTAGAAAGACTGTGGCGTAAACCTTAATCAGAACAATCTCTGAAGGCCTGGAAATGTAGCTTGCTAAGCTATAAACAAATTCTTTTTAAAGCCAAGACATTATATTACTCTCGTTTAATAGAAATAAACAAAAATAACCCTCGGTTTCTATTCAACACTGTAGCCAGACTGACAACCAGTCATACTGTAGTGGAACCAGTAATCCCAGAATCTTTAAACTGCCATGACTTTCTTAAATTCTTTAATGATAAAATCATAACCATTAGAGGTAAAATCAGTGAAGCGCTTTCCTCAGATCAAGCTCAGGGAATCCAGCCACTGCCTCCACCTGAAATACCTGAAATACTAGATAGTTTCTCATTAGTAAATGGGGCTGAGATTACTTCAATTGTAATGTCTTCTAAAATCTCAACCTGTCTCCGAGATCCAATTCCAACTAAGCTTTTCAAAGATATCCTTCCAGTTATCTTAAATACGATCATAACTATAATAAATACCTCTCTAGAAAATGGCTATGTGCCACAGTCATTTAAATTCGCAGTAATCAAACCACTGCTGAAAAAACCTAATCTCGATCCTGATATTCTAGCTAACTACAGACCGATATCAAATCTGCCTTTTATTTCAAAAGTCCTGGAAAAAGTTGTGGTTAAACAGCTTTACTGCCACCTACAGGACAATAGTTTATTTGAGAAATTTCAGTCAGGATATAGAGCTTATCACAGCACTGAGACTGCGTTAGTTAAAGTCACTAATGACTTGCTATTGGCGGCTGACGCAGGTCTAGTCTCAATCCTGGTTCTCCTAGACCTCAGTGCAGCTTTTGATACAATCGACCACAATATTCTCCTGCAGAGGTTAGAATGTGAGGTCGGCATCAGAGGAAAAGCCCTCTGCTGGTTCAAATCCTATTTATCTAATAGGTACCAATTTGTTCACGTTAACCAACAGTCCTCACCGTGCTCCCAGGTCAGTTATGGGGTTCCTCAAGGGTCCGTGCTCGGGCCAATTTTATTTCTGTTATATATGCTTCCTTTAGGGAACATAATTAGAAGTCACGATATCAATTTTCATTGCTATGCAGATGACACACAACTGTATTTATCTATGAAACCTGATCAAACTAATCAAATAGATAGACTCAGTGACTGTATCAGAGAAATTAAAACCTGGATGACTACGAACTATCTCCGTCTGAATCCTGGCAAAACAGAGGTCATTATACTAGGCCCCCATAAACTGAGAGAGTGTCTATCCAAACAGGTTATCACCTTAGATAACGTCAGTGTATCCTCCTCCTCTACTGTGAGGAACCTCGGGGTCTTATTTGATCAGGATATCTCATTTAAAGCACACATCAACCTGGCTTGTAAACAGCATATTTCCACTTGCGCAACATAGCTAAAATAAGAAACATTCTACCTGGAAGCGATGCAGAAAAACTCATCCATGCATTTGTTTCTGCGAGATTGGACTACTGCAACTCCCTTCTCGCAGCCTGCCCAAAAAGTGTATTAAAAAACTTTCAGTTGGTTCAAAATGCGGCCGCCAGATTATTAACTGGAACTAGAAGACGTGAACACATTACTCCCGTTCTAAAATCTCTTCACTGGCTTCCAGTCGAGTTTAGAGTTAGATTTAAAATCCTTCTCCTCACTTACAAAATCCTAAATGGGATGGCTCCGACCTATCTCCAAGATGCTTTAACGCCTTATCAACCAATCAGCGCGCTCCGCTCTCAAAATGCAGGGTTACTGGTGACTCCTAGAGTCTCTAAATGGACATTAGGTGGAAGAGCCTTTAGCTATCAGGCACCATTTTTATGGAACCAGCTTCCAAGTGGTGTCAAAGAGGCAGACACAGTCTCCACATTTAAGGTTAGGCTCAAGACGTTTCTCTTCGATGCAGCCTATGATCAGGTCAGCTAGGGATTCTAAATTAAACTAAACTAAACTAAACTAAACTAAACTAAACTAAACTAAACTAAACTAAACTAAACTAAACTAAACCAAACCAAACTAAACTAAACTAAACTAAACCAAACCAAATTACACTAAACAAAATTAAACTAAACCAAACTAAATTAAACTAAACTAAACTATACTAACTAAATACTAGTTTAAACAGTTAAGTATCCACAAAGCTGCCCTCGGAGCTAGAATGCTGTGGGAAGTACGGTGCACTGAGCCCTATCCTCTAATGTCTGAATGTTATTCCCTTTAGTCCGTTCATTGCTTTTCACCTGTTGTCCCCCCCTTCGAGGGGGAGTCTTCTCCAGTTTCAGTTGCTGACTCCACTATTACGAGGGCCTATGAACAAGCTCCTTCCGGACCGGGAGGACACTCCTGTTGGTCCTGCCCATGGACTGGCTTCGGTTCTACTGCTGGGATCCGTGGTTCTTGTGCTGGACCGTCCAACCGACTGTCCTCAACATTGTCCTAGGCTTTACTTCTTATTGTCTCATGCTAGCTGTTGCCAAAGCTGTCCGTCCCTGGGAGAGGGATCCCTCCATACTGTGGTTCTCCCCAAGATTTCTTCTTTTCCCACTGGGTTTTTGGAGTTTTTTCTTGCCGGATGTGAGGGTCGAAGGCGGTGGTTGCTTCGTTCTGTCTCGTTACTGTAAATATTGACATCTTACCATTATGCTTATTCACTATTACTTTTACCGACCAATGTAACATCTTGAAGCCCTCTGAGGCAACTGTTGTTGTGATACTGGGCTATACAAAAATAAATTGATTGATTGATTGATTGATCTAATTCTGGCGCATGACGCTCTTTCACTACTCCAGAGGATTGACGTTAGTTTTGGCCAGAGGAGCTCGAATAGATGGAAAATGACCACAAACCGGTAAGGAAATAAAACATGTTGTGTTTGGTGTGAACAGCTTTGAGATTTGTTGAAGAAGTGTGTGAGAAACATGCGATCTGAGGTGCCGGCTGTGAAATGTGAAGATCGGTTTTGGGTTTGTTTTGCCGCTGACGGGAGCTGGTCAGCTCAGAGAATATTCTGCCTGGTATCATCTTCAAGTGTAGATTTTCTAGTTTAATTTGATGTCCAATATGTTGCGGTGGAGCAGACGGATCTTGCGTTCTGTAGCGTTTTGTGTCCAGAGGTGTGGGTGAGGGGGGCGTGTTATAAAACAAACACTCGGTCGTCAAAGTGCAGCTGGAGTCTCAGTTAGTGAGATTAAGACTTCTTGTTTGAGACACAGTTGAAAGAAAAAAATCCACGCAGCACTTTAGTCACTTTTTACACCTGGTGAAGTCGCGCACAGCTGTCGGTCCGTCGGGCTGAACCGGTTACATAAATTAATTAAATCATAGTCGTGAATACGTGACTCGGCGTTCTGTTCTCCCCTGGGAAAACGTGACATGCGACATCACTGAGAAACATTTTCTCTTACAAATTCACTTATACATATGTTATGAGGAAGTAACGCACAGTCACTTAGGAAAGTAACTTAATCAGATTACTGGTTTGGAAAGATGAACGCGTTAGATTGCTCGTTACTGAAAGAAAGTAATCAGATTAAAGTAACGCGTTAATTAGTAGCGCGTTAGTGACAACACTGTCAGTACCAAGTGTCGATTAATCTAAGGGATTGTACCATCTGGTCCTATGAGCTCAAGTGTGCCTGATTTTAATGGTCTCATCCTTCTGATCAGCATCTTTCAGACAATTTTGACATTTTTTGAGAGAACAGAAATACTTTATGAATGACAGAGGAAAAAAACTTTAACTGTTGATCCACACAGAATAATTAAGTTGAATCAAAAACAAGACAGAATAAAAAATTAAATAATGATAAGTAATTTTAAAGACTAACATTTACAAAGATTAATGGTGACTAATACGAACAGACAGGATGAAATTAACCAAAACACCATGAACAATATTCACAGGAAAGAGTTACAGAGAATTACGGCCTCAAGAAGGAAGAATATTTTAGTAATTTTTACATTTTTTTTCTCTTTTTCATGCAGCTTTTCTTTCCTCTTTTTTCTAGTGGATGAAATGAAATTACAGATTCAATAGTTTGAGGTTTTTTGGCTCTGAGGTCTCAGAAGCTGTTTGATGCTGACAAGATGTTCAGTTTGATGGACTCACCTTGATGAGCTGCCCGTCTCCAGTCCCGATGAAGAAAACCATCCAGCTGTTCTGCCTCACTGCCAGAACAGAGGTCATGGAGCTCTGCCTGAGGAGAACTGTATTCTGACGCAGAGTTCTAAGCGATCTTTGAAGATCTTTCTGTAAAAATAGGGTATTTTTGTTAAAACCTGATGTACTGGTAAATTTGCGTGCTTTTAAAGAAATTTGTTTAAAGCAAGTTGCCATAATTGGAGTAGGTGACCTTTTTTTTGTTTGTTTTTGACTGAGGTTGAATTGACTGTGTTCTGCATTAGTTTTCTGAGAAAAAGCAGGTTCAACACTCAGTAATGAAAAAATAGGTGTAAAATATGATGCATCAGAGAGGAAGAAGTGAGGAGGATGATTTTCTGCTAGCATGAAGCACCTGGACTGCACACACTGCTCTCCTCCATCATCTTTTTATCATCAGTGAAGCCCTGTTATGACACTTTGTGCTGTCTGTTTTTTATATATGTATTTTTAAAGCCAAACATGAAGCTAAAGTCTCTGCTTTGCGTTCACCACGACCTCCTGAATGCTGATGTTTTCAGTCACTGTTAGCTACTAGCATAGTTAGCTTTGGCTGCAGAGTGGACACAACTTTGTTCAATTCTTTCTTATAAGCCGTGGTTTGAGCACCGTGTTGCTTTCTTTAAGCCTCACAGCCAGGGTGAGAGTTTCACTGCTGTTTGGTGACTGTTTACGGTTTCATTTAAAAACATATTCGGGTGCAGATATTTTCCCTTTTGGTGTAACATGTTTTCAGATTTGTTTTTCTTTTTTCTTTGTGATCACTGCTTTTGAGATCAGTCACACCTGAAGTCAGTCAGGCTGATTGGAGCTGCAGGATAAAGTGTGTGTGACTGCTGCAGTCTAGAGTGTGTGGCACACCACCCTTATGAAAGACTCATAGACTTTGAAAGAATGTTTTATATAAACCCACAACACATCTCCACACAGAACCTCACTTCCACACAGGAACAACCCACACTGCAGCCACAGTGACAAATTAAAATCATCAGTTTCAACATTCTGTTCAGTCAGATATACTGTACTTCAGTTGAAGTGGGCCTGTTTTGAGGTTCCAGGTTTGCTTTTTGACTTTGTGTCTGTTATGACTGATTCTGAAGGCAGGGGCCTAAAATGTGACGTGCAACTTTTATATTGTTGACAACCTGTTGAACATCATTAATTTTTCTTATGGATTGAATTTTCCAAGACTTGAAATATTTGAGGTTTGTTAAGCATTGAATGTGTTCAATGCAGCAGTTCATCAAATTCAAAGTTATTTCAACATATTTTGTTATAACATAATACGAATGGAAACTAAATCCAGGACAGACGTCCTGGTGCAGTGTCGACACCTTCACTCCTCATCTTTGGTTCTGTGTCGCAAAATTCCACAACATCTGGACCAGACCAGTAAACTTAGATCCTGCTCAGTATGAACAATGCATTGAAAATTACAATGTAATGGATTTATATATTTCAGTTATTTAAGGTGTTTAATACTGATATGGTTTTAATAAAAACCTACTTGACTGAAACTTTCCAGAGAAAATTCTGTCACACCGTCTACCTCTGGCTCTAGCCAGTGGCTGGCCGTTTCTCTTCTCCCTCCTCCTTTCCTTCCTCCCCTTTTCTCTCTGTTGGTGGGCGTGTGCTTCTGGTGTGTGATTTGTGGACTGGTGCAGAGGAGCAGCTGATCACCTGAGTGCTTTCACCTGCAGTGGGGTGCGGTCACAGCAAACAATTCATCTCTCTATAAATCTGGCTCTGACCACCCGCTGCTCCGGTTCCAGGACCACGCCTGCTCACCTCCTCGTCTCATCAACTCTGGAACAGAAAAGTCTCTTGGATCCTCCCTCATTGGACTGCTGCACCAGCATACCCATCCAGTCTCGCCTCCAACTGCACAACCTGGATCCCACCTCCCTTGCCTTTCTCTCCGAAAGCCCTGTCCCTCGCCAGGTTGTAGTGGTTTGGCTGCAGTGTAGTTATTTACATTCTTGGTTACTTCTGTCTTTGTTAATTTGTGCTGGTTGGTTCGGTTTGTCCTTGGTTAGTTCAGCTCGCAACTTGTCTGTTTGAGTTCTATTAGAGTCAGAGAATATTCCTGCCTGAGTCCTCAGTTCGTTTGTTCGAGACCCGTTTGTTACCAGGAAGTTTTGACAACTTTTCTTGCTGTTCTGGACTGATCTGGTTTTGTGTTGGGTTCCCAGTCTGGAAATAAATCTTTCTTTGGACTCTGCTGATCTAGTCTCTGTCCGCGCCTGAGTCTCTGAGTCCGAACCCTGACAAATTTGTACAGAAACACACTGATCATGGGTCTGATGATCACATAAACCTGAATATAAAAACACATGACTGATCTTTTGAAAAAAAATCATCAAATTTGATAGTCTGTTCTGATCAGCATTGACTGTCATGCTGTTATTATAACATTACAAAATATTAAATTGAGTTGAATTTGTTTGAATATGTAAACCCATTAAAAGTAAGTGACTCGCGCTATCTTCTGAGAGATCAGGGGGCTATTGCACAAAAGTTGGATAAATACATCCAGGATAAATGGAAATGCGCGGCTTGAGTAAGCCTAGTCGGTGTTTTCTCGGATCAATCGGTTGCACATTTGCCGAGCCAGGATGAAAAGACGCGGCTTACTCCAGCCAGGTGAGGAGCATCAGGATAAGTGGCGTTCACGGCGTTCTTCAGAAGACCACGAGATCGATCACAGAATCACAGATTGAAAATGGAACAAGGACGAGCATCTTACTTCACACGGGATGAGCAGCAGTGTGCGGACTGTACCGCGGCTGTTGGGGGGGCTCACTTAAAAAGGGGGGTGCCCCAGAGCGAGGACTTTACACAAAACACGTCCATTAATATCACTCCATATATTACAGCCTGTACGTCTGCTGTGGCGTTTAAGGCATAGCGCCCCCACGCTTTAATGGTGAGGACAAGTACTGCATGCAGGCCGGCAGCTTTATTAAAGTGAAAAAATGACGCGCAAATCACCCACTAAAAATGACCTAATTCTGCATATGATCCATGATTATGATCATACAAAAGTGATAATAATAAAATACAGGAAATACACGGGGGGAACAGCATTTTGCCAATATTTAGGATATTTATTCAAGAAAATTTCAATTCTGTGTCCGTGTTCTCTATTGAATCAGTTGTTCTCATGCTGTGTTCTGTTTCATCCCTCATCTGTCATGAAGAACAAACCTGTCGGCCAGAAAAGAAGCTGCAGCAGGTGAAAACCAGACATAAAAATATTCTGCAGTCTGGTAAGTTACTTAAGTGTAACCCAAAGAGCAATTATCAAATGAAGTGATAAATTAGTTGTCTTCTGAGAATGAATTTCTGTATGATTTTAGCCGTTAAAAAAGTGGAGTCAGAATGATGTGGGACCCTTTCACTCCTAAAGGTGGAGTCCTGAAATAGGATTTTCCTATTTTCAGAACACGGTTAAGACAAAAGGATATGCTGTCTTTTATATTGAAGTCCATTTCAGTGGTGTGATACATTTATTTTTCCTTTGTTTCTCATTTTACTCATTGTGTAGCCTCAGGGTTGTTTTATTTTATTTCTTATTCTTTATTTTTTACATCAGTGTGGTTTAGAACCAGTTTCATTTAGGTTTTTTTTCCATTGTCTTTACAATAATTGTGAGCCTTTTATTGTAGGACTTGTATTAATAAAGAAAGGATTCTGAAATGTCTGTGTTGAAAGTTATGTTGGTCTTCATATAATCTGTGCAACAAAATAATGCTAAAGTCAACCAGACCCTGCAAATGCAATGACTACAGTAATAAGATTTGGCTGCCAGGAGGATTAAATGATGTAATGTGCAGAAAATCCAGGAAATGCTGTAAACCACGCCCGTTTCTCACATTGTTGACAGCAGTTTAATCTTATCCTGGGTAGTTAGCCTGCTGTGGAGCAGCTGCAGAGAATAAATCACTGTGGTGACTGGTCTGGGATAAACTTGGCCAGCTTTTGTGCAATCGACTTGAGGATAACTTCGTCCAGGATAACCACAAGATCACCACAGGATAACAACAGTTTGCCGGCTTAATCCCTTATCCTGGTTTTGTGCAATAGCCCCCTGGACTGAAGTCAAACAGCAGCAGCTGGCTGTTGGTTTGTCTTCCATCCACACTGAACACGCCGCTCCACAGCCTCTGCGGACCACCCGGGACGACCGAGGAGGCCAGCAGTCTGCTGCCATCACTACCAGAGAAGATGACAGCTCCCATCAGAGACTTCAGAGTCTTCTCTTCATGTAATTTGTCTTTGAGCCAAAACAGATGGATGTGGTTGTTTTTAGCACCTGGTGGCTCATTGGCGAGCAGATATATGGTCGAGTTGATCTGGAATCCATCCACGAACTCCAAGTTCCCTTTACTTTTGATGGTGGGTACGCCAGATGCCTCATTTGTAGAAAATATCCCCCCGGTGGAAGTGTCCTCAGTGTTGTGAAGGTTTACAGTTCCTGAATCAGAGGGACATTTCTCCTCTCCAGACCCGTCCTGTTGTATCGCAGTCAGAATATAAGAGTCACTGCGAGGCTGGTTTTTCTTCAGGGTCACCAGAAAAGCGACGGACGCGCTGCTGCGTTTGGCTGGTCCCACCTGGAAGTTTTCCTTGTGCAGAATGTTGGAGATGTTGTTCAGGTCCAGAATCTCACAGTATCCACACGCTCCATCGATCACACCGCCAGCTGATCACAGACTGATTCTTCTCAAACAGTAATAAAATATTGACCCTGAAAGTTGCGTTCCAGTCAGCGGCAGCAGGAACTCTGTAGAAGTCCTCCGTGTCCGGATTCAGGACTCCTCTCAGGGTCAGACTGTGGACCGGGGTCAGGTCGTGGGTCAGCTGGTACAGTTTCTCTTCAGTGGCGATGTAAACCGTGTTACTGTCCACGGCCAAGTGACGGATGTCTCCATCCAAGAGAAAGGATGTGTCTTCCTCCAGACACAGACTCGGGGCTCCACAGAGGATTAAAAGCAGACCGAGCAGCAGGACCATCTTCCAGGGAGGGAGGCAGCTTCAGCTGAGAGACCCTCACACACTTCAGACCTGCATGGCTCTCTGCTCTCCGACACACACGTCCTGAAAGCCGTGCATAAAAGCGCCTGAGTGAAAAGGAGAAGTGCTGAAAATGGGAGGGAGCAAGTCCTGCGAGGCTGAAACTCAACTGACATTTATCTGTGTTTATTCAGGAAATGTCACGATTACACAGTGTAGAACTATTGACTGCACAATGTGAATTTAATTTCAAAATTAAGTCTGTCCGGTAATAATCTGTGTGCAAAATCTGACCATCCTGATGCTGAGCGCTCCTCAGTAAAACACGTCTTTAACCACAATGAAATTTGCTGAGATTTTTTTCAGTGTGGAAATCAGGAACCTTAAAGGTCTGAATGCTGCAATAAATAAAAATATACAAATTTACCCCATCTGCAAGACTTAAAGGCAAAATATTTTCTTCTGCAATATGTATGAAGACTCTTCGGTTTGCAAACCCTTGATATTGACCAATGCGTGCAGATTTAGGTCCCTAATGCAATCTTTAATCACTGATTCAAATGAGATAGCCCTCAGAACAAGATCAAATCAGCCTATCAGAGTTCAGGGAGAATTTGCACACAAATCCTATCTTTAAAAGCCAATAACACAACGATCTGATGATACAAACATCAGAAGCTGGCACACTGTCCTGGGGCGGGGCAGTGTGCCAGCGCACGTGTGGGATTGGAGCGTCAGCTTTTTCGATCTGTTTCAGTGTCTGGCTTTCGCCAGGGAGAGGACCAACAGGTGGGCGAAGCAGCACACGAAGTAGAACAGAAAATTATCACTTGTCAATTTCAGTTTGGACCAAATACGGATTCAGCATTGTGTGTTGATTTATCCTACAACACATACAGCTACAAAAACTAAACCTGTAAAATAATAATCTGTCCGAAACATGTGATAATACCGACAGGAAGTTATTGATGCTGATTTATGGCATGTTACTACAAGTAAGTAGACAATATCCTCCCCATCTCTCTGCGACAAACATTGACAAATAACATTGAATTACCTGATTTGAGTAGATAAATAATTACAATTTTAATAAATGTTTTTCTCATTTTGGGATTTAGATCATGAATATAAAGAGTAACTTCTCAAACCTCTAAGTTAAACTACAATATGAGCGCTGTGCTCTCATTGCATTGCTGGGTTTTCTTCAGGTCCTCCAGTTTCCTGCCACAGTGTAAAAACATGACAGGTTAACCAGAGATTCTACATTTAGAGAAGCTGACACGTCTCACATCTGTGAACTCTGACTACATTTGAAACATTTTGATTTCTTGACTTTGAAATAATTTTAATTATTTTTTGTTTTTCTAACTATATTATGAAAACAAAGTTTTCCATAGTTAGCTTAAATCCAGCAATGAGAAGACAAGAAGTATAACAAGCAAATTTTATTACATGGTGACCAGACATAACATGTACACAGTCTGCAAAACTGGTTAATACAACAAAACAATTGAATGACAAAAAAAGGCCTTATTTCATTTTGAACAAATTCAGGCCACTCTGAGTAATAGTACAAAGTTAAACAAAAAGTTACAAGAAATGTGTTGTAAATATGAGCTATAAATGATCGTAACTGAATAAAAATACAAAAAGTGCTTCACATGATTAAACTGTTTCCCACAAGCTTCCTCTTTATACAGTAAACATGAGATACATGAACATGAGAACCTGATCCCAGTGATACACAGTCAGTCTGAAATCTGTTGATTCTGTCTTGCTGGTCACAGTATCTGCTTCACAACAAACCAAAAGAAATGTTTTAATGGCAAATTAAACTTTAAAAAAGAACAGAAATGGAGCCGCTGCCTGTGGTGTTTAGAAGCTTTAACCAGCCCATTTACAGTGCGGACATACAAGCAACTGAAATTACTAGTAATATAAACAACAAATCCAAACCTTTCTTTGAGACGATCTTGAACTTTTTTCTTATAAAACAGCACCAGTGATCAGTGTTTGTTCCTCTTTGTGGCGACTTTCTTATCCCATAGACAGATAAACACCAGCGCTAAAAAAAAACAAAACAAAAAACACATTCCAGTTCAAATCAAGGAAAAACACAATATTAGTCATGAAATTAAGCAGAAAACATTGATTAGAACCTTCCAATAAAATTCAGTGAAAGTGAAAAGTTTGTAAGAAAACTGTTTCAGTATTTAAAAACTGTAAAACAAAGTTAGTGGTTTAAAAGTGGAAAATGTTGTTTTTGTCCACTTACCAGCAATAACACAGGGGATCAGCATGAAGCGCAGGATGACAATGACTGGAGGCATTAACATTGGAGGAGCAAGTAACACTGTCTTGTCACCGTATTTAATCTAAAACAGAAAACATCTCATCAGAGCCTTGAGCCAGAGATATGAAGGCTGGATTTTTGAGTGAATGTTGATAAAATCATCAAGTAAATGTGTCCAAACAAATGCAGGAATATTTCTGTGTACATGTGCATTTCATACAATAATGAGCTTTCTTGCATTTAATTACCATTAACGTCTGGAACTGTGCGCTGGGTGGGCTCTGAATCTCACAAGAGTAAAAGTTGAACTCTTCACCAGGGTCTTTGTCTCCATGATGCAGGGGTATCGTTTCTCCTCCTGCTCCCCCCATACTGACAACTCCGCTGGTGTTATCTCCAGTTTGTCTGCTTTTCTCTGAAATGACAGCAGAAATTCATGTTGATCCCATGTGGAACACGTTGGTGTGATTTCAACCAAAACAGAAGAAATTCAACCTGTATGGTGATCTGGGACGTGGTCACCCCTCTGTGTGGATGTGAAGCTGATGAACTCTGGGTCTGGATGGTAGATCAGGTTTGTGGAGCAGATCAAGGTTTTCATTGGCGACTTTCAACAGAAGAGAACTGCTGGAAACTGTGGAGGGATTTGTAGCTGCAGGTGACTTGAAGGTGAGATTCTGCATGAAATCAAAAGAGAAGAGACGTCTCATATTGATGATACGATTGTTATTTGACTCATTGTTTCTATGATCATAATGATTAAGATGTTCCAAGATGTTGTGGGTCTTCAGATTGAGGAAACATTTCCTCCATCATTCACAACAGAAACCCAAACCCTGGTCTTCGCTCTCCAGACCCACCTGATGGTTCCTGTCAGTTGGAGGTTGGACTTCCTGAGGGGCTCGGCTGTGAATGACCCCCTCCACAAACTCAGGTGAGATCCAGTGAGTGTGATCTTCCTCCCCCCACTGCAGGTTCAAGGAAAGTCGTTGACATGAAACTTATAGCTCAGCATGATACATTAAAAACAGATATTAAAGAAAATCCTGGTAACTCTTCATTTTCAGGCAGTCGACTGATTATTGTGTTTTGTTTTGAGCATCACAGTATCCGTAAATCCAAGCACACCTGATCCAGGAGTTCCTCGGTGAAATGTCTCGACAGGAAGGTGACGGCTGGTAGGTGATGCTTGCGTCACCGTGGCAACTGCCGTCTGGGAGGAGAACGCAGGCTTTCACTGTCCCTTTACGGTTTGCTCTGGGAATGTGGAAGGTCAAACTGGAGCCGCTGTTGTTCCAGACAGGAGACCTGAGCAGAGAACACACAACAAGACTCAACAAGATCCAGAAACAAATGAAAACTGAGCAGAGAAATGCTCCTCAATGCTCCATCACTCTTGGAAAACTGCACCATGTTCTCCTGAGAGCTGAGAGAAAAGGTTGGATCATGTCACTCCTGTTAAAATGTGATGGGTCAGTGTGTTTCATGGCTGCTGTTTCTCCTCTTGGACTTCCCAGATGTGTGTGAAGCGACTCACTCCTGTGGCGTACAGTCCAGGTCTGCCTGCATCCTCACTCCGGTCACACCGCTGAGGTTACCACCTGACAACACTGCGTGGTTTCTTCCATAGAAAGACACAATGCTGGGGCTGATGGAGGAGATCTCAGGCTTCTGACGAGGGAAAACACATCAAAACACAATCAGCAGCAATACAGTCAGAGTGTGGAGGAGGAGAGAGTCAGAGGAAGAGACTCACAGGAAAGTTCAGCTCAGACCTGCAGCATTTGACACACACTGTCCTGCAGGAGGAGGAAGAAACACTTTACAGTGATGGAGCATCTTTCTGACACATCAGATGCTGTGGGCTCTGTATGATTTGGATTTACTGCTAAATTAACAAGTACAACATAAATGAAATGTAGATGAGCCTGTATAACAGTAGAAAGATGTTATGTACATTTAACAGTCGTTCATTAGCCCAGGAACAGCCGTTGTTGCTCCATTCACAGCCGGCTTTGATACACTGCTGACACCTGAAGGGAAAACACAAATCAGAGTTTGAATCTGCAGGAAGGAACAGGAAGAGCTTCATACACCACAGTCACCCAATTGAAACAATCAAACTGTCGGTAAGGTTCAATATGAAAAAAATATAACATGCTATATGTCCGTAGAAAACGTCTGCTTCGTTTGAAATTTTTACAATTTCCTTGGTGGTTTGTGTTGCTGGATTAGAGCCTCCTGCAGGCTTATTTTTCACACCCCTACTTAATGCGAGTGCTTGGAAACCCACGAAAGACAAGAAAAGCAGATACAAGCCAACTGCTCTTCAGGTTTATTCAGTTAATTGTCAACAGGTCAGTTCAGAATTCAGCAAATAAATAGTTGGAGTGGAGTTTCAGTCGTGTTGTGAAAGACCGAAAAGGTAATTACTGCAGCAACAAACAGAGTACTTCTACAGAAAAGATGACACGAACTTAATCAAATTTTCTTTCAATACCATGCATCTGTAAATTGAAGTTAAATTAATGGAAGCAACTTTGCAGGATCAAATCCATTATCAGTGATGCATCTGACTGATGATCTTCTTTAACTCTCTCTTTAATCTTCAAAACTCTCCTACTGGTGTGGAAACATGTTCCCCCTGCAGCTGTCTCCACTGCTGTGTGAGTGAATGACATACAAGACTCGGGTTGGTGGTCCACTCCATATCAGAACAGTTGCATTAACTGCAGTTGTTCGGTCAGACTTGTTGAGCCAAGCGCCATCTTTACAGTGACCAGCAGGCCTGTCGAACAGAAACATGATCTGCATTTCATCATTTTGAAAACTGACAATATGTTTTAATGTGAACAGAATGTAATGAGACAAGAGATCAGTCAACTGGTGGTGAATATCGTGTCTGTTTGCATTTCCTTCATCATTTCTATCAAATCACCTTCAGGAGGACGGTCTGCTTAGACAGGATGCAGGTGCATTGTGGGAACTGTGGAGGAAGGCCATCCTGGCTACAAAGCTCCCCAGAAGTTGTGGAGAACTGACAGGCGAACCGCGTCTCTTTGCTCACATTCACATGAGTCTGGATGTCAGAGTGAGCTGAGAGAGAAAGAACAGAAGATGAGTGGTGAATCAAGGAGCTCCAGCTGGTTCAGTCCTCAGAGTGTGATCTGGTCTGAACCTGTCCAGTCCCGTCTTCAACAACTTTGTGGGAAATCAGTTTCTGCTGGAAGACATCAGGAATGGACAGCCAGTGGGAGTCCTCACAGTCATCTTCAAAGGTGCAGCTTTGGAAAGAAACACATGTTCTCACCAAGTTCATGACTGCTTGAAACTGTTCCAGAAGCTTCTTCTCTCACCTTCCTTTGGAGACACACCACACACAGTATGGATCCTGAGCAGTCCACCACTCCTGGACATTTGTGTGTGTGCTGCACTTTGCTACAGCCACACGCTTCATCTACAAACAAGAACATTGAAGAAGACGTCAAAACACACCAAATGCAAAGGAAAATTATTTATTACAAGCTGTGTGAGACAGTTCCATCAATATCTACCTCGTTTGAAATGGCACATACACATGTTTTATGATCCACTGGATCCAGGTGCATTCTGGGAAACACTCGGCGGTCCTGGTTGGACATGTAGAGCACTCTGGGACAGGTGGTGTATAGTTCCTGTCCACAGCAAGCTGACGACAAGAGTGAGAGTCAATAAATGTTCTGAGGAAGAAACTTCAACTTCAAACTGGATCCTGTTTTTCTCAGAAGTCTTTAAAAAGCTGTTAATCGTTCATCGTTCACAGGATGTGGTTTGTGATAAGTCAGAGCGAGGGATGTGTCAGTCCTCAAATGTGTCTGTTGTCTGATCTGATCTGAAAAGGCTCCGTAGGTTTATGAGCATCAACTTTAACTCAGTATGAGAGAACTTAATAAAAGTTGCTGTATGATCAGATTTCTGGATGATTCCTTTATCATGAATAAAGAAGCATCATTAACAAATGACATAAGGTTTGAAATTTTATGTCTTTTTTCTGAGTAAACTTCAACTTTTTCAAGTTTTTGTCAGAAGATACAGAATTAAACTTCTTTGCACTAAGATAAAGAGAAAATATTCCGAGCTGTGGTGATTTCTGATCATAGTTTCATTTTGCTGAGCTGGTTCATTCTTGATCAAATTAAGTTTCATGGAGCCCTGAACTGAAACAGGTTTGACTGTTATTGTGTTTAATATACTGTAGACGGTTTCATCTGGCGACACAAAAATCACGATGTGAAAAGATTGCAACAAGGCAGGACAGAAGTTTCATTTTCAGGCCTAAAAATAAGAAAGTATGAGTTTTTCAATATGTATTTTCATCAGTCTACATCAGGGGTTTCACAGTGTTCATGACCAAAACTGCTTTTTTTCTAATTTTCCACCAAATCAAATTTATCTGGGGTCACAGAACTTGTTTATCTTTTAAAATGAGGAGAGCACAGCTTCTGAAGTGTCATACAGTATATGATGTAATCATTGAACACAAAAACTGTATCTTATGCTGCATTAATGAATTTTTAATTTCAATTTAGGATGAAAACCATTTTGATACATTTTCAACTTTTGTTGTTCCTCATTTTAATCGTCTCATCCTTCTGTTACAGCATCTTTCAGACAATTTTGACATTTTAGAATAGAATAGAAATACTTTCTTAATCCCAGAGGAAAAAAGCTTCACCTGTTGATCCACACAGAATAAATAGAAAGAAAGTTGAATAAAAAAACAAGACAGGATAAGAATTAAATAATAACAAGTCATTTTAAATACTAATATGTACAAAGACTCCCCCCTGACCTGCCACCTTAAAGTGGTGGGAGAGTTTGAGTGGCCGCTTGATCCCAGGAGCTAGGGCGGGTCTCCCATGGCAATCAGGTCCTGGGTGATGGGCCAGACGAAGGGCAGGTCAACAGCTCCTATGATAAGGTTACAATCGAGGTCCGTGACGTCGCCCGGTATGGCGCAGCCGGGGACCCACCCTGGAGCCAGGCCTGGGGTTATGGCTCAGAAGAGCGCCTGGTGGCCGGGCCTTTGCCCATGGGTCCCGGCCAGGCTCAGCCTGAAGGGGCGACGTGGGCTGGCCCTCTGGCGGACCCACCACCCGCCGAGGGAATCGTAGGGGCCGGGTGCAATGTGGATTGGGTGGCAGCCGACAGCAGGGTTCCCGGCGACCCGATCCTCAGACACAGAGACTAGTTCTAGGGACATGGATTATTACCTTGTTGGGGGGGAAGGACCCCGAGCTTGTGAGGGAGGTTGAGAGGTACCAGGTAGATATAGTCGGGCTCACCTCCACACACAGCCAGGGCTCTGGAACCCAATCCCTCGAGAAGGGCTGGACTCTCCACTTCTCTGGCGTTGTCCGCGGTGAGAAGCGGCGGGCTGGTGTGGGTTTGCTTACAGCCCCACAGTTCAGCCGCCATGTGTTGGAGTTCACCCCAGTGAACGAGAGGTTCGCATCTCTGCGCCTTCGGGTCGGGGATAGGTGCCTCACTGTTGTCTCGGCTTACGAGCCGAACAGCAGTACAGAGTACCCGGCCTTCTTGGAGTCCCTGGGAGGGGTGCTAGACAGTGCTCCATCTGGGGACTCCATCGTTCTACTCGGGGACTTCAACGCTCACGTGGGCAGCGACAGTGAGACCTGGAAGGGGGTGATTGGATTGCATGGCCTCCCTAATCTGAATCCGAGGGACGTTCTGTTGCTGGACTTCTGTGCTAGCCACAGTTTATCCATAACGAACACCATGTTCGAGCACAGGGGTGTCCATAAGTGCACTTGGCACCAGGACACCCTAGGTCAGAGGTCTATGATCGACATTGTTGTCGTGTCATCTGACCTCCGGCCGCGTGTCTTGGACACTCGGGTGAAGAGAGGAGCAGAGCTGTCGACCGATCACCACCTGGTGGTGAGTTGGATTCACTGGCAGAGGAGGAAACCGGACAGACTTGGCATTCCCAAACGTGTTGTGAGGGTCTGTTGGGAACGTCTGGTGGAACCCTCTGTCAACAGAGTTTTCAACTCCCACCTCCAGGAGAGTTACTCTCATATCCCGAGGGAGGCTGGGGACATTGAGTTCGAGTGGACCATGTTCTCCACCTCCATTGTCGAAGAGCTGTGGTCGTAAGGTCTCCGGTGCCTGTCCTCGCGGCAACCCCCGAACCCGGTGGTGGACACTGGAAGTAAGGGCTGCCGTCAAGCTGAAGGAGTCCTATTGAGCTTTGTTGGTTTGTGGGACTCCAGAAGCAGCTGACAGGTACTGGCAAGCCAAGCGAACTGCAGAACGAGCGGTTGTGGAGACAAAAACTCGGGTCTGGGAGGAGTTCGGGAAGGTCATGGAGGAGGACTATCGGTCAGTCTCAAAGAAACTGTCCAGCACCTCAGGGGGGGAAGCAGGTCTCCACCAACACTGTTTACAGTGGAGGTGGGGAGCTGCTGACCACAACTAGGGATATTATAGGATGGTGGAAGGAATACTTAGAGGACCTCCTCAATCCCGCCGCCACATCTTCCGTGGGAACAGTAGCTGAGGTGTCAGAGGTGGACTCGTCCATCACTCTTGCTGAAGTCACCGAGGTGGTCGGTAAGCTCCTCGGTGGCAAGGCACCGGAGCCAGATGAGATTTGCCCCGAGTACCTTAAAGCTCGTGTCCGGAGTTTCCGTTCGTTTCCAACGTATATATCATTTTTCAACAGAACTTAAATGTGTCAGTCTGGTTCGATACTACAATATAATGTTAGCATAAAGCAATATAAAAATGTATTTATGAGCCCCGCCTTCGTCTCATAGACCCCCATGTTATCCGAAAAAGCGCCGGTCAGTGTCAGCCAATAGACTTCGAGCTTCCGCATTCTCGTGCTGTCAATCAAAGTGTGGAGCAGCCAGAGAGCACGGCCGCTCGCCCAGGCAGAGGAGAGTTAAGCCGGCCACACACTACAGGATTTTTTCAATCTTCCCCGATTCAGACACCACACACTACAAGACAGCAGAGGACAGATCGCACCCGATCTTCCTCTCCTGATCTTCTAGTGTGTGGTGTCACTCCGGAGCAGAACACACACTAGCAGATTCTTCAGCCGAGAATCGGCTCCTCACTCCTCCAAATCTCACGTCGTCCGACGTGACTTCGTGCTGTTTCCCTTCATTGCTGTTTTTACATTCATCTCCACTTTCAATAATAAGTGGAGAACTCATTCGTTCCCTCAGTTCATTCATTCACATTGGTATCGCTCCTTCAGTGCAGACCCCCACCCGCCGTGCGCACGGAGCACGGACTGTCAGCACCTTGTTAGAAAATTTAAATGTTAGAAGAGGGAAACATAGTTTCAGATCATTTTATTATAATTTACATTTAATAATAATTCAGCTTATTAGCTAATCTGTTTGTATGTTTTTTTTGTTTTTCTTTTTTACTTTTGAGTCTCGAGTGCAGCAGTAGAATAAAGTTATTAGCAGACCGTGTCAAATAAAAGCTACTTTTTTAAATCTTTTTTAAATCATCAAATATCTTAAATCATTCTTCATGTCCACAGATTTGATAGTTTAAATCAGAGTAAAAATACGTTGATTAGGAAAGTTTCATTATAGTCCGCTCTGTCTCTGAGGGCACGGAATCAGTGGAAAGTTTTTTTTTTCTTTTATTATTATTTTTTTCTTCCCCATTCTTCCGTGATGGTAATAACGGAGATTAATTAAAACATTGGGATTATTGCAGGACTGGCGGAGATGCAGATATTAGATCGGAGTTTGGGTCTGAATGGAGGATCCAGTTCATCCAGGAGCGACAGGATTAACCATCACTTTCTGCACAGCTGAGTTTAGGAGCTCTGGCTTTTCTGTTTCACTGTCATATAGTGAATATATTTCACAGATATATATTCATCATCCAGCTCTGACAGCTGTGAGTGGATGTTTTTAATCAGCGGCACCTTGGTGAGACGGAGCTGTTCATCCAATCAGAGAGCTTTATTTCGAGGGTGTGGACAGCTCTACTCAGAGCTGATCGGCGCCTCTCGGAGCGCACCACACACTACAGGATTTGCAATCGGAAATATTGAACATGTTCATTATCTCCGATCTCCCCTTCCGACGCCTCCCGAGAGGCTCCGACCGGAAAAAATCTCTCGGAACACACCGCACACTACACGAAGATCGGACCCGAACTCATTTGCATACTCCCGACAATCGGACCCTGTCGGCCTCGATCGGGAGGAGAAGATCGGGGCAAAATTCGGCCCGATTATCCTGTAGTGTGTGGAGGCCCTTAGCTCCGCAGCAGCCGCCGCGCTTACCTCGGATATATCCACTGTCTGCTGAACATCCACTGTAAACAGCTAAACATGGAGGATGCTGTAGGACTCGGAGGCTCTCATTTTCACCTGACGGATAATAGCGTGCACAATTAAAGGGGCGTGGCTTGGTCGCTCATGAAAGCAGAGGGAGGGCTGGACCTCGAGACTTTGGATTAAAAAAAAACCTCTCTCTTTCAAAACTCCGGACACGAGCTTTAAGTCTCTGGATTGTCTTGGTTGACACGTCTCTGCAACATTTTGTGGCGGTCGGGGACGGTGCCTCTGGACTGGCAGACCAGGGTGGTGGTCCCCCCTTTTTAAAAAGGGGGACCGGAGGATGTGCTCCAACTACAGGGGGATCACACTCCTCAGCGTCCCTGGGAAAGTCTATTCCAGGGTACTGGAGAGGAGGATCTGACCAATAGTCGAACCTCGGATTCAGGAGGAAAAATGCGGTTTTCTGTCCTGGTCGTGGAACAGTGGACCATCTCTGTACCCTCCTTAGGGTGTTCGAGGGTTTGTGGGAGTTCACCCGACCAGTTCACATGTGTTGTGTGGATTTGGAGAAGGCGTTCGACCGCATCCCTCGTGGAGCCTTGTAGGGGGTGCTCCGGGAATACGGAGTCCAGGGCCCCTTGTTCAGGGCCATCTGGTCTCTGTATGACCGGAGTAGGAGTCTGGTCCACATTGCCACCAGTAAGTCAGACCTGTTCCTGCTGCATGTTGGACTCCGGCAGGGCTGCCCTTTGGCAAAGGTTCTGTTCATGATCTTTACGGACAGAATAAAGATAGAGATTGGGTGAGGAGCTCCATCACCGGGGAGGAGCTCTGAGTAGAGCCGCTACTCCTTCACATCTAGAGGAGCCAGCTGAGGTGGCTCGGGCACGTCTTCAGGATGCCTCCTGGACGCCTCCCTGGGGAGGTTTTTCGGGCATGTCCCACCGGGAGGAGACCCCGGGGAAGACCTAGGACACGCTGGAGAGACTATGTCTCTCGGCTGGCCTGGGAACGCCTTGGGATCCTCCCAGAGGAGCTGGAGGAAGTGTCTGGGGACAGGGAAGTCTGGGCATCCCTGCTGAGACTGCTGCCCTCGCCACTTAGTCCCGGATGAGGGGCGGAAAATGGATGAATGGATGGCTGTACAAAAATTAATGGTGACTAATAAAACAAGAAAGGATTAATTGAACCTAAATAACTAGAACAATATTCACTGAAAAGAGTTACAGAGTTTTACGGATTCAAGAAGAAAGAATATTTTCATCATTTTATCTCTTTTTCATGCAGTTTTATTTAATTTTTTTTTCTCGGCCATTGTAGATGAAATTGAGCTACAGATTCAAAAGGTCTCAGAAGCTGTTTGATGCTGACAAGCTGTATAGTTTGATGGACTCACCTTGATGAGTTGCCCGTCTCCAGTCCCGATGAAGAAAACCATCCAGCTGTTCTGCCTCACTGCCAGAACAGAGGTCATGCAGTTCTGTCTGAGGAGAACTGTCTTCGGACGTAGAATTGTACAGGACTTTTCAAGTGCCGTCTGTAAGAATAAGGTATTTTTTGTACAGCTTATGTAAATTCACGTTGTTAAAAAAAAAAAATATATATATATATATATATATTTAAAGCAAGTTACCATAATTCTTAAAGTAGGTGACAATACTGTTGACTTAGGTTGACTTGAGTGCGACTGTGTTCTGAACATAGTAAATAATAATAGGATAAAGTGTGTGTGACTGCTGCAGTGTAGAGTGTGTGGCACACCACCCTTATAAAAGACTCATATATCATATCAATTATTAGAAACACAATTTTTTGTGGAATATTTTTCAATACTCAGAGAACTCAAAGAGCACCAAATTCAGAGAATCACCCTTTTATCGGGATAAAAAAAAGATAAGAAAAATTAACCAACTCTGGACCTTACTTTAGCCAATCAATAACGAGGTAGCCTCGTTATATATTGGTTTTCTAACGTGTCAATCAACCTCTCTACATTTGTAGTAACTGTCATGCTCCTACGCCCTTCTCATCCCCCCCTCCCCCACGCGCTCCACCCATAGGCTCTGCTGCCGCTATCAACACCTTTTCACCTGTAGACTTGAGACAATTGCCACAAACAATGTATGTTTTATTCTTAAAACAAGACTTGTATGAAACAGTCCGGAGAGTGAGAGGAGGGGGGCGGGGGGTGTTTACGCCTGCAGGCTGCAGCCACACACAGATCAGCTGTGAGCTCTGAGTCTGCTCCAGTCCTGCAGCTCCACACAAACCTCCCCGTCCTCCTCTGATCCACCCGAGAGCAGGGACGGGTCTATGGCGTTACATTTGTGCCACAATTCCGAGGGGAGCAAAAGATGAAGTACGCCAGCGCACCTACAATTTTGTGCGCTCGCTTGACCCGCCTCTCTCTCGCTCTCTCAATCTGCCTCCTGCGCTCCCTGGAAGAGCCCTGTGCGCTCCTCCACGGTGTGCAATGTTAGAATTCTGCCACGCTGATTGGTTGCCATACGGCTCAGGTACAGGATTTGGCGCAAGTACAGGATTTTACTTATATTCGCTGTGTTTTGTGTTGTTCAAAAGGACACGTTGGTAGCTATGTGTTAACGCTATGATGCTAAGTTGCTACATGCTACACGCTACTTTCTGCGTAAGGAGGAGGCGTTCCTCCATAGAGAGCAGGGGAGGAGGGGGTATGTGTGGGTCACGCATGCGCAGCATTTCAAAGAGGAGTAACTGTCACTGGATTTCTTCTCCTCGTAAACCAGCCCCGCCCACTCCTCATCCGTTTGGATTTTGGAGATGAGCTCAGTCTGGGTAGGAGCCCATAGAAGGGGATTTCACTCGGGTCTGAAACGGCCGAGCCAATCAGCGTTGCCGGTTTTTGTTTTCAATTTTTTTGGCAAATTCCGGTGGCTAAACCGGAAGTGACGCCATCGCTGCGCATAGCGGAGATAACGGACTTTAACTTTAACCATCGTCTGAAAGCTGCAATAAGTAAAGTTACAGCCAAAATACCAAGAATTACAACAATCAAGCAAGAGCAAGAGTCTGCGCCTGGTGAGTTTCTGACAGGAAAAGGCATTTTCGCATGTCTTTGTGTGTAAGGAAGCTAGAGCTAATGAGCTAATGCTAACCCTTAGAGAAGCGAAGGCATTTTGATGACATATTTGTTTTGAAGCGCTGATTGGCTGAAGTGCGCTGTCAGTCAAAGGAGTAACCAACACCCCCTGCAAGAAGTTTCAATGGGCTCCTATCCAGACTGAGCTTAACTCCAAATCCAAATGTGGATGAGGAGTGAGCGGGTCTGGTTTACGAGGCCATGGATTTCTCTCTCCCCCTAGAACTGCCACCTTAACGTGGTGGGGGAGTTTGAGAGCCCGCATGATCCCAGGAGCTATGTTTCCGGGGGGCTTTATGCCCCCTAGTAGGCTCTCCCATGGCAAACAGGTCCTGGGTGACGGGCCAGACTGAGAGCAGTTCAAAACCCCCTATGAGCAGAAAAAGAACAAAGGTCGTTACGTCGCCCGGTATGGCGCAGCCGGGGCCCCACCCTGGAGCCAGGCCTGGGGTTGGGGCTCGTAAGCGAGCGCCTGGTGGCCGGGTCTTTGCCCACGGAGCCCGGCCGGGCTCAGCCCGAAGGGACAACGTGGGCCTGACCTCCGGTGGGCTCACCACCCACCGAGGGAACCGTAGGGGCCGGGTGCAGTGTGGATTGGGTGGCAGCCGACGGCAGGGTGCCCGGCGACCCAATCCTCGGACACAGAGACTGGCTCTAGGGACATGGAATGTCACCTCGTTGGCGGGGAAGGAGCCCGAGCTTGTGAGGGAGGTTGAGAGGTACCGGCTAGATATAGTCGGGCTCACCTCCACACATAGCCTGGGCTCTGGAACCCAAACTCTCAAGAAGGGCTGGACTCTCCACTTCTCTGGCGTTGCCCGCGGTGAGAGGCGGCGGGCTGGTGTGGGTTTGCTTGTAGCCCCACAGCTCAGCCGCCATGTGTTGGAGTTCACCCCAGTGAACGAGAGGGTTGCATCCCTGCGCCTTCGGGTCGGGGATAGGTGCCTCACTGTTGTCTCGGCTTATGGGCCGAACAGCAGTGCAGAGTACCCGGCCTTCTTGGAGTCCCTGGGAGGGGTGCTGGACAGTGCTCCGACTGGGGACTCCATTGTTCTACTGGGGGACTTCAACGCCCACATGGGCAGCGACAGTGAGACCTGGAAGGGGGTGATTGGATCGCACGGCCTCCCCGATCTGAACCCGAGTGGTGTTCTGTTATTGGACTTCTGTGCTAGTCACAGTTTGTCCATAACAAACACCATGTTCGAGCACAGGGGTGTCCATAAGTGCACTTGGCACCAGGACACCCTAGGTCGGAGGTCGATGATCGACTTTGTTGTCGTGTCATCTGACCTCCGGCCGCGTGTTTTGGACACTCGGGTGAAGAGAGGGCAGAGCTGTCGACCGATCACCACCTGGTGGTGAGTTGGATTCGCTGGCGGAGGAGGAAAGCGGACAGACTTGGCAGACCCAAACGTGTTGTGAGGGTCTGCTGGGAACGTCTGGCGGAACCCTCTGTCAGCATGGCTTTCAACTCCCACCTCCGGGAGAGCTTCTCTCATGTCCCGAGGGAGGCTGGGGACATTGAGTCCGATTGGACCATGTTCTCCACCTCCATTGTCGAAGCAGCTGCTCGGAGCTGTGGTCGTAAGGTCTCCGGTGCCTGTCGTGGCGGCAACCCCCGAACCCGGTGGTGGACACCGGAAGTAAGGGCTGCTGTCAAGCTGAAGAAGGAGTCCTATCGAGCCTTGCTGGCTCATGGGACTCCCGAAACAGCTGACGGGTACCGGCAGGCCAAGCGAACTGCAGCCCGAGTGGTTGTGGAGGCAAAAACTCGGGTCTGGGAGGAGTTCGGGGAGGCCATGGAGGAGGACTATCGGTCGGCCTCGAAGAAATTCTGGCAAACCGTCCGGCGCCTCAGGAGGGGAAAGCAGGTCTCCGCCAACACTGTTTACAGTGGAGGTGGGGAGCTGCTGACCTCAACTGGGGATATTGTTGGACGGTGGAAGGAATACTTTGAGGACCTCCTCAATCCCGTCGCCACGTCTTCCGTGGAGGAAGCAGAGGCTGAGGTCTCAGAGGTGGACTCGTCCATCACCCAAGCTGAAGTCACTGAGGTGGTTGGCAAGCTCCTCGGTGGCAAGGCACCGGGGGTGGACGAGATTCGGCCTGAGTACCTTAAGTCTCTGGATGTGCAGGGACTGTCTTGGTTGACACGTCTCTGCAACATTGCGTGGCTGTCGGGGACGGTGCCTCTGGATTGGCAGACCGGGGTGGTGGTCCCCCTGTTTAAAAAGGGGGACCGGAGGGTGTGCTCCAACTATAGGGGGATTACACTCCTCAGCCTCCCCGGGAAAGTCTATTCCAGGGTACTGGAGAGGAGGATCCGACCGATAGTCGAACCTCGGATCCAGGAGGAACAATGCGGTTTTCGTCCTGGTCGTGGAACAGTGGACCAGCTCTATACCCTCCATGGGGTGCTCGAGGGTTCGTGGGAGTTTGCCCAACCAGTCCACATGTGTTTTGTGGATTTGGAGAAGGCATTCGACCGTGTCCCTCGTGGTGTCTTGTGGGGGGTGCTCCGGGAATACGGAGTCCGGGGCCCCTTGCTAAGGGCCGTCCGGTCTTTGTATGACCGGAGTAGGAGTCTGGTCCGCATTGCCGGCAGTAAGTCGGACCTGTTCCCGGTGCATGTTGGACTCCGGCAGGGCTGAGGATCAGCACCTCCAAATCCGAGGCCATGGTCCTCGACCGGAGGAAGGTGGCTTGCCCCCTCCAGGTTGGTGGAGAGACCCTAGCCCAAGTGGAGGAGTTCAAGTATCTTGGGGTCTTGTTCACGAGTGGGGGACAGATGGAGCGTGAGATTGACAGGCAGATCGGTGCAGCGGCTGCAGTGATGCAGTCGTTGTATCGGTCCGTCGTGGTGAAGAAGGAGCTGAGCCGAAAGGCGAAGCTCTCGATTTACCGGTCAATCTACGTTCCCACCCTCACCTATGGTCATGAGCTTTGGGTCATGACCGAAAGGACAAGATCCCGGATACAAGCGGCCGAAATGAGCTTCCTCCACAGGGTGGCTGGGCGCTCCCTTAGAGATAGGGTGAGGAGCTCAGTCACCAGGGAGGAGCTCGGAGTAGAGCCGCTACTCCTCCACATCGAGAGGAACCAGCTGAGGTGGCTCGGACATCTGTTTAGGATGCCTCCTGGACGCCTCCCTGGGGAGGTGTTCCGGGCATGTCCCACTGGGAGGAGACCCCGGGGAAGACCCAGGACACGCTGGAGAGACTATGTCTCTCGGCTGGCCTGGGAACGCCTTGGGATCCTCCCAGAGGAGCTGGAGGAAGTGTCTGGGGACAGGGAAGTCTGGGCATCCCTGCTGAGACTGCTGCCCCCGCGACCCGGCCCCGGATAAGCGGTAGAAAATGGATGGATGGATAGATGGATTTCTCTCTCCATGGAAAATCCTCTATACAACCTTTAATTTTTCTGATGGATTTCATTTTACAAGACTTGGATTATTTGAGGTTTGTTCAGCATTGAATGTGTTAAATGCAACAGTTCATCAAATTCAAAGTTATTTCGACATATTTTGTTATAACATAATACTAATGGAAACTAAACCCAGGATAGACTCTGTGCACCTTCACTCCTCATCTTTTGGCTCTGTGCCACAAAATTCCACAACATCTGGAGCAGACCATGTAAACTTAGATCCTGCTCAGCATGAAGAATGGATTGTAAGAAACAAACATGTAATGGATTTATACTTTTTAGTGATTTAAAAATGTTTGATACTGTTTTGGTTTTAATGAAAACCTAATACTTCACTGTAACTTTACAGAGAAATTTCAAACAGAAACACACTGATCATGGGTCTGATGATCACATAAACCTGAATATAAAAACATATGACTGATCTTTTGAAAAAATCATCAAATTTGATAGTCTGTTCTGATCAGCATTGACTGTCACATTGTTATTATAACATTACAAAATATTAAATGGGCCATTTTCACAGCTCTACTACTTCCTGAAAATAGCTGTGCACATTCATTTCCTGTCTTGCATCATTGGCCAAAATGATAAATCCAGGTGTGTCTTGTTGCAGCAGTCTAAACCAGACACACCTGGTTTAATCAGTTTGGCCAATAATGCAAGACAGGAAATGAATGTGCACAGCTATTTTCAGGAAGTAGTGAAGCTGTGAAAATACCCCATTGACTTGAATTTGTTTGAACATGTGAAACCCATTAAAAGTAAACAAGTGACTCACGCTATGTTCTGAGAGATCAGGACTGATGTCAAACAGCCACAGCTGGTGTTGGTTTGTCCTCCATCCACACTGAACACGCCGCTCCACAGCCTCTGACCACCTGGGACGACCGAGGAGGCCAGCAGTCTGCTGCCATGTCTACCAGAGAAGATGACAGCTCCCACCAGAGACTTCAGAGTCTCCCTTTTTATTTAATGTGTCTTCGAGTCTAAAAAGACGGATGTGGTTGTTTTGAGCGCCTGATGGCTCATTGGCGAGCAGATAATGATCGAGTTGATCTGAAATCCGTCCACGAACTCCACGTTCCCTTTACTTTGGATGGTGGGTACGCCAGACGCCTCATTAGAGAAAATATCCCCCCGCTGGAAGTGTCTTCAGTGTTGTGAAGGTTACAGTTCCTGAATCAGAGGGACATTTCTCCTCTCCAGACCCGTCCTGTTGTATCGCAGTCAGAATATAAGAGACACTGCGAGGCTGGTTTTTCTTCAGGGTCACCAGAAAAGCGACGGACGCGCTGCTGCGTTTGGCTGGTCCCACCTGGAAGTTTTCCTTGTGCAGAATGTTGGAGATGTTGTTCAGGTCCAGAATCTCACAGTATCCACACGCTCCATCGATCACACCGCAGCTGATCACAGACTGATTCTTCTCAAACGGTAATAAAACATTGACCCTGAAAGTTGCGTTCCAGTCAGCGGCAGCAGGAACTCTGTAGAAGTCCTCCGTGTCCGGATTCAGGACTCCTCTCAGGGTCAGACTGTGGACCGGGGTCAGGTCGTGGTTCAGCTGGTACAGTTTCTCTTCAGTGGCGATGTAAACCGTGTTACTGTCCACGGCCAAGTGACGGATGTCCCCATCCAAGAGAAAGGATGTGTCTTCCTCCAGACACAGACTCGGGGCTCCACAGAGGATTAAAAGCAGACCGAGCAGCAGGACCATCTTCCAGGGAGGGAGGCAGCTTCAGCTGAGAGACCCTCACACACTTCAGACCTGCATGGCTCTCTGCTCTCCGACACACACGTCCTGAAGCCGTGCGTAAAAGCGCCTGAGAGAAAAGGAGAAGTGCTGAAAATGGGAGGGAGCAAGACTGAAAATCAACTGACATTTATCTGTGTTTGTTCAGGAAATGTCACGATTACACAGCGTAGAACTATTTACTGCGCAATGTGTATTTTGACTTCAAAATTAAGTCTGTCCGCAAATAATCTGTGTGCAAAATCTGACCATCCTGATGCTGTGTGCTTCAATAAGGAAATCAGCAAGGACAGACTCAAGCTGAAAGATAATGCAAAACCATAAGACCAAGGTGGTTGACAGCATATTATATAAGCAGTTATCCACCCAGAGGCAGAACTGTATGATTATTATGATTATTATGGATGTAGTTTGACTATTGCAACAACACATTATCAGTAGGGCAAAACTAGCCTGTCTCACAACAGTCTAATCCCACACTGTAAAAAAATTACCAGGAGTTCACAATAATCAACTGTAAAAATTTCACTCTAAATTGCAGTATTATTACTTTACAGGATTTAACTTTAAAGTTCACAGTATGACACTGTAACTTAGAAGTTTACTATAAAACAGTGCCATCACAGTAAACTACTGTGTTATTTGTTGTTTTAATTATTACTGGGATTTCACAGCATTTTATTGTGTTATTCAGTGAAAAATACTGTATTAAGACTCTCCACGCAAAAACACAGCAAATTACATGAACTGCACTGAATTGTGGGACCTGCCGCGGCTTTTTTCAAATATGTCAAAACTGTTGGTGCGTGGACTTAATACCACCCACCCGCAGAACAAGAGATGGAATGTTGCCTTGTTTTCCACCTTTGCGTTCACTATATTGACATTTTAAATGAGTGTAACAGCCACCTCACCGAAGGCTGCGAGGGACAGCCACACGGAGGATTAACAGGTTAGTTGGTTGAGTAACTGTGTGCGCTAAAGGGACGTTGAGTGTCACTGTTTGCACCACATTTTGATTTGAGGCTGTGGCTTCGGTAACGTGAGCAAGTTAGATAGTGGTTTGATGCGATGCAAACCACCCACACTAACATTAGCTTCCGTTTCTCTTTCGTCTTGCATGTGAAATTCTCAGTCGAGCAGCACAAAGGCTAATTTAATGTCAGCGTTTTTTTTTTCTTCTTCTTCTTCTTCTTTCCAGGTATTTCTTGATCCATGAACGGCTTGCAGGGTGTTTGTCTTTAGGCCTTCTACACCTGATGGCATGCTTCAAAGAGCCAAACCTCCATCATGCTTGGGACTGATGTGAGTTGTTAAAAAGATCAATAAGCATGCAGTGATTGCATAAGTAAGTATAAAATTGCTGCAACAGATGTAATGAAACAAGGATCCTATTTTACAGCCATGTGCCACTACCGCTGATGTACACAGGACACAGGAGCTGCCAGGCACCCCCTGCTTGATTGTACAAGGTATTGTTACTTTGATTTTACTTTATATTTGTAGGAAAAATGTGAAAACTGTGAATATTTTATAAATGATTATAAATTCATTACATATGTTTACTTACTGTAACTGGTTGACTGATGTTTTGAAATGTTTTTGCTAAATTTTGTATAATCTCCATGTCTTGTCTTATCTCCATCTCTTCTGATTGTGATCTTTTCTGATAATTTTTCCTTTGAGCATTGAAAGTTTCTCACCATCTCAATGACACATTCAGCATTCCACATCTTTATGACAGCAAACATCTGCTTATTTCAGGTGACCTGATGAAGCCAAGGGCGTGGAGGTTGTCGATTGAGGAAGGAGTGGTGATGGGACCATGCAGCTGTGCAAATTTTATACATTTTATAAAGGAGCTTGTATGCTTGTTCTGAATATGTTTCAAGCATTTTGCACAGGAAAATTACCTGTTAAATGTGATATTGCACTTTGCACTTATCGCAAGGTTTAGTAAGTCCACAGCTAATCACTGCTATATCACGGTAATTCCTTGGCATGGCAACCACGAATTTACTGTAAAGTGTTGTTGTTTTACTGTAAATTGCTGTGGAATAATTACAGTAAAGTGTCTGTGAATTAATTACGGTAAAGTGTTGTGAAAATATGTACAGCTAATTGCTGTGAATGCAATGCAATTATTAACCAATAATTTACTGTAATTTTTCAGTGAAATTCTTACAGTGCTCTCGTTCCCTATTAGTGGGTGGACCATCCAACGCTTCGTGAATTCTGTTTCAAACCATAAAACTATTTTAAAGTATTCGGGCCTCTTCTTGACAAGGTGACAGCTTCGTCTATGAAACCCTCACACTCTTCTGGCCGACATGAGACTGTGGTCTCTGACACACGTTTGGAAGTTGTGCATAAAAGCGCATTGTGCATTATTCTAAAAGTACTGAAAATGTGAGGGACTGAACACGTGAAACTGAAAATTAAGTGGAATTTATCTATTTTATTTCTGACTGTGTGAGGATTCAGCAATGTGTGAATATAGTCTGCAACAGGGGTGCCCAATACGTCGATCGCGATTGAATGGTCGATTGCAAAGGGAGTGTGGGTCAATCGCATGGCATTGAATAGTCGAGCACGAATGATCGGCCATCATCAATCCGCACTATGACGTCTGTCTTGTGACTGACATACGGGTCAGCCAATCCGACGTCTGATCACTTTTTGACTTCCGGTGTGTCACCAAACGCCAGAACTTCTCCTGCGAGTGTGTTGCCTAGCTAGCCTAGTTAACTGGCATGAATGCAAAAGAGGAGCTGTTGACAGTATTTTCCATGAAAGAGCACACGTGAGGAGAGGACATTTCTAGTCTTTCAAAAACTTTATTGAGAAAACCCAGCTCCCGATATGCAAACTCATGTCCATCACCACGGACCGAACCCCCGGTGATTTCCCAGACTTCCTCAATCACCACTACATAATACATCAACAAGCGTTATGCGCTTAAAATGCTCAACATGACAGAGATTATAGATGTGGCAACGAAGATCGCCTGCTGTATTCGCACTAGATCTCTTCAAAGACGGCTGTTCCATACACATCTGGAGAAGGCCGACTGCGACCACTGTGAGTTGTTGCTACACACCGATGTGAGATGGTGTGTAGCAGCTCTGTCTGGAGATTAGGGAGTTTTTACTTGGAGCTAAACATGCAGAGTCCTGGTCAACTGAACGATGACCAGTGGCTGCTCGACTTGGCTCTTTTTAACCGATCTGAAAAACATGTTGAATGATCTCAATTCAGAGTTGCAAGGAAAAGACAGAGCTGTGATCAATATGATCAGCTCAGTTCATGCTTTCAAACCAAAGATGGAAAATCTGCCCTCAAAGTTACAGCGCCATGATTTGGCAAACTTCAAGAATGTTGCATCAGAGTTGGAGATGCAGGAGAAATGTGTGAGCAGCTTGACAGTGCACGCTACACAAAGCAGATTGAGAACTGTCAGTCAGAGTCCAACAGACGCTTTCAGGACTTTGCTTTGCTGGAGCCAGTTGCTACATTCATGTACTGGGTTCATACAGTAATGTAATGTAATGTACACCAATAAGCATTATGGATGAAATTCAGATTCAGTTAAAATCAATACATTATTTATCTTAGGGAAAAAAGGAAAAAAAGAGGAAAGACGAAGCAATAATTTATAAGAATTTAAATAACGATAATATCGAATAAAAAGACTATATCGTTTGCATTGTTATTGCACTGGTAGATCCTTCTGACTTGGTCATGTTATAAGTAGCTCACAAGCTGAAAAAGTGTGGGCACCCCTGGTCTGCAATATATGTTCCAGATACAAAAACTAAATCTGTAATATCTGAGTGCAAAATCTGTCGATCCCAACAGGAGGGAAATCCTCAGCAAACCAATGACACCCTCCAGGCGGCAGTCCAGTGAAAAGCTGCTGATGGTGATTTGTGGCATTTTATTTTCAGTCAGCAGACAATATCCTCCCATGTCTCTGCAGCAAACCTCACAGGAAGCATTTTCAGTAGCAGCAGTTTCAACAGTCACGTTCAGACTTCAGCAGGACAGAGTCGACATCGAGTGTAGTTTCTGGGAAGTTCTCTCTCTCAGTTCTTGGGGAAACACTGAAAGTTCCTGACCAGAGCTGTAAAAAGTACATGCATTTTAAACTGACACTTGTTAAATACTTTGTTGAAAGTGTGAGTACTGAGTAAACTACTTTAAGTGAAAGTCAGACAGCAAAGGGTTTTGAAGAGAATCTAAGTTTCAAAGAAAAAACAGTTGAGACGAACTTCGAAACCTTTTCAGTCTCTTTAACTTCGGTTTTTGGTTTTTGCCGTGAGCAGATCGACTTTCTGTGTGCACCGAAAACACACACTCTGTTTGGACACCACCTCAACTGTTACCACTGACACAGATCATGACTGAAATCTATCAGGTTTGAGTCTCAATTAAATAATTTTCTGGACACAAATAATATTTAATAATCTGATTGGAGTAGATATTTCATTAAATGACAAGAACTTTAATTAGTAGTTTTTTTTTTAAGTTTGGGGTTTCGTTAATGAATATACTGAGTAACTTCTCAAACCTCTAAATTAAACTACATATGAGCGCTGTGCTCTCATTGCATTGCTGGGTTTTCTTCAGGTCCTCCAGTTTCCTGCCACAGTGTAAAAACATGACAGGTTAACCAGAGATTCTACATTCAGAGAAGCTGACACGTCTCAACATCTGTTGAACTCTGACTAAATTTGAAACATTTTGACTTCTTGACTTGATAAGAAATTTAATTGTTTTTTTTTCTCACTATATTAACAAAAAAAGTTTCCCACATTTAGTCTAAATCTAGCAATTAAGACAACCGAGAAGATAAAAAGTAGAGCAAGCAAATTTTATTATGAAAACTGGTAACCACATGGTCACCAGACAGAACATGTACACAGTCTGTCAAACTGGTTAATACAAGAAACATTTGAATAAAAAAAATTTGCTTTTATTTTGCTTTAAACAAATTCATAAAATGGAGGGAAGTCTGAGGATACCAGACTTAGACAAAAATTTGCAATACATTTGTTGTAAATATGAGCGATAAATGATCTAAAGTAAATAAAAATACAAAACAGATGCTTCATATGGTTAAAATGTTTCCCATAAGCAATTATACAGTAAACATGAGATACATAAACATGAGAACCTGATCCCAGTGACGTACATTCAGTCTGACATCTGATGGATTCTGTCTTTGCTGGTCACAGTATCTGCTTCACAACAAACCAAAAGAAATGATTGAATAGTAAATCAGACTTTAAAAATAACAGAAATGGAGACGCTGCCTGTGGTGTTTCGAAGCTTTAACCACTACAGCCACATTTAAAGTGCAGACATACAAGCAACTGAAATTACTAATAAAAACAACAAATCCAAACCTTTTTTTGAGGATATTTAAACTTTTTTCTTATAAAACAGCACCAGTGATCAGTGCTTGTTCCTCTTAGTGGTGACTTCTTATCGCATAGACAGACAAACACCAGCGCGGAAAAAACAAAAGAAAAACACATTCCAGTTCAAATCAATGAAAAACACAATTTTAGTCACAAATGAAGAAGAACACATTGATTATCAAAAGCAGGGAACCATTCAATAGAATTCTGTGAAAGAGAAAAGTCTGTAAGAAAACTGTTTTAGTCATTTAAAACTGTAAAACAAAGTTAGTGGTTTAAAAGTGGAATATGTTGTTGTTTTTGTCCACTTACCAGCAATAACATAGGGATCAGCATGAAGCACAGGATGACAATGACTGGAGGCATTAACATTGGAGGAGCAAGTGACACTGTCTTGTCACCGTATTTAATCTAAAAAAGAAAACATCTCATCAGAGCCTTGAGCCAGAGATATGAAGGCTGGAATTTTGAGTGAATATTGATAAAATCATCATGAAATGTGTCCAAACAAACGCAGGAATATTCTGTGTACATGGACATTTGATGCAATAAAATGTTGAGCTGCAGTTGAAAAACAAAAGTTACCATTAACGTCTGGAACTGTGCGCTGGGTGGGCTCTGAATCTCACAAGAGTAAAAGTTGAAACTCTTCACCGGGGTCTTTGTCTTCCATGATGCAGGGGTATCGTTTCTCCTCCTGCTCCCCCCATACTGACAACTCCGCTGGTGTTATCTCCAGTTTGTCTGCTTTCTCTGAAATGACAGCAGAAACTAATGTTGATCCCATGTGGAACACGTTGGTGTTATTTCAAACAAAACAGAAGAAATTTAACCTGTATGGTGATCTGGACGTGGTCACCCCTCTGTGTGGATGTGAAGCTGGTGAACTCTGGGTCTGGATGGTAGATCAGGTTTGTGGAGCAGATCAAGGTTTCATTGGCCACTGTCAACAGAAGAGAACTGCTGGAAACTGTGGAGGGATTTGTAGCTGCAGGTGACTTGAAGGTGAGATTCTGCATGAAATCAAAAGAAAAGAGACGTCTCATATTGATGATATGATTGTTGTTTGACTCATTGTTTCTATGATAATATTGATTAAGATGTTCCAAGATGTTGTGGGTCTTCAGATTGAGGAAACATTTCCTCCATCCTTCACAACAGAAACCCAAACCCTGGTCTTCGCTCTCCAGACCCACCTGATGGTTCCTGTCAGTCGGAGGTTGGACTTCCTGAGGGGCTCGGCTGTGAATGACCCCCTCCACAAACTCCAGGTGAGATCCAGTGAGTGTGATCTTCCTCCCCCCACTGCAGGTTCAGGGAAAGTGGTCGACATGAAACTTCTAGCTCAGCATGATACATTGAAAACAGATGAAAAAAACCATCCATAGCTAGTAATAATAGCTAGTCACAGCTGGTCATAGCTAGTAAACTCGGGGCAAGAGAATATTTTAGTATTCAACTTCGCTGTGGTCTTCGGGTCTTGGTGCTTGCTGTGATGGCAACCCTGAACCCAGTGGTGGACACCAGAAGTCAGGGCTGTCTTCAAGCTTATGAAGGAGTCCTTTCCATTGTAACTGGCTCGTGGATTCCCAAAGCAGCTGACAGGTAGCAGTAAGCTAAGAAAACTGCAGAACAAGTGGTTGTTGAGGCAAAAACTCGGGTCTGGGAGGAGTTCGGAGAGGCCATGGAGGAGGACCATGTCTTCCGTGGGGGAAGCAGTTTAAAGTCTCAGAGGTGGACTCGTCCATCATCCAAGCTGAAGTCACCGAGGTGGTTGGTAAGCTTCTGGGGTGGCAATGCACCAGGGGTGGACGAGATTCGCCCTGAGTACCTAAAGTTTCTGGATACATATGGACTGTCTGGTTGACACGTCTCTGCAACAGACTGGCAGACCAGGGTGGTGGTCCCCCTTTTTAAAAAGGAGGACCAGAGGGTTTGCTCCAGCTCCAGGGAGATCCTATTCCTTAGTCATCCCAGGAAAGTCTTTTTCAGGTACTGGAGAGGAGGATTCAACCGATAGTTGAACCTCAGATCCCAGAGGAACAATGTGGTTTTCGTCCTGGTCATGGAACACTGGACCAACTCTATACCATCTCTGGCCTGCTCAAGGGCTTATGGGACATCACCCAATCAGTCCACATGTGTTTGGTGGATTTGGAAACGGCGTTCGACTGCATTCCTTGGGATGCCTTGTCTGGGGTGCTTCGGGAGTATGGAGTCCTTGTTTAAGGGCCATCAGTATCTGTAGGACTGAAGCAGGAGCCTGGTCCTTATTGCCCTCAGTAAGTCGGACCTGTCGCCACTGCATGCCGGACTCCAGCAGGGCTGCCCTTTGTCACTGGTTCTGTTCATAATCTTTATGGACAGAATTTCTAGGCGCAGCCAGGGGCCCAGAGGGGGTCAGGTTTGGTATCCACTGGATTTCATCTTTGGTTTTTCAGATGATGTGTTCTGTTGGCTCCATCGAACTGGACCTGCAGCATGCACTGGGGCGGTTCGCAGCCGAGTGTGAAGCAACAGGGATGAGAATTAGCACCTCCAAATCCGAGGCCATGGTCCTCGACCGGAAGAAGGCGGCCTGCCCTCTCCAGGTCAGTGGAGAGACTCTGGCCCAAGTGGAGGAGTTTAAGTATCTTGGGTTTTGTTTTTGAGTGGGGGCGGATGGAGCGTGAGATTGACAGCCGGATTGGTGAAGCGGCTGCAATGATGCGGTCATATCGGTCCTCATGGTGAAGAAAAAGCTGAGGCGGAAAAGCAAAGCTTCGATTGACTTCTACCTTCACCTATGGTCATGAGCTTTGGGTACGACCTAAAGAACAAGACCACAGATTCAAGCAGCTGAAATGAGCTTCCTCCGTAGGGTGGCTGGGCGCTCCCTTAGAGATAGGGTGAGGAGCTTAGTCACCAGGGAGGAGCTTGGAACAGAGCCACTACTCCTCACATTGAGAGGAACCAGCTGAAGAGGCTCGGACATCGGTTTAGGATGCTTCCTGGACGCCTCCCGAGGGAGGTGTTCTGGGTATGTCCCACCAGTAGGAGGCCCAGGGAACACTGAGGACATGCTGGAGAGTCTACCGGTATGTCTCTCATTTGGGCTGGGAACACCTTGGGATCCTCTCAGAGGAGCTGGAGGAAGTGGTCTGTGGACAGGGAAGTCTGGGCATCCCTGCTTAGACTGCTGTCCCCGCAACCCGGTCCCGGAATAAGCGGTGGAAGATGGATGATTGATGGAATGCGGGATGGAGTATCAGTAAATCCAAGCACACCTGATCCAGGAGTTCTTCGGTGAAATGTCTCGACAGGAAGGTGACGACTGGTAGGTGATGCTCGCGTCACCGTGGCAACTGCCGTCTGGGAGGAGAACCGCAGGCTTTCACTGTCCCTTTACGGTTTGCTCTGGGAATGTGGAAGGTCAAACTGGAGCCGCTGTTGTTCCAGACAGGAGACCTGAGCAGAGAACACACAACAAGACTCAACAAGATCCAGAAACAATGAAAACTGAGCAGAGAAATGCTCCTCAATGCTACCATCACTCTTGGAAAACTGCACCATGTTCTCCTGAGAGCTGAGAGGAAAAGGTTTGGTCATGTCACTCCTGTTAAAATGTGATGGGTTCAGTGTGTTTCATGGCTGCGTTTCTCCTCTTGGACTTCCAGATGTGGTGAAGCGACTCACTCCTGTGGCGTACAGTCCAGGTCTGCCTGCATCCTCACTCCGGTCACACCGCTGAGGTTACCACCTGACAACACTGCGTGGTTTCTTCCATAGAAAGACACAATGCTGGGGCTGATGGAGGAGATCTCAGGCTTCTGACGAGGAAAACACATCAAAACACAATCAGCAGCAATACAGTCAGAGTGTGGAGGAGGAGAGAGTCAGAGGAAGAGACTCACAGGAAAGTTCAGCTCAGACTGCAGCGTTTGACACACACTGTCCTGCAGGAGGAGGAAGAAACACTTTACAGTGATGGAGCATCTTTCTGACACATCAGATGCTGTGGGTTCATGTACGATTTGGATTTACTGCTAAATTAACAAGTCGTGTAGATGAGCCTGTATTACAGTAAGAAAGATGTTATTACATCTGGAAGTCGTTCATTAGCCCAGGAACAGCCGTTGTTGCTCCATTTACAGCCGGCTTTGATACACTGCTGACACCTGAAGGGAAAACACAAATCAGAGTTTAAATCTGCAGGAAGGAACAGGAAGAGCTTCATACACCACAGTCACCAAAATTAAAACAGTCATTAAACAGGTTTAAAAAAAAAATACGCTGTATGTTCGCTGAAATATGTCTGGTTCTTTTGAAATTTTTACAATATCTTTGGTGGTTTGGTGTGCTGGATTAGAGCCTCCTGCAGGACTTATTTTTGACACCCCTGCTTTAGTTTTCTACTCTGTGGACACAGAGAAAAGGTAATTACTGCAGCAACAACAGAGTATTTCTAAAGAAACAAAGATAATGGCTTAATCAAATTAGTCTTTCAATATCATGCATCTGCAAATTGACTAACTCTCTCTTTAATCTTCAAACTCTCCTACTGGTGTGGAAACATGTTCCCCTGCAGCTGTCTCCACTGCTGTGTGAGTGAATGACTTACAAGACTCGGGTTGGTGGGTCCACTCATCTCAGAACAGTTCATTAACTGCAGTTGTTCGGTCAGACTTGTTGAGCCAAGCGCCATCTTTACAGTGACCAGCAGGCCTGTCAAACAGAAACATGATCTGCATTTCATCATTTTGAAAACTGACAATATGTTTTAATGTGTAACAGATGTAATGAGACAAGAGATCAGTCAACTGGTGGTGAATATTGTGTCTGTTTGCATTTCCTTCATCATTTCTATCAAATCACCTTCAGGAGGAACGGTCTGCTTAGAAAGGAAGCAGGTGCATTGTGGGAACTGTGGAGGAAGGCCATCCCGGCTACAAGCTCCCCAGAAGTTGTGGAGAACTGACAGGCGAACCGCGTCTCTTTGCTCACACTCACATGAGTCTGGATGTTCAGAGTGAGCTGAGAGAGAAAGAACAGAAGATGAGTGGTGAATCAAGGAGCTCCAGCTGGTTTCAGTCCTCAGAGTGTGATCTGGTCTGAACCTGTCCAGTCCCGTCTTCAACAACTTTGTGGGAAATCAGTTTCTGCTGGAAGACATCAGGAATGGACAGCCAGTCGGAGTCCTCACAGTCATCTTCAAAGGTGCAGCTTTGGAAAGAAACACATGTTCTCACCAAGTTCATGACTGCTTGAACTGTTCCAGAAGCTTCTTCTCTCACCTTTCTTTGGAGACACACCACACACAGTATGGATCCTGAGCAGTCCACCACTCCTGGACATTTGTGTGTGTGCTGCACTTTGCTACAGCCACACGCTTCACCTACAAACAAGAACATTGAGGAAGACTTCAAAATACACCAAATGCAACGGAAAATTATTTATTACAAGCTGTGTGAGACAGTTCCATCAATATCTACCTCATTTTGAAATGGCACATACACATGTTTATGATCCACTGGATCCAGGTGCATTCTGGGAAACACTCGGCGGTCCTGGTTGGACATGTAGAGCACTGGGGACAGGTGGGGTGATAGTCCCTGTCACAGCAAGCTGATGACAAGAGTGTGAGTCAATAAATGTTCTGAGGAAGAAACTTCAACTTCAAACTGGATCCTGTTTTTCTCAGAAGTCTTTAAAAAGCTGTGAATCGTTCATCGTTCACAGGATGTGGTTCGTGACAAGTCAGAGCGAGGGATGTTTCGATAGTTTTCCATTTAATATGCTCGTGTTAAGATCTTATCCTGCTGAGTTTTACCAGCATCAGGGGTTTTACAATCTTTATGACTAAAACAGCTGTTTTTTCTATTTTTCCACCAAATCAAATGTATCTGGAGTAACATAAAAAAGATATTTATCCTTCAATATGAGGAGAGCACAGCTTCTGAAGTTCCACATATAATGTAATTATTCTACACAATAACTGTATCTTATGCTGCCTTCATGAAGTTTCAATTTAAATTTAGGATGGAAAACACTTCAATACATTTTCAGCTTTTTTAGGTGCCTGATTTTAATGGTCTCATCCTTCTGATCAGCATCTTTCAGACAATTTTGACATTTTTTAATAGAACAGAAATACTTTATTAATCCCAGAGGAAAAATACTTTAACTGTTGATCCACACAGAATAAATAAGTTGAATCGAAAACAAGACACAATAAAAATTTAATAAGTAATTTTAAATACTTAAATTTACAAAGATTAATGGTGACTAATACACACAGAAAGGATGAAATTTAACCAAAACACCATGAACAACATTCACAGGAAAGAGTGACAGAGATTTACTTCCTCAAGAACGAAAAATATTTTAGTCATTTTTAAAAATTTTTCTCTTTTCAAGCAACTTTTCTTACAGATTCAATTGTTTGAGGTTTTTTGGCTCTGAGGTCTCACAAGCTGTTTGATGCTGACAAGCTGTACAGTTTGATGGACTCACCTTGATGAGCTGCCCGTCTCCAGTCCCGATGAAGAAAACCATCCAGCTGTTCTGCCTCACTGCCAGAACAGAGGTCATGTTGCTCTGTCTGAGGAGAACTGTCGGCTGAACCTGCTGTCTAAGCCACCATGGAAATCGTTCTGTAAAAATAGGATATTTTTGGTAAACCTGATGTAAATTCGCGTGTTTTTAAAGAAAACTGTTTAAAGCAGTTTGCGATAACTTTTTACAGTAGGTGACCTTTTTGTTTGTTTTTGATTGAGCTTGAATTGACTGTGTGTTCATTAGTTTTCTGAGAAAAAAGCAGGTTCAACACTCAGCAATGAAGAAATGGGTGTAAAATATGATGGATCAGAGGAAGAAGTGAGGAGGATGATTTTCTGCTGAGCTTTGAGCTGCTAGCATGAAGCACCTGGACTGCACACTCTGCTCTCCTCCATCATCTTTTTATCATCAGTGAAGCCCTGTTATGACACTTTCTGTTGACAGGTTTATTATGTATATTTTTAAAGCCAAACATGAATCTAAAGTCTCGGCTTTGCGTTCACCACGACCTCCTGAATGCTGATGTTTTCAGTCACTGTTAGCTACTAGCATAGTTAGCTTTGGCTGCAGAGTGGACACAACTTTGTTCAATTCTTTCTTATAAACTGTGGTTTGAGCACCGTGTTGCTTTCTTTAAGCCTCACAGCCAGGGTGAGAGTTTCACTATTGCTCAGGACTGTTTACGGTTTCATTTAAAATATATTAAGGTGCAGATATTTTCCCTTTTGGTGTAATATGTTTTCAGATTTGTTTTTCTTTTTTTCTTTGTGATCACTGCTTTTGAGATCAGTCACACCTGAAGTCAGTCAGGCTGATTGGAGCTGCAGGATAAAGTGTGTGTGACTGCTGCAGTCCAGAGTGTGTGACACACCACACTTAAAAAGGCTCATAGACTATGAAAGAGGTTTCATATAAACCCACAACACATCTCCACACAGAATCTCACTTCCACACAGGAACAACCCACACTGCAGCCACACATTCATGCTGACAATTAAAGTCACAATTCTCAAAGTTCTCTTCAGTCAGATATAGTTCAGTTGAAGCGGGTTTTATGACTTTGTGTCTGTTATGACTGATTCTGAAGGCAGGGACCTAAAATGTGACGTGCAACTTTTATATTGTTGACAACCTGTTGAACATCATTAATTGTTCTGATGGAATGCATTTTACAAGACTTGGATTATTTGAGGTTTGTTCAGCATTGAATGTGTTCAATGCAGCAGGTCATCACATTCAAAGTTATTTCAACATATTTTGTTTTTACATAATACTATTGGAAGCTAAACCCAGGACAGACGTCCTGGTGCAGCGTCGACACCTTCACTCCTCATCTTTGGTTCTGTGTCACAAATTCCACAACATCTGGAGCAGACCATGTAAACTTAGATCCTGCTCAGCATGAAGAATGCATTGAAAATTACAATGTAATGGATTTATATTTTTCGGTTATTTAGAGTGTTTGATACGGATTTGGTAATGAAAACCTAATACTGGCAAGTCATGTTGTGCCACTGCCTTTTTAAAAACATTATTGAGATTATCAGTTTGAGGTGTGGCATTTTTACAAAATTAAATTTTAAATTTTTTTTTTATAGTAAAGTAACAATATAATAAATATATAAATAACATATATATAACAAATAGCACCATTCAAGCTGACAGTATGACACTGTGGGGATTCTCAGCTACACAGTGCTGTGATATTTTTCACAGTAATAAATTGTCATTGAAGAATTCTGGCTGTCGAATAAAAGCATCACTATGGTAACTTTCGCTGCCAATTCACTGTAAATTTACAGAGAAATTTCTCACAGAAACACACTGATCATCCAACCCAGTCTGGGTCAGATGATCACATAAACCTCAATATAAAAACACATGACTGATCTTTTAAAAAGTATTAAAATTCTATCATATGTTCTGATCAGCATTGACTGTCATGTTGTATTATGACTTTACAACAAATTGAATGTGTTTGAACATGTAAAACCCATTAAAAGTAAACTAGTGACTCACGATTGATCTTGATGAGGAGAAACGATGCTGCCTTGATATGATCCTAAGAAAACCAGGACTGATGTCAAACAGCAGCAGCTGGGTGTTGGTTTGTCCTCCATCCACACTGAACACGCCGCTCCAAAGCGTCCGCAGACCACCGGGGACGACCGAGGAGGCCAGCAGTCTGCTGCCACCATCAGGGAGGATGAGAGTCGCTAACCTCAGAGACTCCAGAATCTCTTTTTTCTTTAAAATGTCGTCGAGCCAAAACAGATGGACTTCGCTGTTTTCACTGCCTGATGGCTCATTGGCGAGCAGATAAATGATCGAGTTGATCTGAAATCCGTCCACGAACTCCAAGTTCCCTTTGCTTTCGATGGTGGGTACGCCAGACGCCTCATTGAGAGAAAATATCCCCCCGGTGGAAGTGTCCCTCAGTGTTGTGAAGGTTTACAGTTCCTGAATCAGAGGGACATTTCTCCTCTCCAGACCCGTCCTGTTGTATCGCAGTCAGAATATAAGAGTCACTGCGAGGCTGGCTTTTCTTCAGGGTCACCAGAAAAGCGACGGACGCGCTGCTGCATTTGGCTGGTCCCACCTGGAAGTTTTCCTTGTGCAGAATGTTGGAGATGTTGTTCAGGTCCAGAATCTCACAGTATCCACACGCTCCATCGATCACACCGCAGCTGATCACAGACTGATTCTTCTCAAACGGTAATAAAACATTGACCCTGAAAGTTGCGTTCCAGTCCGCGGCAGCAGGAACTCTGGAGAAGTCCTCCGTGTCCGGATTCAGGACTCCTCTCAGGGTCAGGACTGTGGACCGGGGGTCAGGTCGTGGTTCAGCTGGTACAGTTTCTCTTCAGTGGCGATGTAAACCGTGTTACTGTCCACGGCCAAGTGACGGATGTCTCCATCCAAGAGAAAGGATGTGTCTTCCTCCAGACACAGACTCGGGGCTCCACAGAGGATTAAAAGCAGACCGAGCAGCAGGACCATCTTCCAGGGAGGGAGGCAGCTTCAGCTGAGAGACCCTCACACACTTCAGACCTGCATGGCTCTCTGTTCTCCGACACACCGTCCTGAAGCCGTGCGTAAAAGCGCCTGAGAGAAAAGGAGAAGTGCTGAAAATGGGAGGGAGCAAGTCCTGCGAGGCTGAAACTCAACTGACATTTATCTGTGTTTGTTCAGGAAATGTCACGATTACACAGCGTAGAACTATTGACTGCACAATTTGTATTTTGACTTCAGAATTAAGTCTGTCGGGTCATAATCTGTGTGCAAAATCTGACCATCCTGATGCTGTGTGCTTCAATAAGGAAATCAGCAAGGACAGACTCAAGCTGAAAAATAATGCAAAACCAGAAGACCAAGGTGGTTGACAGCATATTATATTAAGCAGTTATCCACCCAGAGGCAGAACTGTATGATTATTATGATTATTATGGATGTCGTTTTACTATTGCAACAACACATTATCAGTAGGGCAAAACTAACCTGTCTCACAACAGTCTGATCCCACACTGTAAAAAATTACCAGGATTTCACAATAGTCAACTGTAAAATTTCACTCTAAATTGCAGTATTATTACTTTACAGGATTTAACTTTAATGCTCACAGTATGACACTGTAACTTAGAAGTTTACTATAAAAACAGTGCCATCACAGTAAACTATTGTGTTATTTGATATTTTAATTATTATTCAAAGTTTCCCACATTATTCTAAATCTCGCAATTAAGACAACTGAGAAGATAAGAAGTAAAGCAAGCAAATTTTATTACAAAATAATAGGCAACCACATGGTCACAAGACAAAGCATGCACACATTCCAACGAGTTAATACAAAAAAAATTTGAGAAAAAAAACATTTGGCTTGATTTGATTTGAAACAAATTCACAAAATGGAGGCCACTCTGACTAACACCAGACTGAGACAAAAAGTTGCAATAGATTTGTTGTAAATATGAGCTATAAATGATCTAAAGTGAATAAAAATACAAAAAGTGCTGCACATGATTAAATTATTTCCCACAAGCTTCCTCTTTATACAGTAAACATGAGATACATGAACATGAGAACCTGATCCAGTGACATACAGTCAGTCTGACATCTGATGGATTCTGTCTTTGCTGGTCACAGTATCTGCTTCACAACAACCAGAAGAAATGTTTTAATGGAAATGAGACTTTAAAAAACAAGAGAAATGGAGGCGCTGCCTGGTGTTTAGAAGCTTTAACCACTGCAGCCACACAAGCATCTGAAATTAATAATAAAAACAACAAATCCAAACCTTTTTTTTGGAGGATCTTTTTTTAGGAGGATGTTTAAAAAAAAACAAACAAAAAAAAAAAAAAAACGCTGTATGTTCGCTGAAATATGTCTGGTTCTTTTGAAATTTTTTACAATATCTTTGGGTGGTTTGGTGTGCTGGATTAGAGCCTCCTGCAGGACTTATTTTTGACACCCCTGCTTTAGTTTTCTACTCTGTGGACACAGAGAAAAGGTAATTACTGCAGCAACAACAGAGTATTTCTAAAGAAACAAAGATAATGGCTTAATCAAATTAGTCTTTCAATATCATGCATCTGTAAATTGACTAACTCTCTTTTTAATCTTCAAAACTCTCCTACTGGTGTGGAAACATGTTCCCCTGCAGCTGTCTCCATGCTGTGTGAGTGAATGACTTACAAGACTCGGGTTGGTGGTCCACTCATATCAGAACAGTTCATTAACTGCAGTTGTTCGGTCAGACTTGTTGAGCCAAGCCTCATCTTTACAGTGACCAGCAGGCCTGTCAAACAGAAAACATGATCTGCATTTCATCATTTTGAAAACTGACAATATGTTTTAATGTGTAACAGAATGTAATGAGACAAGAGATCAGTCAACTGGTGGTGAATATTGTGTCTGTTTTGCATTTCCTTCATCATTTCTATCAAATCACCTTCAGGAGGAACAGTCTGTTTAGAAAGGATGCAGGTGCATTGTGGGAACTGTGGAGGAAGGCCATCCCGGCTACAAAGCTCCCCAGAAGTGTGGAGAACTGACAGGCGAACCGCATCTCTTTGCTCACATTCACATGAGTCTGGATGTTCAGAGTGAGCTGAGAGAGAAAGAACAGAAGATGAGTGGTGAATCAAGGAGCTCCAGCTGGTTTCAGTCCTCAGAGTGTGATCTGGTCTGAACCTGTCCAGTCCCGTCTTCAACAACTTTGTGGGAAATCAGTTTCTGCTGGAAGACATCAGGAATGGACAGCCAGTGGGAGTCCTCACAGTCATCTTCAAAGGTGCAGCTTTGGAAAGAAACACATGTTCTCACCAAGTTCATGACTGCTTGAACTGTTCCAGAAGCTTCTTCTCTCACCTTCCTTGGAGACACACCACACACAGTATGGATCCTGAGCAGTCCACCACTCCTGGACATTTGTTGTGTGTGCTGCACTTTGCTACAGCCACACGCTTCACCTACAAACAAGAACATTGAAGAAGACTTCAAAATACACCAAATGCAAAGGAAAATTATTTATTACAAGCTGTGTGAGACAATTCCATCAATATCTACCTCATTTTGAAATGGCACATACACATGTTTATGATCCACTGGATCCAGGTGCATTCTGGGAAACACACGGCGGTCCTGGTTGGACATGTAGAGCACTCTGGGACAGGCGGTGTAATAGTTCCTGTCCACAGCAAGGCCGACGACAAGAGTGTGAGTCAATAAATGTTCAGAGGAAGAAACTTCAACTTCAAACTGGATCCTGTTTTTCTCAGAAGTCTTTAAAAAGCTGTGAATCGTTCATCGTTCACAGGATGTGGTTTGTGACAAGTCAGAGCGAGGGATGTGTCAGGTGTGAAATGCTTTCTGACTCTTCGGACATTAAGTTTTGATGCTTTTGCATTTAATAAGCGCGTGTTAAGATTTTATCAGCTTTATCCACACAGCTCTGAGATCTCACGTACAGAAGAGAACATGGGGCTGATCCTTGTTACAACATTTTCTGGTTGAGAAATCAAATTGTTATTTTCAGTGAATTAGTGGAAAAAACATCTGATCTGATCTGAAAAGGCTCCATAGGTTTGTCAGCTCAAAGTTTACTCAGTATGAGAGAACTTATTAAAGTTACTGAATGATCAAACTTTGGATGATTCCTTTATTATTTCAGAGTCTCTGTGTACGAAGTTTGTCACAACGTCTGGCCTGGGGCCTAAACTGGTCTGCATGATCACCTTACAAAGTATAAAAATGACCAATAAAAACTTAAATATTAAGGAAGTTAAAAGTTGAGTCATTTTTTTTTTGCAACAGATTTTATTCTGCACCAAGTGGCGTTGAAAAAAAAAAAGATATAAGGTTGAAATTTTGTCTTTTCTGTGTAAACTTCAACTTTTTCAAGTTTTGTCAGAAGAACGAACTTCTCTGCACTAAAATAAGGAGGAAACATTCAGAGCTGTGGTTATTTATGATCATGCTTTCAACCTGAAGGAGTTACAA